>NC_092359.1:20460204-20820204 GCF_030848805.1 Temnothorax longispinosus | reverse complement strand
CTATTTCCTAAGTTTCCCTCAATCCATCTCATTACGTTCAATGACGGCGGGTATCCAATATCAGTCTCTGTGTTCATCCAAGTTTAATCGTAGCGATTACATTCAGCTTTGGATCCCCGTGCGGATATTACAGTGAATTACGAAGCAGTCGAACAGATATATGCTTGTGAAAACGCTTCTGTAAATATGTGCTGTACAAGGATTAAATGCGTACGTCTGGCTATTTCCATACCACGGCTATTTCCACTAGTTTAAAATGCACGTATCATAAAAGATTATTGAGCGGAAGAATATGATAACGAATAATAACGGAAACGACAGCATATAGCTAAAAGAAATACATTAAACCAAATATCGGAAGACTTTATCACACAATAATACCGTTGATTTATGCATTATTGTGATATATTTTGCAACATATTAAATTATTTTCTCTTCTAAAATATTTTCCAAGCTCTTTTACTTTTACCGATTCATCAAGTAAAACAAAAGTCAAAGTGTTTAAAGAAATCGACCCCTATTAAAGACAAAATACTTGTTAAAAATAAATTAATGCATATCTCATGTAGGAAGAGCATCAGCAGTTAGGTATCGGGCACATGAAGAAATGTTATCGTCTCCGATATGGTCGAGCGATGCTCGATCGTTATAATCTATGCACGATGTGCAATAACCAGGTTTTATGACCCTCTTGAATCGCAACGTTCGCGTTAACTATCTCGCTAAGGCGTTAGACGGTGAATATACGAAGGTGCAACGGCAGACTATGGAGAGAGGGAGGAAATTGCTTGTTGTACGACGGCAATCTCTGTTCTAATTTATTGACCGTCGAGTATATCCTCCCATCTTATACGCAGGCAAAAAAGATACGTTGTGTCAAGTTACTCGGCAACAATAAACGCGTAGCGCAAAACCGTACGGTGAAGGTAAAAAAAGGACAGAAAAAGTTTAATTAAAAAAATATCAAAACGCTGACTTTTCAAACGAATTTTAGTAGTGGCTGGTAGCAAAGAGATAATTTGTATGGGAAATAGGGCATCGTAGTTATCACTTGTGTCGTCACATTTTTTTTTCTTTTTTTTTCAACGAGAAATTTAATATTCCGTGAATCAGCCCGCGGCCACAATACATTCCAACGTAAAATTGCCAATATCCAAAATAGAGTTTTCCCGTAAACAAACTCCACGCTGCAGAAATGCACCGCGTAAAGCGCAATGTGCGAATTCTTTACATACAATCTAGAATCTAAATGTGCGTGTTTCATTTAAAAAATTATTCTGTACATTTTCGTCATACTGGCAAGAATCAATTGAATGTACAAATGCAGAAAGCGGTTCTTTGATAAATATGCACTTGCAGTTCAAAAAATTAATTTTTTAATATTTTTTTCATAATAATAAAAGAAAATATTTTTCAACAGCGATTGTAAATTTGTAAAACATTATGAAATTAAGAACAATTGAATTAAGAAAGAGAGACAGACATAATAATAGGGAAATGATAATCTAAAATAAGATAAAGTCTGATGAATTAATTACACGAGAAAAACTCTCTGCATTTTAATAAATGGAGTCACAGTTGTATGCAAACTAATATTTACTAAACTATCAGAAAATTTTTTTTCTCAGTGTACAATATCTGAACAGTTTCACGGACGAGCGTAACTATTGTAGGAAATTTGCGTTTACAATTATACAAATAAATTAAAAATGTTTCCTTGCGGATATAGATATGTATATATGGATGCAATATTCTGGTTGGTGTTGAACCGATGGAAAAAGTCCCCTATCCTCTCTATTCCCTATTCCGCTGTTAACTCCCGCGTTATTCCGTCGCTCGCATACGTCACATCAAAATGTCGATGTCGAAATATGGGTCGCACCAGAGCAATCAGGATCGAACGATGCTTTTGGGGAACGGTAGATGAGCAAGCGCTGGACCGAGCTGTATATTTGGCGACCGCGGCGGGGAAGGGGCCCGCCGCCATTCGCCGACTTTCCGTTTTTGCATCGAATGTCGCTGGTACCTACATCCGAATGTTGCCATCGAGTGAGAAGAAAGCGGCATTCATGACACATGAATCGCGATTTTCACGATTCTTGATTTTTCAACTTCTGTCTATCTATCTGTCAGATTTGTTGGTCACATTTATTGTAAACCGTATCCATCAAATGAGTAACCCTTATGGTACCTCGAATCTTAAATGGAACAGTTGACTATAATAACTACCGAAATATGTTTGATGTTTTACAGATAACCATTGTAAACGAGCTTTTCAGATATTTGAAAAATTTGTGTAATTAACATTAAATTACCGGGTTAATTATCAAATTATATATTATTATCCGTATTTTCGATACGATAGCCAAACTAATCCATACGATTTTTACGCCACGTTGGCCTTGAATACTTTGCATCGTGCACAAATCGAATCTGGTAGTGGAGGCAAAATCGCGATTTCATAGTCCATCAAAACTCGATCTCGCATGTCGCAGCTGTAAATTTTAAAAGTCGGATTCGGCCACTAGTAGCACCAAAATCTGTGCCTTGGCACATGTATGCAAGCCCATTTGCCCGAAACGCGAAGTTATTGGTTTCAAGCTCCTCCGATGCGTCTATACGCTATCCCCGTCTCTCTCGTATTCTTTCTCTCATTTTTATCCTTGCTCTGTTACTCCCAACCCAGAGAAGCCCTGCCTTTTTCTCTTT
The DNA here is from genome assembly GCF_030848805.1 of Temnothorax longispinosus. NCBI lineage: Eukaryota > Metazoa > Arthropoda > Insecta > Hymenoptera > Formicidae > Temnothorax > Temnothorax longispinosus. Next base: position 20,817,495 of record NC_092359.1, on the reverse strand, counting down.
TACCTATTCCACCCGTCGTTCTTCCTTCCCCGTCTCTTCATCTGCGCGTTGTTCGGCGAGATGGCGTCCATTTTTGTTACCTCATTTTTATCGTCAAATCTTTCGCAGCCAGTTTGTCGGGCGTCAAATTCACCCCCGTTGCCGTTTCGCGGAAGGAAGCTCACCCGCGCTCGGAAAACAACGTCGAAAAACGATTATAGTGAGATTAACAATAACGATATAACGGCGCGCCGCGATCGATACGCGCGGAAATGGTTTTCCTCGGTTGACCTGGATTCTCTCGGTATGTGATATTTGATGTCCGCATCGAAACTTACGCGATGATAAATAATGTCTTTCCCTCAATTTTAAAGGCAATCAACCTGTGATCTCACTCTCTATTCGGCTGCGTCTTGCTTGCGATTGAAATTGTATGATGTAATAAAACATGTTAATAATTAAATTTACATTATTTAATATTTAATTAGGTAATTATAACTCATATATTGTTATAATTGACTTTATATTATTGTTAATTAAAGAAATATTTCGTTAATTAAATATTATAGAGAAGCTGCCATATTCGGTCGGGCTGGATTTTAGTAACCTAATAATGACATATGTATTTCTATGTGAATTTTGTATACTTTTTTGAACTTAGCAAACTAACGCGCCGATTTCACAATTCTTATTGAGACATGCCTCACTGGTTAATTTGGTAAAGATGCCCATTATGAATTGTAAGGAGAACCAAGTTCGGACTCTGGTTGAGGTGATGTTTTTTACAACAAATTCTTTACAATTTAAAAGCAATACCTCTTAGCATCAAAAGTTAAATCAATTATCGATTTAAATATGTGGATTTACTGTTCCAATAAAAAAAACTATGTTTCAAGACCGACAAATAATCGGCGCGGAATTAGAAAAAGTATACAAAATTCACACAGAAATACACTGTTAAATATTAAAGGATAAAATTTAAAAAACCAATACTGGAGTTGAATAACATTTTGTTATTTTTAATTGCCATGTGTGTCGAAGTTTATTATTTTAATACACAACAATATTATTTTAACTTCATTGGCTTAGTTAAATTAACGGCATGTTGAGCAGGAGCAGTGGCGAATTATAGGAATGATTAAAAATGACTCAAATTGAGTATAATTTGACACTACGACTTGAATTGTGTATTATTATTCTACTAAAATCCAGCTCGATCGGAGATGACATATTCTCTATTTAATTATAAGATTTAATTATAAAATTTTTAAATGTGGAGAACTTAAGATGAAGAAACATGATACGAGATTATAATAACATGCTGCTCGCATAAAATGATATATAAATTATACGTATCTCTTCGTTCATCCATAATAAACGAATTGGTACTTTTACCAAGCGACATAAGCGGATCAGAGAGGAAAGCCGGCGGCTTTCCGTAAGCGGTGTCTTGCCCCTGCTCTTCGTTGTCTCCTAAATCCTTAAAGGTGCTCTCAAATCGTTCCGTATAAGATCGATCGCGGCAGCCGGGTGCGAAGATTCATTTCGTGGCCAGACGGAAATGCAACACCCCTTTTCGTATTCCCACGGAAGGAAGGCTATTGGCCGTTCGTTCAGCCGTAAATCGTTTCTCGACCTCGATTCCCCCGTAATTACTGGTTCCTCAAGACTCCATTATATTAAGCCCCGGCGTGTCACGGTGTGTCGAGCACCGTCGAGATTCCTGGTTAGTGCTCGGTACGTTCCCGGCGAATCCCGATGTAAATTGTATTACCGGTTTGCTCGCCATCGCGAAAACGCAATACTAATGACTTCGGTGCCAGATAATTAGCCAGAAGAGCGTAATTTCGAACAAAATGAGCCTCGCCTAAGCCCTCGCTTTCTGACTTGGTTCCCTCCAATCGTCTACCTCGGTTTCGCGCCGCTTCTCCGCAATATCCTGAGCTTACGCGAATATAATCTCGGATCTCTCATTGCTAGAAATGTTCCTTTATTTGCGCAAAGTAATTTTTCCCGGGCGCGTAATTTCTTGTGCTTGCAAGTCTTGCTCGCAGATTTAACGGTACGGTATGCTGCACGCGGAAAAGGAACGTAGCAATCGGCGCCATTCTTTATTTTCTATTGCTTGCGGAAGAAGCTTTAGCAGTCCGATGTACGGAACCGATTCGAGTGTTCCTGATTTAATGCCGCCAAGCTAATCCCAAATCGGCGACTCTCCATGGCTCTGAGATCTCACGCCAGACGACGATAAAGCAAGCTACTTAATCCGCCGAGGTACGTAAGATTTATGGTTCACGGATTGGTGAAATCAGCCGGGTACACCGAGAGTATCCTTAAGCTTAATCGGGTCCGCATGTACGAGAGCATAGGATTCGAAATACGTTTGCTTTCGCCAGGGAAAATAGATTGGTTGTCCAATCGACTGCAATTCGACATCGATACCGAATGTACTTATGTACGAATGCACGTATATTGTATATCGTACATTGCTGAGTAAATAATTACGCGGTTTTCCTTGTACTTTTGTTATATATATACTCACAACATCTCGATAATACGTAATCGAATTTTACATTTTATTGACTTCATTACCTATACACTATTCGCAGCAATCGCAGCGATGTAATATGATGAGGTTCATCGGTGATTTCTGATTTCTTGAGAGATATTCTTTTGATTTATCTTGATTTCGTCGAAGAGCGAAACGAAATACAGAGCAAGATGAATAATTCGTATTTTTTAGAGAATGTTTCTTTATTTATCCTCAACAATATAAGGATTACATAAAAACATTACAATCAACGTAAATATTTTAATTCTTGGCTATAACTGATCGGTCTGCTTACGTTTGTTTGTATGTTCTGAAATTTTGTTTCATGCGATAAACTTAACGTAATCATACGAAAAAAAGTACATTTTCGGATCCGAGATTAAACGAGATTAAGTTAAGAATAAACGTATCTTTGGAGAAATGCACAGTCATATAAATCCGAAAATATCTTTGACATCAAAAATGACACCGTGATAGCTAACCGGGACAAACGATATTACTTAACACCTTAGTGCACGAGCGATTTCCTTCGATCGATAACACGTCGAACGTGGGCTCTCCCGAGGAAATCCCGGAGGCGACACACGTCGAAGCAGACGCCACGCCGAGATGACCCGGCCGCGCGTCCACTTTTCTTCTGCATTTTCGCCAGCTGACGACCGTTTCTCGGCTGTCCCCCGAGAGACACACACAGCGGCTTTGGTTCCTGATGTTAAACGTGTATCCCGCATTTCAAGGGGGGACACCCTTGTAGGACAGAGCGGAATGATAGATGGTGCGAAAAGCGGAAGGGAGGGTATTTACGGTGAAGGAGAGAAGGAAGGAACGGAAAAAAAGAGAAATCGGTCATGAGACGGAGGAGGCGACAGGTAGATGGAAGGATGAAAAAAAAAGCGACGATGACGCTCGCACCTCGCGCTCACCTCCGGAGGCCTATCGTCCATTATTTACGGCGACGTGTCACGCGAATACTCGCCGAGTCAAACTGTGCGTTGTCTACGGCCTCTGAGATTCGGAAAAGCGGCAAGCGCGCGGCTTCATTTTTCTGACATTTGTTCTCACCAGCGTCAACGTCGTGTGCGCGCACGTGTGTGAGTACGCGTGTATATACGTGCGTGCGCTCCGCTTCTTCACTTTACCGAATAAAAGAGAAAAGAGGAGGTGATAGTGCGCTCCTCTCCGCCCTTTGTTCGACTGGATTTTTACTGGAAAGGGGGAAAAGACGCCTCGTGCTTGAAGCCCGGTACTCTGTTCGAACATGTACTATCATCCCCGAGTATCTCCCTGTTGCGACGAGGAACCAGGCGCAACGACACACTCAAATAACGATTTCCGAAGAGGATGTATTTCCACCTGAAGTGCTCGTCGACGATTATTCGACTATTCGATATCGACAGCAAAGATTTATGTAACTTTTTTTTTTTACGTGCTCATGGCCTAACGCATTTTCCATTTCCGTTTGAGTCATCGTGTTGGTTGGACTGATATTATCCAAGTGATTTTGATTCCTATTTTATTTTACGTCCACTAAAATTAATATAATTGGAAAGAAAAGTATTTGACGAAAACGCAAAATGCATAAGAAATATTAAAGACATCGATTAAATCTTTGTGTTACTAAAACTTAAGACATTCTTAACACAATATAAAATCACAATTAATAAGAAACTATATTATACTCCAAACGATTAGCAACCCACGCACGATGTCAAATCATCAAAATCTTTCAAGAAAACATACGAAGCATCTCATTGTATTCCATCGAGCTATTGTTTTTCCAATGGAGACGTCAGAATCATAATGATCCGCGATCTCACCTGTTAATTATACCTTCTCCTACCTATCAAGCAGTCAATGACCTTTTCTTCCTGTCATCGCGATTCCGTCATGACGATTGTCATCATGGGTTGAATCATCCAGCTACTCTTTGAGACTAGAGGGTACAATCCCATCATTGTCAGTCCAATCTCATTCCGCTGAAAAGACCCATTCTCATGTCTGTGCCTGTTAAGTCCGCGCGCTACAGAACACACGACGAAACGGTTATTCGGGCAATTAATTCACCGTTGTCCGAATCTCGTTCTAGTGGTCTCGCAAATACACAGCGGCTTCGCGCCCACGCGCAGTGGCTCCTCGTCTCCTCGGGAATATCTTTTACGTTGAGCGGCAAAAGAGTCCCAAGGTAATCCCAGTTGGAGTGTTAGCACCGAGGATGAGGCGCGTCCCGTATTACGTCTCTTCGCCTCTCCACCGGCACGGGCCGCAGGGAAAGACGCGGGCGAGCAAACGTCGGGGAAAAGTGGCGTGGAATTCTGTCGGACGGGAGAGGAATTCTCACGTGGCTTGTAGGGTCGCGACGCCGGCTCCTTACGGGGCCATAAGGTGCGCCGTGTGTACGCGCCGCGCAATCTCCTTAGAGATTTTTCCACGCTCTTCAAGACAATTCGCGCGGACAGACGCACGCGCGAGCCGCCCATTTATATCCGCTCGCTTCGTCGCTTTCACAAGCCTCAGAAAAGATTGTCCGTTAGATTGTCTCGTCTCCTTCGGGCATTTAAAGCCAGAGACACATGCGAGCGCTGCAAAAACTGACGACATATTAAATCGGAATCTTATTTATAGAGAGCTACACGTTTCGAAACTCTAAACTGCAAAGATCATAAAACAGACTGATGACACTAATTAGTAACAATGAGTTATAATTTTGTACATTTCGCGTTATGCACAATTTGAAATTTTTTCTATTTTCTTATAATTTATGACAAGTGCACGAGAAACTTATTATATCACATTTAATATTAACTGCAAGAACGATAATAAAACAGCGTGCTCAAAGAAAGACCTCTTTTTACATAAAATCCTTCAACATTCAATATCCCACATCTGGCTGTATCGATTTTAATCTTTTTAACTGAAAGTTTTCAAGCGCAAACGTCTTGTATCTATCTAGCACAAAGGCAATTATGTCCGGAACATCTTCTCGAAGAAGATTCGCCAGGCAGGCAATTATTGGTGTGTCTACCGAAAGAACAGCTCTCCTTCTTCTGCCAGGTACTTTCGTGCACTTCATTGGCCAATGTTCGCCTCGACTCGCGAGACAATAAGTTGTCTTTCGATAGAATGCATGCAGATAAAAATATCACCGGGGTAAACGAATTGTAATCGATTTCATAATAGGAGATAACGTCTTTTGAAATTATCTTTTCCCACAGATTGTATTTACATGCAAAGAAGCGTGTACATAAGTTAAACAATATTTGCAAAGTTTTTAAGATAAAAAAAAGAAGTAATAACTGGAAACTGCAGGAGGCATGTAACATTAATAAATATATATTATAAAATATTATAAATATACGTGTTTAATGTTACAAATTTAATAATTTGTAAACAATACTTGTTAATGCGTATTTGACTGTAAATAAAATAATTTGTGAATAATTGAAGAAAATTAATATGATGACGTACGTGACGCCCAGCGTCATATGCATATCGAGAGTCACTAGTCAAACCCCGTCACGCTAATCCGCACGATCTGCGGGTTAATCTCGTTTAGAAACTCACCTCGACATTTTATACGATCCTTCCAGCTAGCGAAGTATAACGAGATTACGATATCCAATTACTTCAGCAGCAGCAGCAGGAGCTACAAAATTTCACGTCGTTCATCGCGGGCGTAAAAGGGGGTGGACTGTATCCGTGAAATTGAAAAATTGCAAAGGCAACAATACGCTTCATACGAACAATACGCGGAGCAAAAAAGTTATTCGACAGAGCATGACATGGTATCGAGCGCGTTAAAATTATTTAAATATAACTTCGTATTTGCACTGGAGGAAAAAGAATATACGATTTACACGAGCGCCGCGTGTATACAATGAGGATTTGATAGTTATAAAAAAGTTGAAATAAAAATACGATGCTATATAATATCTTTATTTATCAGAAAAATAAATCTCTGTTTAAAAATCTTCAGTTCTTTTATCAATTTTTCAAGAGAATTAGATATATATTTCTGATTTATTAGTATATCAAATTTAATGTTTGATGGAGGATATATGGTATATTATCTTAAATTTGTTATTTGTTAATATTTATTATAGAAAGCAAATATAAATCTGCAATATAAATTTTGCATAATTTATCGAGTTATTCAGGGATATTTATCGAATTACGTGTTCCATTTAAATACCAATCATTACCATGCAGTAAGTAATATCTCACGACATTTGCCATATTTTTATAAATCAATATTTATATTTGTTGCAAAAAATAAATAATTTTCTGCGATTTATAATATCTATATAATCTGTATCTTTTTGAAAATAATAACGTTCTCTTAATTTCTCTCTTCTTTTATTTTTTACTACCTTTTGTGTGACATAAATAAAGTACACTTTAGTACTTATATGTGTTGTAAAATCTTGCCTTTTCCATTGTAACTGTACATTATTTTATACCAGCTATTAATCGGTTGGGGACACCATAATAAGGCGGTACATCGTCGAGTGTGCTGGCTTCGCCCATTATGGAAACCTGCTATTTATGTCAGTGAGTTATCTAAAGTAAGAAGCGCATTTATATCGCGTCTCTTCGTGAGTTCTAGGCAAGCAGGATTCTCCCAAGAAGGAGCTAAAGAACGTTAGAAAGAGGCTGACATGTTATCGAGCGTTATTTGTGCCAACAGCATTTTCCTGATACGGCCAATACACGCGATGTTGTTGCGAGTGATAAAACGGGGGATAAAATGAGGACGGGCGGCGGTAATGCGCGTGAAGCCGGACTAAAATGGGAGCTTGATGAGAGAACTTCGCTTAGAAGTCGCGAGTAGGGTCAACGAGGCGTACGGGTCACCCGAAGTAAATTTAAGTTTAAAGCTGCGGAAGTTACGGCGCTTGATGAGGACATAAAGGTAAGGCGAGAGGTCGAAGGAGAAAGGGATGACGGCGCGCAGGAGGGGAGAGAGGTAAGGGTCAAGTTAGGCAGAAGTTAGGGGTGGATTTCATGCGAGTTCAACGACGGCAGACCACATTTTTCTAAGTTAATTATCGGAACGAGGGCGACGGGAAGGGTCGAGGAAGTTTGCCCCATCAACCCGCGCGCTCCCGAAACTTTCGAATCAGTCCTCCGGTTTGTACGCGGAGTCTCATCTTTGCGGAACGATCTCGAGTATTTCCCATCGCTTCTCCTCTCCATTAGACTCTCTCCTTTGAAACGGAGAAACGAGGGAAGTTTCCGCTTTGTCGAATTATACGAGAACATCTCTTCTCTTGACACGACTACAAGACTTCAGTTTTCTCTCTTTCTCTCTTCCTCTCCCCCTCCCTCTCCCCCTCTCTCTCTTCATGCCGCATGGAAATATCGTATAAATGCGATACAAAGGAATATAGATTTTTATCTATTGTGTCAATCGTATCGCATTTATTGTATCACAATTGTATCACAAAACTTGATTACAAAAACCCGGAGCAAGTCGCACGGGGAGCACAAACTACATAGATATATTGTCGCCCTCCACAGATGAATCATCTTTCCTACCGATTTTTTATATGGTGACAAAAATTCCCATTTCGCTGGATTAATTTTAATAAATGAAACTTTATATTTCTTCAAAAGATATTGAATATTTCCGACCGGGTCGTTCATGCTGGCAATATTTGAAACTACGACCTGACTCGTCCCTATCTAATTCAACGAGAAATCTCAACTGCGATCTATAGCCCTATAAAATTTTTACAGCGACTCCTCCTCGTCGGTTTTCATACGGCCTGTCGTCGCAATCATCCCCGACATACTTTACTTTGTCATAAAGTATCGATTACAATTATACAATACGTCACTACTTTAGCGCAATATGATCGTTTTGTGGATTTATGTTTCTGCTGTACTGCTTTTTCATTCTAGTCCGTTAGCATCTCCCTGTTCTCTTGCCGTCTCTTGTGTACACTCCTTCCCTCCTCTGCCAGAGTATGTACTCGACGTACGTTTTATCATCGAAAACGTAGTTCGATATACATAGAAGTTGGATTTCCCCTGCAGAAAACATATCCGATAGACGTGACATTCTATACAGGTAAACTCGACAAGTGGGATTTTCGACGAAGCGGATTTCGAGATTGCTTTGTATACCCGATAGCATGCGTCGTCTTGATAGTTTCGCGTCTCTAGTGCGAGTTCGTGCTTGCTTCTCTAGAGAGAAAGAAAGACGCCACGGTACAGATAGTCGCAACGGATAGTCATTCCCTCTGTTTGTCGCTCGAAATTTTGCAGGTAAACATACCTGGTATCAGGACCAATAACCTCCCTCCTTCAATCTTGCCGTCACGACGGTCTCTGCTCTCTTAAACGTGCTCACAATATTGCGCACCGAATTTCACCGGCGATTGAACGATGCGCCAGCCGGCGCGTTCAATTATCTCGAAATTATTCGCATAAATTAAGCGGGTCTCGAGTTGTAATTTTCATCAACCCGGCCATTGTCTGTCTCGTCGCCTGTTCTCGGGACATTGTCGCGACCGACGACCCCCCGCAGTGGAAGACCAGTACACCGGCGCGGCCGTTTCTTCCCCAGTGCGGATTTATTCTCGCCAAATTTCAGCATCGCAAAGCCGATACGTTGAAAACGTCAGCGAGTAGACGTCGGCGAGCTCTTCTTCGGTTGCCGTTACCGCGGCGGATCATAAATATCGAACATGAATAAATGCAGCGCGCTCGCTCCGCGATCGTCCGCGCATTGCTCTCTCCGACGCCGACGTCTCCGACGTTTCGTCATTCTGTGCTCATGCTTTCTAGATTTCACCTCATGAAAAACGAAGATGCGTTTTTTACAAAAAAACGAGAAGGGATTCACAAAGTTAAGAAAACAGCAGACGGTGCGCGTCGTTATTTATTTATACAATCTCAGTTAAGATGACGAGTCGCCGATATCCCGCTAACGCAAGCTCGCACGAAAAGACAGGCCGATGAGCTTCGCCGAACGTGGAATTGTTCGGAGAATTCATCGCGTTGCGCCAACAGGGTACTCACATTTTTCTCATTTTCCGCGCATTGCAAGAATATACGTACGCCACCGAGGATGACGGCATAGTGGGAGTCAACGTGCATTCGAAATATGACTTTTTATTAAGCGTAGACGCAGCAGACACATGGTGTCCCCCAATCTCGCGTGCCATCTAAGCGTTTCAGGAATGAAAATTTACTTTACTTTAACAGGGGTCTTTATCATCCGCAGATTTATTGCAAGAATGTCCAGAGAAAGTTGAACGTCAAAAAATTATATTAAAGAAGTTTTACAAACTTTTGCCCCGAGGCGAAAATGAAGCTCAAATCGGAGATAAATTTAAAGATGAAAGATTCCTTCATTTGTAGATGAAGGAAATTACAAGGAATCCGCGACAACTTATTACAGATCGATTTCTGCATAGCACTGGAAGTCCAAGTTACGGGTGTTCGAGTAAAACTCTTAGAAATTCTGTTCTCTGTTTTGTATCCCGTCGAGGGAAATCTTAAGATCGGATTGCCACGGAGCGAAGCTTCGTCCTAAAACGATGAGTTACCAAACAGTGGGAGAGCTGTTGGGAGAAACAAAAGCCGGGGACGAGAGTCTATGTCGTCGCCTGAATCGACAGGCTCTTCGGTCGTATATTTCTACGCTACGCACTTCTGAAGCCAGGCGTGAAGTCCAATTTCGCTCGGTTGTCCCATGGGAATACACGGGCGCGCTGACGTGCCCGGTTACCGCAGTCACATACCTTGAAAATCACTGTTGACTGATGCCACTGGCGCGAGAAAAAAAATGTTCAGGCGGAGGAGGTCAATCCTCCTCGTTCGCCTTCCCTCCTCTCTCTCTCTCTCTCTTTCCGGCGAGTTCCCCCGACGGATTTTCCACGGATTTCGCCGACGAATGCGACGGGCAAATCCTATCGAATTTCGTGGAATACGAGAAATGACGGACCCTTCAAACCGACAAACAGACTGCGTGATCGATCTATCGATTATTGTTACACAACCAACGACCATGTGCTGATCCTTCTGTCGAGATAGTCCTCGCTGAGTTGACTTCTCGGAGTTGATATTTCCTAAAGCATATGTTCATAATATTAATCATGCCCTCGTTTTTTCTTGCGTTTGATATTGCTATCGTCTCTTCAGATTAGCAATACAATGATCGTCATACATTCTGATATTGTAAAATTGTGATTCATAGAGAAAGTATATCCTATCTATAATATAAGATATAATAAACGAAAACTTACTTTTACACGCACGTTTACACACTTTTGCTGTACATTATATAATACATTTACGATATATCAATATATACTGCAACGTTGTGAGAGCGACGTTAATTAGACCTAAATTACGTGAGTACCACGGGATCTTAACACGAACTGTCTAAATCATTTGCCGGAAATGTCAGGAATAGTGTGTTGGATGTCTGTGCTAAGTAGAACGCTTTGTCTAATACGTATAGTATACTGTTTCGGTTGTGGAGATCAATGCAGACTAGTTTGCGTTGTTTCTTACTAGAAAAGGCAGCTTTCAGATTTAACAACGTATCAAAATTCATCGAGCATTTATCGGATATTATAATTATAAATTTACTGTGTAAAATATATATAATCGCTGTTTTCCTATTTTTTAATTAAGCTAAGTAGAAATATTACGCTAATTTGATAAAATTTCTTATTATACGACCGGTTACATAAAATACAATCAATTTAGTGAAATTTAATAAAATATAATAATTCGTTCCAGAAATTATCTCAAATTTGAAATTATTTCAAACGCGAAGAGATCATTGTTGGAATATACACAGCGAGTGAGATCAATTCATTACTTGAACAAAATGGAGCATTTCGCACAGACAATGATTGCCTGCGATTGCTCTCGATAAAATAGTTTGATCGAGAGCAATATGATTCGTAATTGCACGGCGTAAAATTTCATCCCAGCTAAGATTGTGAATTTTCTCTTTTTGCAGATGGACGGGAAAAAAAGGAAGAGAGTTAAGCACAATGCCGATCAAGGACGTTCCGCGAACTATCAGATATTGGAAACTCTTTAGGATTAGAGTCGATCAAGAAGGCTGTTACCAAGTCGTCGGAGTGACTTAACTCGCAGACAAGGAGAAGTCGCCTGATGCGTTTTCGATCGTCCGTCGACGCGCACGTGACGGCAATTCCATAATAATACGTCAAGCTAATACCTAAGATATGGGACGACTTTTCGATTTTATGGTCGGACTCCGCCGCGAGAACGATTAATTTTCCAGCCTCCTCTCGTAACCATATGGAAGTTCTCTGTTGCGTATAGGCAAACGGAAACGAAAGGAAAAGGCATCTTCCGAATTTCTTTCGAAAACGATCGTATACGATATATAAACCGCGTTCCCTTCTTATTGAACGCCCACTTTAATCATTGTCAGTCAATAGCCTTCAAGCATCGCTCCTCGATCGTAATCGTTTTCGAATGGTAGAAATTAGTGCTCGTTAACAGCGGAATATCCTGACGGTGACCCCGTTTTCCAGGTCCTCGACGGGACGTCTGAGATAAGAAAAAAAAAAGAAACGAGAAGCGTGGAGACTCTCGCTGGAGAGAATGCATCGTTCCGTTCTCGCGCTGGATAAGTACGGCGGTAACAATGGTCGCTGGCAGCGGCCTGATTCATGGCGGCGAACTTTTTCAGCAAACAACGCATCCGGGATGTAATAAACAATGGGGCCCGGACCGGCGGGCACGTGGACTAAACCGGTCTGGGAATATTTTAGTGTGTACGGTGGCCTCACTCCTGCCGCTCACGAAGCCGCCCCGTAACTTCGCCTCTCGTATTATGGCGAGGCCGATGGTATGCGCTCCGGTATCGCCTACGCTTACAACGCGCGGGAATCCTGGAGAAATGAAGCTGAAAATGTCGCGTAGACGATGATTTACTGGCGGCGTATCACCGGACGAACGAATGTTTATATTTCGCGGTATTCACCACTGTTGTTAACGATAAATCACGGCGGGAATAAAGTAAACGGGAATTACATAATCGCGCTAGCACCGCGAAAAACCGCGTAGCTCGTTCGATTTATTGAAAATTCACGTTCGTTCGATAACGCGGCGTGTTATTCAAACGCGAAATGTATCGAGTCGAAGAGGAAAAATACATTAAATGCACGTTGGAATTATTTCTAATTAAACGAATTACGGATTACGAATTCACGACCGCTGCATTTTGGTGACGTTTCGAGTATTTCATTTAAATGAAATGCGTTACTAATTAATAATGATTTAAATGATTATTTTAGAGAAACGAAAACAGTGAAAGTTTTACATTAATTTGCATTTGAATGATTATTCATCACATGTTGCTGTTGTACATCATTATTCATCATCCATATCGAAATTCGCGTATTAATAAAGCGAACTAACAAAACCGATAGTAATTCCGAGTTAAGAGCTCGGCAGACCGCGTTAACCACTCGCTTTTAGGAGGCTATAGAGTCAGGCATAAATCGCTACCTAACATCGTACACTTTAGAATAGATACGTCACGAGCTCGATAATAGGGCGTAAATTTACAACGGAATAGAGACCAATATTTACTCGCAGAGAGAAGGAGAGAAGCGGAGAAGCTTGACGCCGCGCCCAGACATGGTTGGACGTGCAAGCGAGGTGTTCGTTTTAAGCTTGTTCCGATTCCGGCGGTTACTATCGGTACACACGGCGGTCCTTTCAGCAGAAATTTGATTTTGTCCGAGCCTGTCCGGGCCACAATCTCATATAATCTCATTTAATGCTATGGCAAGGTGTTAGGTTCATTACTGACGTCCCGCGAAATTTACGACGACTGCGGTGTACCGAAAGGGAGAACTGCCAGAAATTCAGAATAACTAAAGTAGATTGTGGTATGATAATGTGTCTGTCTGTCGAAAGAGATAAAATGCCTAAATCGAAAGTGACATTGTTTAACCACTTTTATACATTTATTCACAGTCATATATTTATTCACGTAAGCTTAACTTCTATCCTTGTATGTGTAATTTATCACGATAGTATTACAAACAATAATTTTTTGCATTTTATAATGTATTTATATGTATTTTAAAGTTATATTTGATTTTATACATGCCGTTATCAGTTCAGCTTAAAATTGGCTTTAATTAAAGCCTATATCACTCGAGCGTCGTTTAACATTTAAACATTAATCTCCGCGAAAGTGCTGACGTGCGTTTTCCCGAGCACGCTTATGTAGAAAATTTCCGTCAGTCGGTTGTCCTTTTCAAATACCGAAATTATAGCGGTGCGAGGATAATAGGAAAGGAGAGGCAGCAGAGACGGAAGAAGAGAGAAGAAAGTGGGGAAAAAATACAATAAAAGTCTGCGGTATTCTTCTGCGGTATATCGCGGTGAAAGCTTACACGAATATGGAACAAGAACACTAGCCAATAGATTTTTATCTGCATTCTAAACAATGTATCTGTGTGCGGGTGTACGTGTGTATGTGTGTGTGCGCGCGCGGAGAGGAAAGATGTGCTTCCCTCGTGATGGAATTGTTTCTGCGGATAAGGATGGACTCTTCTCTGCAGATTGCTCGCCGCGTTCCCGTATATCTCTTTAGAGCAATTGTGTTGAGAAGACAAAAATATATAAATGCCACCGCGAGGATATAAATGCACGAATAACAAATCTACGGACCCTATCCTATCCTACAGAGAAAGATTTTTATGTTACAAATTTATCTTGTCGACATAAATTTCTTCACGTTTATCTCATTACTTTTCGGTAACACGTGACAGTTTACAAAAAAACATGACAATACTACAACTACGTTATAACGACTGCAAGCGTATTTTTTACATGTATCTCACTATTGTAAATTTCAAACAATTCTGCAATTGAAAACTTCTAATTCGATATAAAGCGAACACGAAACTTTACGCTCGCGGAAGAGATGCGTGAGGAAACTGCGTGGTAGAATATCTTTCGCATAACATTTGCCATTCCACGATATCGCGCTACGGAGAACGGTCAGGGCGAATATTAAAACGCATAAATTAAAATCAATACTCCTACTCCTCCCTCCCCCCGCGTTTTCGCACGTTAAACTCACGCCGTACAGCAGCCGTAATGAACCCGCCTTTAACGATCACTCAGACCCTCGCAAATCTCGCAAAACCCGAATCGCGCTTTCCTTTGCGGATTCAAGTCCGGGTTGGGTGCACCGGCCGGGGTATTAATTCTGAATTAACGAAGTCCTAGGGTAGAGCACGGCTCCCGGTATTGGATGCCCGGAGAGAGGGATGCGAGTAGCGGTGCGCAGCCTGAGGGGGTTACGCTGCGGCCGACTGCACCACTACGCGCGTATACACCGAGAGCTCACGCACTCGCGGTTTCCGTACGTCGACGAAGTTTCTACAAACGTGTCCTCCATGCCCGCAACGGGAACTGGCAAGTTCAACCGGCTGGAGTTTGCCCGTGGCGATAATTGGATATTAACACGAGTAAGAAACTAATAAAACCGAGCGGAGTTTCCCGTACGGAATTATAAGAAGGTATTATTACGCGCGCTCTCCGCGTAATCTTCGATGCTTTTAATCGTGCGAGTTTCGTTTTAGCGAGATGAATAAAAGCACGAATCGATTATTGCGTAGTAAATAATAACATAATATTATATAATCTCCCTTTCTTCAGCATTTAGCAGCATAATACACGAGATTATTTACATGTATATTATTTGAATATTTTCTCTCGACTCTTTGAACAGCAATTTGCAAACAAATCTAACTCGTTGACATACATTAAAATATTACGAGAAACGCTTACGTGGGATTTATTTGGCAAATCCGCAGGATGTATTGCTTCGCTATGCTTCGCTATTGACATTGACTATTGACTATGCTTCGATAAATTACTGAAGATTATCGATAAAAAATGCGAATACAAACGCATTGCGTATTTATACAGAAAATAACAATTTACTGGGAGCCGGGATTGCTCAAATTGAGACGCTTGCATTATTTGAAAATCAAATAATGTTTAAAATTATGTTGTCAAATAAATAAATAATCAACGTATACGCATGAGAAACACGTGCAATCGATCGATCGCAGGTCGATTGGACCTGCTGCAATCTATACTTCTATTTTACGTTTTATTTGTTTTTATCAGAGATGATACCGGATACCTATATTAAATTTATTTTACTGAAACAGCTGCAATCAATAATATCATCACGTTTGAATAATTACCGACGCAATATTAATGTTATGCAAAGAGTGTGACGTATAATTGATGTAGATTGCATTCGACTTTATATTGACTGGAATAATAACATTCAATAATTAATAATAATTATTCCTATAACGTGTAACGGTTGTTCGCGTTATTATTTGCGAATCCGCGATGGCAATATTCTAAAACAAGAAACGCCCGATTATACGTCATTCCATATTTATCGAGTCGCTGGCAATTCTCTTTGGAATAAGCTCGCGCATCCACCGTCTCGGTACGTTTTCAGCGTCTCCTGCTGATCGTTTTGCTAAATTGAACCGAACGTGTGAACGGAAGTTCTCGGATGGAATGCGAGACGGTAGACAGTCGGTTGCGGAATAAATGAGAGAACAGGGCGATGGAGAAAGCGCGGCGGTATATACAAAATGTTTGCAAGTTGTTGAACTAATTCGAGGGGATATTAATTGGCGGAAAGTAATTATAAGTGCTGGGAGCAGTTGCTCGGTAGTTTAAGTATACTTTCGACAACGACGATAGTCTACGGGAAGTAGCGGGGAAGAAGCAATTTTCGAAGCGAAAGTACGTAAACTTCGTAATAGTACGTAATAGTGTAACATTGTTTCGCAAGAAAATAAATCATTTAATCGAACGAGTTAAAAAAATGCGTTTTTTTTAAACCTCACAATCATAGAATCCTTTTTTATTTTTATAAAATGCTATAAACGTAATCATAAGTATACACGAAAAGAAGATGGTTTCATAAAACGTTAAATATTGTACAATATCATCTTTCAAGCAAAGAAAATTTTAATCAAGTTAAGAAAAAAATGTATATATATGTATAATGTTTATTACAAAGCATGTTGCAATTTAGAAGTTTCAATAAAGCTTGATTATATATTCTTTAACGAGCTTAAAAATGCCACTTTTCTTCAAAAAGAAAAGGAAACGATGAAAGAATAAGAGCGCTGGTTTAATCAAATTAGGACGAAATTGCATTTTATTAAGGAAAGAGCAGCCGATCGTACAACTTTAATAACAACGCGCAGTCGCAGTCGGAAAACAGATTTTTGCGCTAGAACGTTAACCGCATTACGTGCACTCAGTATATCGAATTATCATCAGCTAGAGTCGGCGAGGTGCATGCAAACCGGCAAAATATCGTCTTTAATAAACATTAGGTATCTGATGGCAAAACTCCTAAATGCGTATAATGCAATTTAGTTAGAATGCATGGCACGGTCCAGACTTTCCCGCGCTGTAATTGAAACACGGTGGAGGCAGGAGGCTAGCGGTGTCTCTCAAAGGCCGCCATCGGAAGTTAATAACAAACATACCAACGTGTAACAACCCTTCAATGGTTCACGAGCGGCAAACGTTTACGAGTGTGGATGTGTACGGTACGCGGAAAAAAATTTCCCAGGAGGACACGTTAATATTGCTGCAGGAATATGGAGGGTGGTACGGGCACGCGCACGAATCTCCGTAACAAGCATTAACACAATAAATCCTCAAAGGCTGGAATTTGCAACGTGCAGAGTTGCGAATGGTAAATCAAATACCATCCCTAAAAGAAAGAAGCGGAGCGACAATGCAATTTTTCTCTGCGCGGTAAATATACGTTTGCAATGTAATAGTAGAATTATTGTTTACATATATTTCATTAATTTTTCTCTAAAATTTTCCCTTTACTGCGACTATCGAACAATTTCTCAATAGGCCCGCTGATTTGATATAGAAATATATTTAATTGTCTTGGCGATTTTTTAGTTATAAGCAAGCACTTTATTGCTGCAGAGATATAAATGTGTAAAAAATTCAAGTAATAAAGAAAAGTAGGCTTTAAGAGTCAAACGTGGTTAATTGCGCGTGAGTTAACGCTATGTAACGTTTAATAAATAAAATTTCATTTTCTATTTAATTTCAAACGAGTACTTGTTCAACAAGATTTTTATTCGCATTTCGGTACACTAAAAAGTTTTCCGTTGAAAATTATGAAAGAAACGAGATTTAATTGAGTTGTTCCTGAAAATAAAATCTTGGCGCGATGCATCCTTGGACATCCAATGTACATCGTGCTTCTTCTACGCATTTAGTCACGCGCGACAAGCTCGTCGTGCCGCTCGGTATCGTTGGAATTTATTATCCAGCACTTTGAATTATTTGCACGACATGTAATCCGGCATCCTGTAATCCCTTAAGTCACTGAGCCCGCCGCGCCGCGGTCGCTGTCGCGGGCACAGAGGCTGGTTGGCGATCGGACAACGGTGGTTCGGCTAGACTTTTCGCGCTTAGCGCACGTAGGACGTCGCGTCGGCACGAAGCGATCAGGCGGAATTTATATTCCAGCAGCTGCCGTGGTTTGCGCGCTCGAAATTTCATCACGGATGCACCTGTCACCCTCTCCGCGTCGATTTGACTCGGCGTGAAGTAAATGGGACAGTTTAGTCCGTCTTTTTCAACGTTCAACGTAGAGACGCGTTAACGATATGACTTGT
This sequence comes from Temnothorax longispinosus, assembly GCF_030848805.1. Lineage (NCBI taxonomy): Eukaryota > Metazoa > Arthropoda > Insecta > Hymenoptera > Formicidae > Temnothorax > Temnothorax longispinosus. The sequence goes on along the minus strand of NC_092359.1, from coordinate 20,799,249 downwards.
ATTTGGCTTTTAAAAATTCGCTGCTCTAACGTGCAGTTGTGAATGAGATATAAATATGAATTGTTATATCGACGATCAAAATAGAACATATAATTTTCTTCGGACATTGCGCACAGTTTTATCGTGAGCAAACTTTCCAATTTTAATAAATTTATATGTATTTTCAATGGAATTTCGAAAATATGATAGTAGATCAATAACCATTTGCTATATCAGAGTAGAAGTGAACAATAAACCGCAAACCAATAGCTGATACGACCAATACTTTTATCACTGAAAAGTGATTTCCAGAAAATATAATTTGTCTGCAATATTTTATATGTATGGGACTTTCTTTTAATTTAATAACTTTTCCCATCTACCCGCTCGAATTTTTCGTTTTCTGATATTTCGACGCAAATCTAACGTATATACGTATTGATCCGAAGCCGGCAAATTAAATGAAACGGATCAGTTCATTCTCCAATATTCAGCGGGAAAGCAGCCTGCTACGCTAGCGCGAGTGTTCCCCATCAAATGGCGTTTTCTGTTTTGCCGCGAATTCGATTTTGTTATATACTTTTCTTTCTGTTACGGCGTATGGCGCGAATTCCGAACGTGCATACGTCAGTGCTGAAACAAACACGCGCAACAGCAACCTACTTAAATGTTAGTGATTTCCTCGTGTATAATATAATTCATGGTTTTATCCGTTTTGTAGTAAACATATATTATATAACATACTATAACTTCAATTATATTTCCTTATTCTTGTTAAGGTTGGATGTAAAAGTGCATCGTTATCCTGAACATTAAAAAGTACGGTCACATGATGCGAACGTTGCGAAACTTGAACATCGCGACCGAGTGCACGGTGTGCACGTGGTCTCATGAATCTCACGAATTTCATGATGATATCTCACATATGATTGGTCTTAATGGTAAAAATCTATCAGTTTTGCGGTGCTAACTTTATATTAGACAAGCCTCATACCAACACACAGGATGCGCTGCATCCTTTTGTGATGCTCTCTTTCTCTTTCTCTCATTGCAGCTTCTTTTATGTAAATCTATGCCGTCGGTGGAGGGCGGAACACACGGAGGACATATAAGAGGTTTTAATATTAAGCGCCAGCGTGAGCGCGCGGGATGGAGTGGGCTAGCGAATCCTCTCCCTCGTCGCTCTCGCTCACAAGGATCCTTCCTGGAGGATACGGAGGAGACGACGGCGGATGGTGGGATGGGGGTACGCTGGTGTGGTCTACGATACCGAGCTACCGCGGGGTCTCGTTGGTATGCCACCCTTCCCCCTTTTCCCAACGTCTTCCACGCTTCGTGCCGAACATGACGAGACTTCGTAGTAGGCCGCTCGGCGATACAGGATTCATACCGATCGCTTCGGGTTTCTCGCGGCGCGGCGACGCGAGTATATCTCTCTTCTGCTATCGCCAGTTGCGCGACTATCCTCCCGCGACCCGTCTCCTCCTTCTTGTTCATCCTTTATGTGTGCACACGCGTTTGCTAGCATTATTCCCATCTGTGGACTGTGTCCCGGGAAAAAGTGTACACGTAAGTTATGTTTGTCACGCAAGGAAATATCTGTTATTGACTTTTTCATTTCGACGCGCGTGTCGATAAATTTAATGCCATTATCTTAGCATTAAATTTGAAGCACCATGTCTAGCTATCGCACGATTAAAACATTGGAAAGTATGCGGTATTCTTACTTTCTATAATTTCTTCATTTTTTCATAAAAATTTATCAATTTAGGAAATCTCCAGTCTCTGAATCTAAAATGATGAAAAGCAGGTTTTGAAAATTTTCTACTATACATTTTTATCGGTTTTCTCTATTGAAAGGAGGGCATCATAAAGGAATCATAATAGATAACAGTTTTTTTAAATAAAGTCAAACGCATGAGTTGCTTCGATTGTGCTCGATAAACAACTTTTGCTGGTACGTCACTTGCTTTTTATTTTCGGCAATTTTTATTTTCAATAAAACTGTCATAGCTTCCATAGTATTTAATCCGTGCACGGAAATACTTGCAGCAACAAACAACAGAGCCCCCTCCAGGAAACGTTTTGCAAAAATGCCCCACCATTAGGATAACGATCCTTTCTATAACATTATACGCATCGCGCGAAGCAATACAAAGCTTGCGAATCGTCAGAAGTGTTTTTACCCAGAACGATGTACATCCTCCCGACGTTCCCACGGGAGCGTATTCGGGGGTGGTAGTGATTTTTTCGCCCGTTCAGAGAGGTAGTTCCGGCTCTCTCAGCATTTCGGCAAGTCGATATACGTTTTCACGCGAAAAGAGAGCTCATAAATTCCCCGGGTTAATCCCCACGGTATACGGCTCTTGATGTGTTTGTCGGGTCTGCAGCTCGACGTCGGCATCATCGACGTTGCTCGCCCGCCACACACACCCGTCTATCCCGTCCATCCCGCGCGCCAGTATAACTTCGTTATTGCTGTCCGTGTGTAGAAAGCGCGGAGCGGCAAGCGTGGGAGTCGCGCGTTTTTCTTGCAGTACGTGTGCATCGGAAAATACGCGCGTCCACGATCGTTGACCGCCACGCTCACAAATCACACTCTCCACCCCTTCGCTGCTAATGCGCGATGGAATTGGCAACCGGCCATTTCGGTCACGCGTCCATCGCCGTCGCTGTTCTCTCGCTGTCTTCTTATCAAGCGTGTGTACTACTGTCGCACGTCTTCTCCTCTTCGCTTCTTCGTCTCTTTTTTTTCTCAAGTGTGAATGCGTCACCTCGCGTCTTATCCTCCAATCGCCGATAGCAAAGGCGGAAGCCGAAGGTGCGAACATCTCTTCCCCTGCTCCGAAAAATAAACTTTTCAAGTTTACTCCTTAGACAGGCTTCTCGTATCACGCCTACCTCACGTGGCTTTGATGGCAGTTTATTCCGCGTTTTACGAACTTGCGAAAATAAAAATATAGGTAGTTTCCTCGGTCGCGAAGCTGACGCCGCTCTTTACGCGACTACGTAAAGAAAACTTCCACAACATTTTCGGAAAATGTTCTCCAACGTTCCCTCGACTTTCCAGATTTAGCTGTCGTTATTATTTACAATCAATTAAATTGCATATACTTTTGATAAGTTATTATATATGCATTCTCTAAAATTAAATATTATTATATAATATCTGAAAAATAAAGAAGTACGATCTACGAATCAGGTGCCACGTTTATCGCCTCGAGCGCTGAATATCGTGTACTCAATAATTTCCACTCAATAATATTTCGCGCTAGCTCTAATAGGATAGACCGCCACCGAACCGAATCTATGGCGTTTGTTTCGGCTATCCAGCGGTTTCATAGAAAAAGATGCTGAGTCGATAAGCAATTTAGCGAAAGCCACGGGAAAGTTTCGGCTACACTTAACCGCGCATGCGTTTCTCAGCGAAACGCAAAGTGCGGCTTCTGCCTCCTATGGACGAAATTGATTAGGAGCTTCAACATTTATGACCGTTCGACCGCGAGACGCGTAAAAAGTTTCAAACGACTTGATTTTCAACGAAGGCGGAACCGCCACCGTCGAAGAAGAGGGTACGAGACGACAAGAGCGACGATACGCGAGAGGGACGAGGAGCCGGGGGTTCTATTTCGCTTTAGCGTTGTCGCTCGATTACCGTTTCCCCGCTATAAGCATATTTCCCTCGAGTTTCGAGATATCGCTGAACTTCTTACCCCGCGGATTCAAGGGGATTGGAGTAGTAATGCAAACGGCCCACCGGTGTTCCCTCGGAATTGTTTGCCGGCTACGTAGAATGCTTATGTTTGCCTTCAGCCGGAAACTTTTTCGCGAACCCTCTCCCCCTTTCTTTTGCGTGTTTGGGCCGGGGAAAAACCACGACCGAAGGAGACAGGGGGTACATTGTTCAGTTTTAATCATTCCCGTCTCGCTGATGTGAGATTTGAGCGCGAAAAAGTCGGGGCGCGAATATCATTAAATAATTTATTTCTCTCGACTCAACGATTTGTCTTTGTTATTTATTAAACGTTTCAAGTAGAGAAAAAATAAGGCAAAAACATTATAATTTAATATGTACTTGTATGTACAGCGTTTTAAAAGAATGAAATAAAGATTTAAAATTTTATTTGGAAAACTTTACTATAAGTATATATAATAATAATAATATTGCAGTAATATAATAAAAATCAAGCTGTTCAAATTGTGTAAATTACAGTTTATATCAGGATGTAGATTTATAGCTGTAACATATAAGCATGTAAGGGGTGTATATGATCGCAAGAAGAAAGCACTCGCTTCTTTCATCATGGAGATATTATTGTTCGATCGTAACGTATGTATATGTGCAGCACTGTATACGTTATAAATGCACGCGCTATTGATGTTTCACGCCGTACAAATATTTGCTCACTAAACGATACGGTACTCATCAAAGGTATGAACTATCGTCGGGTTATTGCATGATTCTTAATTGGCGACGTCACTGCAGCTCGCAATAGATATGTCGAAATTTGTATTCAATCATCTTGCTGCACACGCAATATCAGCGTATACGTTAAATCTTGGTGAGCGATAGCTTCTAACTTGTATTTTCTCTATACGAACCAGTATATTTTATAGCAGAATGTGTTCAGCAAAGTTGCGAAACGTGATTTCGTACTTTACTCGCGGTTTTTAGCAATATGTGATCGCGAATGGCGTATTACCAGCAGCGACCTTTTTACAATAGGTCATTCAAGTTTCACTACTGCTTACCTTCCACTTATCGTCGATACTTTCAACGCAATTTTTAATGTAACTTTGTTGAACTCGCACTGAGATCGATAATCTCTGTAATTTGATTTCTTACATCTTTAATATCTGAATAATTGTCGATAAAAAGATAGCAAGCGACTCCGTGCGTACTTAATATTACTCACTATACTTGTAATTTTTAGCCAATAGAGCGTTTTCAGCTAAACGTGCGTTGTTTATTTAGTTAGAGATGCACGTGGGGCATGTACGTCACGATATGCCGTTTATGATCATGTCCCTGTGGCTATGGACCATTCGAAGGTACCGTAACGACCGTCCGAGATTAATTTATGACGGTGTTACACGATACCGCCGAACTATTAGCGCGAAGCTCGGCGAAATGAGTCCTGCTGGGATTAATTTCGTAGTGTCGAGATTGAGTATGTCTTATGGCGAATTTTTAAGTTTATCAATCGAGTTAATTAATTACGATAAAAGAACGCAGAAAGGAAGTAACAGCGAGTGATAGCCCCGATAAGTCATCCAACTAATTAAATAACTAGTTGAGTTGTTAACTAAATATTTATGATACTAAAAACAAAACGAGAGAAAGAAAGAAAAGAATAGATTCGAGAAAACTTCGATGGTAATCGTGAACATTGAGAGAATATTTAATTATAGTAGCATATTAAATTTCAGTATTATATTGTATCTGACATTAAAATAATGTTGATAATTAGTGCGGTTCGTGGAGCACGTACCATTATTTCTCTTTCTCCTATGACAAAATAACATGTTGCTTTGTAAAATTTATCCTATTTAGCTTAGCACCACACATATACGGCATGTAAATTGCATCTGTTTAGCATAATATGACATGCATCATGTTTCATATTTATGATAGAATTATCCTATTGCGGAGAAATGTGCGGGTAGTATTAATCAAGTATAACCTTACGTTTAATTAATAATCTGACGTATAATTTCAGACGCATAACGGAAAATATGTTTCTAATTAAATACGTATATAATACGTATATAGATACACACACACGCACATAATATATATATATATATATATATATATATATATATATATATATATACACACAAATATATATGAGAAAGAGAGAGAGAGAATTTTATGTGTTTTTCTACTTCAATTTCGAAGAATGATCTGTAAAAATTGCGTTTTAGTCGCATCAACTTTCCAACGTATCAAACTACCAACATTTAACTAATAATAATACAAAATTTCTCAAAGGAATAAACCTGTTCTTTTCGTAGTACTATCTTACAATTTTGAAACTTGTCTTATAACTTGTAAATACTATTTATTTGACAATATGTTTATATGCTCAATGTAGTAATAATTCACATTAATAACTTGCATAATACATAGTGTTTAGAAACAGAGTAATTTTAGGTAATTATCCACGTAGAAACCATATGTCGTTCGATAACAGACCTATGTAACGATTAAAGCAGATATTATTATTTGTATGCTGCTCCATATATCAGATTTTTCTTCTTGAGTATTTTTTTATCTCATAATACAGTATAATATTCTATCTCTCTTTGTTACAGAACAGAAAACTTTTTATTCGGAGAATCAATGTACTCTCAAGTATTCGTTTCGTGAAAGTCATGTTGATGATCTTAGCATAAATTCATGAACCGTGGAAAATAAAAGGATCTTATTTCCTTTTATACTAGACGTGCAAGACTTGCAACGGGCAGAATTATTGCCTTGCTAAAGTTACCGGCTACCTTGACGGGGCTCTCTTAATCAACCTGACAAAGAAGAGTAACTCGTAGAAAAGGAAAGGTCAAGATATACATATTAAGGAAGATATGTTCACGCAACAAAGACGTGCGAGACATCCGATAATCTATATCAAATATGCTCAGCTGGTTTTGTCGAGTATATGTGTATAAATAAATATCATAAAACAAAAATAATAAAAAGTAACATTTTCTTTATAGCAGACAAACTTGATTATGAGGATTCTTACAAAAGTGTCTTTTGTATTACTGTTTGCGATAACATGAATTACCAGTGCATTATACAATTCTGCACTTCTTTGAACGTCTGTGTAGGCGGCTGTGAGAATATTCAGTGAAATTTATGGTTCTTCTCACTTTATTATTCTGTACCGAAGCGGATAATGTGTCCTAATGAATTTTAATACGCTAGATAAGTCGTGAAGTGTGATAAGCCTGCAAGTTGACGTCTTGCAAATTTATAGATCATTACGCAGAAATATAGCGGCGGCGCACAAGTTCCTATCTCTCTTTCTGCCTCACTATCCTCTGAGTTCCTCTTTAATCAGCGTCCCCGATTCCGCCTCCGCGGAAAACTTCGCTTTGTATAATTATACACAATAAAATATAGATTGCATAACGTCACACATTGTTGGTTGTATATCATTAATTAAATTGCCAATTTGAAAATATCATATTTTCTTTCTGTTCTCAACGCACACACACACACACTCTCTCTCTCTGTAATACGTACGCGCATAATGATTGTAAGGCAGGATACTCTCATTTCGCGATGACAATTAAATCTATACAATTGTTTATATAAATAAGCAAAAGCAGCTTTCATAAAGTCTTTGGGTCGCTTCCCGTAGCAGTTTATCGGATTAATTTCCCGTTATTCCACAAGTCGATTATCCAATCATTCGCCAGTTCGCGTATTCTCCCTTTTTAGGGATGAAATTATCGAGGCGGAACACATCGGAAAAACACGCCCCAGGACGTATCCGTAATCAAATTCAGACAATCGGGCGCAATAAGTAAAACCATTTAGAGCCAAACGAGACAAAAGTCTCGTAATTTTTAAAATTCCCATGCCTTACGCCGAACGTGTTATCAATTGATTCCGCGGAGCAATTGCTTAATTGTTCGTCGATTGTTTCGTAATTGACGGTCCGACAAATTGGCTCTGCGGGTTAAACGATCGGTGATAAATTAGTCGACGTGGCCTCGATACGCGATCGATGTTTCGAAATAGTCCTTGTAATGTTACGGCGGCGACGTTCATTTAATTCATCGTGTGCAAACACATCATACTTCCCCCCCCCCCGCTCGGTCGAAAATGGGCAACACCTTTACCGCAAATGGGCAAGTTAACAATGCGAGCGCGCTTCGTTAACTCGCCCAATCTTTCTTGTTGTCGCGTCGTCATTAAAGAAAATAAAATCATGCAAAATTTACAGAGATAAGTATGGTATACGCGACTCTAACGCATCTGCTGGCGTTGACTCACAATGTCGTGCGGTGTACATTTCATCTAACCTTTACCTGTTATTTCATTTCATTAAAAAGAATATATATTCTTTAATATTAAAGAGTGTGTGTACAGAATGTAACAATGTTAATTCATTACTGCATTCTCATTACTTTTTCTCTCAGCCGACGTCATTAGACGCCAAACAAAATATAAAAATAGCAAAATGATTTTATCATAAAAGGCTTGTAATTATATTCTTCAAGTCTGAAGTCTGATAGCACATATCCATTCACATTTTCTGTTTTACAGCAATATTGCGGTCTCAGCATTTAATCTTATCAAATGTTTTCTCCGCGATTTAGTCATTTATTAAAAATAAAATAGTGAAGAGGAAACGAAGCACACACTATGCAGTACATCGATTGTCCTCGGCGTCGAATATCGCAGATCAAAATCGGTGATTATTCTTATTCAATCAATTTCCACCTTTCCACGCCGTAGCGCCTTCGTTAACGTCGTTTCACTTCGTTTAACTACATTATAAATTATGTAATTATATAATTATCAAGACATTCAAATATATCATCAACCACGAATTAACAATCCCGATAACTAGCGATGACCTGCGAGACAATGGAGAAGGGACCTCGAGATGGGGTTCGCGGGTCGAAATGGTAAGAGAAATTATATCCAAATGCCGTTTCCGCGATGGACGTGAACAAATGAGAGAACTGCAAGTCCGAAGTTCTCCCCGCGGTAAGAATTTTCCACGGGTGACGTGCATCGGCGGGAGGGAGGATCTCGAAAAAGGTGAGCTTCACGAGAGAAAGGACGGCCGTGGGATCGAACTCTCTGGGGAACGAGAAGACGAATGGAAGCGGGCCGGTAAGAAATCGTGTAAGAAGCGCGACCTTCCCTCGACTCTGCCTTCCCTTCATTCTCTCGCTCCATGACACGAGAACTCGGCGGCGGCGCGACCCCTCGATCGTTGTCTGTTCGGGCGACATCGCGACGTCTACATCGCGAGGACAGCCGGAATCGAGAGATCGGCGGGCTTTAAACGTCGCGACCACGGGGTTATATTTGGAAAAGAAAAAGATCTCTTTTTTTTTCGCCTTGCAATGCCCTCGGTTTTGCTCGTCTTTCTCCCTCGTAAACGTTTTACAAATGAATCTCTATCGCCACAATGAAGATACTTTCGGTTAATCGTCATTGTAATTCTATTAAAAGAGGAAAATATATAGAAAATAGATTCGGCTGTTTAATGATGCTGTTTAGCCGTTTAACTATAACGTTGCACGTATGATGTTCAAATAATAATGAATAACGTTTATTTAAAGTTCGCATAATTTGGGACCAAACATAGTACGAATAATTATACAAGTTTAATTTTATATTAACTACTATGTTAATTATTATGTTATAATTTCCATAATTGTCACAGGTTACGTTTGTAGCAGGTTGAAATCGAGTACCTATATCAAGTTAAAATATAGTTATTTTTACAAATACCAGACGTCCACGATAAATTACGTGGATATAGCCATGCAATTGATTTATTGCTCGACCTCAATTATTTCTATCGACGTGATATTTTCTCGCAATCTCTCAATTTCCAATATATATATTACGTATTTTTAAATTGATTATATTTTCCATATATAAAATATCATTCATAAACGCTGATGTTATATTCACATTTTTTATCAAATCAATTCCATTTCTTGTGTGCTTCAAGTGCTATCATAATATTCTTTCTACGTCGGAAGTATTTGATTTTTCTCAGAAATCTTTAATCAAGGCACATTTTAATAAAAAAACTGTTACCTCTGTTTCTATCTTTTACACACTGTTCATAGCAGGAAGCTAAAAAACGTCTTTATATTGATCGTGACGTGCAGCCCGTCGTTCGGAAGTTGCTATCCGAAGTGGAAAATTAAAAGTCACGCGCAACGCTGCACCATTTGGCGCGCAGCTAGTTATATTTCACTTCGATCTGTTCATTGAGCGCATCTTCTCTTTTTTGCTGTTCCTCCGTCGAACACTCGGCTCCGTTTCGCCGATCAATCCACGGTAGCCGAGTGCGCGCGGAATGAATTGTTCCTCGGGAACAATGTGCTTTCCAGCTTTCCCTTTCCTACGCGCTGCCCGTTCGACCGGCAAATTAAAAACTGCGTACTGAGCGAATTTTCAGTTTTGCACATTTCAAAGCAATTCATTTATCAGTCGGGCCCCGTCTTGCCGCGCGCGAGAATTTCCGAATTCGCCGCAACAAACGCCGATTAGAATGCATGCTTTTGCGTTCGTTGGAATGTACCGCGTCGTTAGTCAGATCGCGCCACGGTAATCCGACTGTTCCTGCGGCGGTGTAAAGAATTAAAAGCGCTTTACAACGTGTCGCGGATCATTAAGCCCGTCCCGTTTAATTTAGCATTCGCGCGCGCGGACGTTGCGCGCGAATAAGCGAATAAAAACGGCAGCGAGCGATCCCCGAAGAATCGCGATGAGTTTTATCGCGGGATTATTTTAGCGGCGGTATGCTAACAGCCGGGAAACAAATAGCACAGGCTAGAGCAACAAGTGCACAATAAGGTAATCGACTGTAGTAAGGAGAAATTACGGTCCATTACACGCCCGCGTCTCAAACGTTGCAGGAATTTTTAAGTTCGCTTCGTACGCCACTTCGTTTGCCGCGGGCGATGTAGCGTGCAGGCGCAACTGCACGCTGCTGGCAATTTCCTCCAAGACTATTGAGCGTACCAAGAGATATTTACGGCATTGCCGTAAACAATGCATTTAAACTGCATTTATTTATTTATCGTCGCTTTCAGCCCTCAGAATCCCGATGCAACACGAAACGTAACAACATTGTGTCTGCGTTTGAGATACTTTCGACATCCGGGGGATTTATTAAAAGCCTAAAAGCACGTGCAGCGAATGAGAGAAATTAATAAACGGTATGTATGAAGCAGATTATTTATCCGAAAATATCAGTTTATCAGTTCGAAATACATTCCATAAATTTATTTGGAATATAAAGAAAATTAAGTTACTCATATTTTAAATTGTTTATTTCAATAAAGATGTATCGTTATTCAAATATATTCAATATCAAATTATTGCACTAAAAAAAATTAGCTGCGCTTCTCATAAAATGCACAAAACTCACTCGGATGAGAGTCTCTGATGAGAGATAGCTTAAATTGATTGTCCTTACATCTTGATTATATTTTCATCTTCATTCATTTTATTTATAAAATTATTTTATTCAGAAATCGCTAATTTTTCATCTTTGACCTGGTCTAAAACTAACATATGTTCAGACTTTCATCTTTGAACTTTTAAATTAATTTAACTTTTAAAGTAAGAATTATAGATTCTTTGAACCCTTCTTTTGCGTTTTACAACACTCCGTTTAAGCGCCATTTTTATAGAAACCAACGGAATTTTTGCGACGACTTAAAATATTCGCGAGTATATACCGCGTCTATGTAATCATCGTAAAAAGCAATCGCTGCCCTCTGATTTCGAAAGTCCGTATCGGGTCCTTCGATGGACGGCGTCGTTAACGGCGCCGTTCCTGAAAGGGGTCGACTACAATGGTCCGCGTAACGAAGTACTTTCTTTTCTAAACAACTCTTCTACGACGAATCAGGTGGCGCGAGTCCTGCACGGGCTTTTATCGTCGTACTAACCTCGCGAGATAAAGGCTAGCGTCCTTGAAGAGGCGTAAAAAGAAACGGACGTTCCGTGAGCTTAATGAGATGGCTCGAGGCTCGCCTTTCATCGCGGTTGAGAATAAAATCGTCAGAATGGCGCGTTGACTCCCTAGAGCGAGTGTCCTTTTTCCGCCCCACTCTACAGAAAGCAGGCCGTCTGTCATGACTGTTCTATGTTCAATCAAAGAGGATCTTTATCGAATGCTTAAGTTCCTTTACCGAAATCCATGTAACAATGAAAGAATAAGATAAAACTGAGTTAAGTAAAATTTAAATTAAAAATATATCAGCAGAAATCAGGAAAATTAATAAGCAGAATATTTGAAAGAATTAAATCAACGTGTGTTTATCTAAACATAAGGACTAGATTTAATACGAAATTTTATAAATTTGATTTTACCTCTTTAAAAGCACAAAGAGTGAAGGTGCCACATTACTGTGGCTGCATCCCAACAACACGCTCCAATTGTTGCAGAAATCAGACATGCCAGGATTTGATTGATTCTCGCGGTCAAACTTTGCGCCGGCAAATCAATTTTGCTTTTTCCATTACACCTGCTAGCTAGACACGTCTGTTTGTTGCATCAATCGAAGAATCATTGTTCACTGAGCATTTCAATGAATAATACATTTTTGAGAAAAGAATATGATGTTTGCGCTGCAGTAACTAAATAATCGACTACTCAATGTCATAATATGGAAGAATATATTGTCATTTATGAATTCAGAGTATAAAGTCACTTATGTATGCAAACTCACCAGATATTCTTTCAATTACAGATGTCAGAAATAAATTCAAAAAATATTAATAGTTATTTCTCTTTAAACATAAAATAATATATAGAATATCTGGAGTATTCTCATTCATTTTAAACATATGGTTGCGCATCCAAAACATATTGCGTAACATATTGTATAAGTAACGTAACTTGATATAACGTAAAGAACTCAAGTAGCGTCGACAAAGACGAGAATCATCATTTGAGAATATTGGAATTCACGACAAGGGATACGCTCCAGCCACTCTAGCGCATTCTGATATCATGCATCAGAACGAAAATCCCGTTGGATCTCGTTCGCAGGATCACGACCGACGACCGGAGGAGCTAGTACTTTAGCTGGAGCAATTATGCGGGGTCCAGAGGCGCTCCTATTTGATGCAGCTGGAAATCTCTATATTATCCGCTTCGCGATTATTAATTTCGTGTACAATGCCGAAACGACGCTACGATCTCACGGACGCTCGTGACCCGAAGTACAAGCTCTCGAACCATAGAAACCGCAACTGGGGATTGTTGTCCTGGTCTTAATAGCGCCGCGGGGTAGTTTGCAGCCAGCGGAGCGTCGGTAATACTCGATCCTTCGTCCTAAGATCTGCGTATCGGTTGGATACGACGAAACGTCATGACGATACTCTGTTCCCCATTATATCGTGACGGTCCGGATAAGATAAGGGATCCTTTGACGGTTAGCAGAATTAACGGAGAAGACCCGATTTCTTGTCTGCCGAAACTATAGGTATACTTTTCACGTCGATTAAGCTTAAATCGCTAGCCTCTTCGCGATAGTGGCAGAAAATAGTATCAAAAAAGCTTAGTTATACTTGCAAGATTAAAGACTGTTGGTTAAATTGAACGTTAGACTCTCCCTATAGAGGAAGATTATACTTTCGAAGTGGTAAAGTTTGTTGCGACTACACTTTAGTCACTTTTTGTAACGATATGTAGTACACACGAAAATCGACAATTTAACTGACAATGGAGATGCACTGAATTAAATCCGCGATTGGTTGATGTCGCCTCCGCGATTGGTTAATTCCTCCGAGGATCAAACTTTTTACGCTTTCTCATTACTTGCCTACGCCATAATTTTATAGTTGATCTCATCTGCGAAATATTTATTTGTAACTTACGCGCCCTCACAGGGGCCTGAAGGCCGTATCTCCGAGAAAATTACTTGTCTCCCGCAGACCGAACGCCGCCGTTCAAGCGGTAAACTTTTAACCGCATTATGAAATTCACTTAAAACTTTCAATAAGTTCCCCAATTGATACCTGAATGTCCGCCGAATCGATATGACGTTCGTCTTTTCTCCCCGCGCGCTCCTCCCTGCCCCCCCGGGAGATAAATACCTTCGATGGCCGTTATTGATCGGCAACATAAAGTCCACTGTAGATTATTATCTACCCAGCGCATCCATTTCTCCATCGTAGATTATAGATTCCCGGGTCCGTGTTCAATTTTCTCGAACAGCCATCATAAATCTCGCTTGAAAATTGAAGGCTCCCTCCTTTCTCGTCCCGGCTAGGCCGAAAGGGGTATTCGCAGATTCTCTCAGTCAGTTTTTTTACCGCTCGTCAGCAGTTCCTCGAGTTCTTTTTTGTTCGGCTCACCGCCGCCACGGCTGCCGCGCCGCGCATAGTTTCCGCCGAATAATTATTTTGCATGCCAAATCTCCATCGCGACGACCCTCGTCGGTCCGCGTGACGGATAGCACCGCGTAAATTAAAGCATCAACCACATCGCAGTCGCCCCTACGCGTTTTCGCTGTAACGTGATCCTAAAACGAAATGCCAATAGCGATAGCCCCCTCCGAGCGAACGAGCGATTCACACAGCGGGCATTTCTCGGTTTTCTTTCTAACCGTGGAAAAAGCCGGGAAAGTTGTTTTGCAGAATCTACACGCTGCAAACCGACAAAGCATTCGAGCACACCCTTCTTTTCCGACGGTCTTGAAGAACCTCGAGACTCGAATAGCTTCGAAACTGTCGATTCAGAAGGGCTTATCGTGGCAATTAAACTTTCCCCGCTGCAATACGACGGGAAATGTTTCGCGTGAATACATATATATGTGTTGTATACACACGTACATATACTTACAAAATCTGCGACACGTTTAACTTTATTGCAAGTGACTTTTCGAAAGAAAATATTCGATAATGAATTATAGAAATTCTTTAATTTTGTAACTGATTGATTTTCAATTAATATAAATTTCACGGTATGCAGTCGTAGGATACTTTTTTTATACTCAACCGTTTTCACCGACGTGAACCGTGGATCCTTCTTATCGCGCGGGACAGCAATAATGAATGGCTCAGCAGTAGATAATGCCAGATCAGGCAAAAGTGCCCGGCGGCGCGGCGGCCCAAATTCGGACAATTGGCCCAGTGTTGATTGCGAATCGATGATCGAGCACGCGTGTTGAATCAATTATAAGTCCGTGACCAACGATTATTGGCCGATCGGCCGCGGATTCATAATACGGCCAGCGGCGGCGAATACGGGCGGACAAAGCTGCATGTGTCACACGTGCATCACGCGCACGTCCCAGTAGGGTCCGAGTCATCCCGGGCGGTTACATCCTCTCGACCGTCACCCACCACTCGACGGAGGTCAAGTCGTGTTTGACAGCGACACGTTTCGAGGGTCATTACACGCCGGACGTGCGTGTTGAGCGCGCGGCTCACTATCAAAATTCTGACATACAGCCGGAATACCTGAACTCGTTAACCGCACACGTGGCAATTGCCGCGATCAAGACGTTATTCGCCGTATGCCATTAGACGTACACCCCGATATTTCGCGTTTCACGTTTAACAACGTATCATTAGCTTCTACGGATAAAACTTTTGATTATTCGATAGAGAGAAAGAAAGATTTCGAGCATAAAAATATGACGCGCTGATGATTTTTCATGAGTAAATCGCTACTTTATTTTAGCATGCAATAACGTTAGCGTGATATTTTTGCAACTTATTTAAACTTTAAACCCTCGACAAATTTTAATATCCGTACACATCCGAGTGTCAGCGCGTGTCTTCACATTCGAATTCTTATAATATACGACTATCTAAGAGAGAAATATGCTCTGAAACAGCGATCAGGGTGAAGCACTTTTTTCAAATTACGTGACACGGATGAGTCGATATGTGTCATGTTTTCCTCGACTTCTTTCAGCGTGCATTTGCCCCAGATGGAGATAAATGTAGTTTGATCGCGAGATGCAAACGACACGCACAAAACTCGATTTAGCCCGGCGGGAACACAAAAGCGGGACACGAGTCAGGATTTATAGCTGCGAGAAAACTCCGGCGCGGCGCGAGTTCGCGGTCTGCACGAATTAATATTATAATAAGCTTAACGTAAATTCGACAAACGCAAGAGGATAATCGAAAGCGGATTTAATCGGCATTTTCGTAGTACGGCAATAGTGGGTCATAGCACACCAGAGTACATTTGTTTATTCAACGAGTGAGCTGTCGCGCTTTGTGATACGACGACGCTCCATGCCTCTCATTTGGAAATTTGCCTATGCAGTCAATAAATTTGATATGCGGCAATTACGGCAATACTACGAACGATTTATGGAAAAATTATGCGCGATTAACGCGGCAAGTAATTAAACTACAATGAGATATATTGCACATGTATATAATAAAGTTCCCGAGATCAGTTTTATAAGGGTCATCCAAATGAAATGTAGATTCAGATTGGTACGTCGTGAATAGTGATGTCATTGGAGGTGGAACACCTGCCTAAATGTTAGAGAAGTGTCTATATATTATGTAACTATCAGCAACAGTGTATATTGTGTGTATCTGCGTACATATTATTATACCGTTTTCAATAAATTATACTTCACTCAAACAGCTAGTCTATTTCATTTGGACGATCCTCATATATAAAAATATTTTCTACAAGAGATATATTCCATATAATGTAACATGTTCATATTTTCTACATTTGTATTTGTATTATTTTTAATATAAACGAAATCAAAATCGAAAGCGGTATGTATCGCGTAGATATTAACGAATGATATGAAAATGGAGCGGCTGTGCTACAATCGGCCGTAACGATACGCTTGTGTATGCGATACATAATCTTCGTGCTGTATACATATGTATATATGTATATGTATATCGGGGTCGTAGAATGCATCTGCCACACGAAAAGGAAAGTTATACCTTAGTCGCAGGAAGAGCGCTGCCTAAATCACTTTTTAACTTAATTTGCATGACACTCATCTCCAATAAAGTCTATTTTCACCAAGAATCAAGTCACGTAATCTTTGATTTTAAATCTAGTTATCACAAATAGGCCTAATAAATAAATATAACAGGCTTTAATTAATTTCATATTATTTGTTATATATATATTAATTATTAATGTTAACAAAACTGAAACATGTAACATTTCTGTCATAAAGTTCGCCGGACATTTTTCTTTTTACATCTTGGAAAAATTTGATGTCTTCTGTAGCTCAGATTTGTCAGTGAAAGCAATTAATATGTCCTCGTAGAGAACATGACATATCGATCAGGCAATTATCCAGCTCTGGCATAACTTCCTTTACGAATAAGGTCGAGGGACGTGGCACGGCGATGAATAGATTCGACTCATTGTCAGTAGGATATCTTCCGTGCGACTGCCTTCAAAAAATGTGGTAAGTCAGAGAAGGATTATTATACGGATACGAAGGAGCAAGTCACCAGGGTATACGAAGACACGGAGGAAACGATGAAAACAGGATGAACGTTATTCAAATGAAATGTCAATCCGTCGTTGAAACCGGCCGCGAACCAACAAAAGATATTCCTTTTGACCATGTCGGAATATATGACTCTTACTCCTTTTTACCTCATCGCTATGTATATCGCATTGCCGCTGGCACCATCGTCTCCTATTTGCCTATTTCCTCTTCATCTCCCACGTCTCTTTTATCAAATTCGCCGTTACTTTCCTCTCTCGATCTTTTCCCGAATGATATCAGCTTTGCAGAAGTCGAAGTAAAAATCGTAACGTAATTTTTGCGTGCGGTTTTACGATAAAGAATTCAGCAAACTATACATATAATGTCGAGGCGAAGTAGATGGTTATTTCTTATTGTTAGTACTAAAAAGATACTATCGAAATGAGTTTTCAGGATTCACTAATCGTATATTGTTCACAAACTGCGATTTATTCTCTATCTTCCGAATTGCATTTTCTATTCTCACGGTTCTCTCTACATAGTTCATTCGTATGTAAATATTTTACATTCATTTTCTCTTTATAATGCAAGATTCCGAAAGTTGTCGTCGCCTTTCTTTCTCGCGCATTTGTTTCTTATACAAATTCATTTCGATTTATCCAAGCTAGATTCAAAGTTCATGAATATTGAAGTTATTCGTGATTTTACACATTCAACGTAAATCCAGGGGGATCTTTTAATATGCAGCAGTAGAATTCTTTTCCTCATCATAAAACACTCCGTAATACTCGCGTCGACAGGAAATCGCAAACGCAATACTTGCTGTGATATCAAACAAAGTCTTCCGGGTTGTTTTTATTTTCCGGCCGCCGATTATTCTCCGATTCATATTCCGAAGATTGTAGCGAGCATTTACATAAACGGTACACGTCAGTGAATCAATGGTTTGCTACACATCGGTATAAAATTTTGCCAAATTCCTATCAACAAACCGAGAACGTTGTATTAGAGTGCTTCACGCACGCACGCATTACATTCACGTTGCGAAAAGCGCATAAACCAACCGCCTGTTCCTGCTTTTCACGAATGTTTCTTGCTTAGATTTTCTGGCGAATTATCACCATCCTTGTCACCGCCCTTCCTATCTCATGCGATCGATTCCACACGAAGCTCACGCGTGAACACACGTCTCAACTGGCAAAGTGAGTTTTCTCGATTACTTTCGTGATTTTTTTGTAGGAGAATAAAAAGTTTATCTTGTTTTTCCCTTGACGGCGGAGATGTCGAAGGAAATTAGAAGTATTCGCGGTAGCTGAGAAATTTTACTGGTTGTCGTAAACTACGAGATTTCGTACCGCCCTATAAAGTCGTTTACGTTCGTGACCGGCCAGGGTGATGAATAATAATTCGTGATTCGTAACGTTCATGAACCAGAGAAACTGCAAGTGGCAGTGACGAGTATGAAACCCTAGTGCCTCCTGGCATGGATGAGAACTTTTAATATGACCTGGGATTGAAGAATGGTGCAACTTCCGAGTAGTGCGAATGTAACTTGGCAGAAGTTGTGTCTTTAACATATTATGAAGAATATTTATAATTTAATTAAGTTTCTTGCTACACCGATATGTACAATTTACAAACAATGGCTGTACAGTACGTATTTCTCGTATTTCTTAGATTTGTTAATTAATCTAATGATAAATTTTACCGCACATGCCAATTTAGGAAATAATAAAACTAAAAGAAACTTGTAATTTCTATATATAAATTAAGAAATTTGCACATAAAACTTACAAAATTGTTATATGTATATAGAGAGATAAAATTTCTATGTAATAGATTATATTAGAGCAAGATCTGATTTTTAATGAAAAAGTTGCAATGGAAAAAGTTACTCTCCTATAAATACATATTATGAATATTAAGTATTTAAAGCTAATATAATAAGCGCTTAAAGCGCTTATAAAGTGCTTAACGTTATTGAAATTTTATCTCTCGTATCGAATTCCTTTCCCCACCTCTCTAACTGAAGATAATCTATTAAATACCGATTTGCAGCCTAACGCATTAATCGATAAAAACAGCCGTCATTATCGGCACAAACGACCGTTCTATTTTTCCTAAACCATCTTAACCGCGCGGCGGCCAACATCCCCTTAATCCCAATACACCCGTCGTCTCCCTCGCCGGAACGAAATCCGGGCGCGTTGGAGCATACTTCGTTTATCGCCCGTGGAAACGAGATCTTCGCTTCCTTCGTCTCCCCCTCGGTTTTCACGCTCGTAACGGCGAGCGTAGCGAACGTTAATCTCCCCGTTAATGTCCGCAGCTCGTACGGCGGTGCCCACGGAAGGATCTTAATCGTGATTGTTAACTGGAGCGGTGCCGAATTTTCGCGTAGCTTCACCCGCCGACGAAGACGGGAGCAACGACGACGACGGCGATGGCGAAAGAAGACGGTGTGGATATTCCGAAGGTATATAGCCCGCTTTTCTCCCAGTCTTACAAAAACCACCAACCGAGAGTACTTCTCGTCGAAAGTTTCCGGCTAGGAGCCCCACGTCCGTCCCTTATTCGCATTATCTCCTTCCTCGTCGCCGCTGCGATGTAGCTTTCCTCTTCGTCGTTCTGGCTCGGCTACCGCGCACATCAACGGAGATGGACGATGGAGACGAAGCTCGCGGTAGTAAATGGCGAGAAACGTAGACATAAGAAGAGGTACAAGCGACGTGCGGGGGAGAGGAATCGCTTCTCTCCGAAAACTGCGCGCGCGGGCTAAAACCTAGAGACTCGGAAGTAATAGTAACGACTCTCCGCCAGTCCGGTAGAGCCGTCTCGTTTAACCTTTATATCCGTGACTTATACCGGCCCTATTTTCTATCCGGAATCCCGCGTAAATTCCGTCCCGGGGCTTTATCTCTGTCCCTTCTTCGCCTCGTAGCTCTTATTGTCCCGCGGAACTCGCGCGGACGCGCGCATATCTCGGTCAGAACGGTATCTTGGGTGGTCGCTCGAGATATTTGCGACTAAACGCGACGGACATTTGCATGAAAGTTGAATAGTCGACAGACTCGTGGGTCGGAGGCTCAAAGCTGGCCGTTTCAAAGGAATGGCAACCAGCAACGATGGCAGTCATTGTGCCGAGTATAATGCACTTTTCTCACGAAAGTTACACACGCTGGATAACATGTATAATGTGTTGCGTTTTACATATTACAAACACAACATGGAACGTACTCTGCATGAATGATGTCAGAACAATGTAAAATGTATAAAAATGGAAATAATTACGCTTTGAGATTGTCGGTAGAATTTTAATATGTGTTAATTTTAATGTTTTTAATTTATAGGTTTTTAATTAGCTTTTTCTTTTTACTTACGATCTATTTGACTAGTGAAAAATATGAGTTTGGTTTACGCGTACATTTCTTATATTAATGTCGATATTTCTTTATTCCATGTAAACTTCCATTAGTTAGAAATCTCCGAGTTCCAAGATAAATGCATTCGTATATCTGGCACATCTGCGAACCAATCTACGAAGTGAGACAACCCAGTTGGAACCGACGACAATTCGTCGTCATATTGTTGGATTGGCATCAAATCCTCGTCGATCCGTCACGGTCAGACACGGTCGACGTATCGTTCTCTTCGTTTCCATCGTACGTGTATTCATTCATTTCCCATACGTGGAGTGTTATAAAAAAAAAAAAAAGAATTCAGTCACCAACGCGTCGACACGGCGGTACGAGGCCATTGTGTCACTGGATCGAGAGTTCCTCAAGCGTGGATCATCGTCGACATTGTTTCTGGTATTCCGGGATACAGACCGGGATGTTGCAGCAACGAAACATAGGTAAAAAGAAAGGGCATTCCGATGCGCTTCTCGTTGCTTTGAATGGCGAATTGAATTCAGATCTGATAACTATCGTTGAAAAGCCGCGGCTTTCTACCTGGGTCTGCTTCAACGTTACCCTTTCCCGCTCTTGGCGAGATGAGATAAGGATAGATAGATTGGGAAACAAGACAGAAAGAGGTTCTATCGCAGAAAAATAGATTTTCCGCCGAGAGGAGGAGGGGAAGGGGGAACGATGGAAGAAATGAAAGGGAATCATTCCGAGAAGTCGCCGACACGCCTGGTAAAGAAAGCTCTTGTCGACTAAGTGCACTTTACAAAATTCAAGTGCACCATCCAACCTTCTCTGGGCGAAGTGTCGTCGCCGCGGCCGGCTAACACGGCTACGCAGTTGATAAATATTTTTACATCAGCTGACCCTGCCGAAGCGCGCGCGCGCGCGTGCGTCACGTTGGCGAAGCCGAAGTGGAGCACCTTAGGATGACAAGACGGCGACGGGACAGGGCGACGGTAGCGAGGATAGAGGTATAGAGGTTTTCTCTCGCGCGCAGCACCTCACGTTTTCCAATGGAGATCCCAGCTGTGTGATAAAGTTCATTTCGCTCGCTCGACCGGCTGGTGACGACAGTATCTTCCTTCTTTCTACCTCGCGGGAGATAGCGCAGACATCCAATCTCGTAACAGCACGGTAGAGAAGACGAGAACGATTATCGCGAATAGCCGTGTGAAAATTGTACCGCTGATGATCCAATATGGACCTCGCAACCGTTCGTTCCAAGATTATGTAACATCGTGATTCTGCAACGATGTTATATATAATATGTGATTCACTTTTGAGATTGATTAAAAAATAAGGAACTATATTAAGTTAGTGTTAGAAAAATCGTGCGCTAATTTTGATCTGTATTAGCCAAATATTTTCATCTCGGATTCATTATTACATCAGTTGAAGATCTGAGTACAGGAATTAAGTAAAATCTACCTATCATCCTGATAAATAATACATATCATCAATAGTACCAAAACGTTTAATTGACAAATCTATTTATCTTATTCGCAAACTGAGAGTTAGGGAAAAGCGTATCTCTGAATATTTCCCACAAACGCCATTCGCCGCGCACCTCCAATTTCACGTGAAAATAATCCGCGCGTAATTGGCGATACAAACGCGGGGGGGATTATTTTCGACCCAATTCCCGTAGAGAGCACGGCGGTTGAGCAATATTTCCCGATATTATTCCGACGAATTGCCATGTATCGTGCCATCTGCACGCGCGCATCCGGAATATATTCACGACGTGCATCCGTAAAAAAAAAAAAAAAAACGGTTTTCGAGTTACCGGCGATCGGCCGCGGCCAATATCTTCCGGCGAGCGACCGCGCGGCATTGCGTCAAACGCGCGGAGATAAGGACGCGCGGAAATTCAACAAGGCGTGAAAATACCGCACGGCGGAATCATAAATTCTACCGAGGGTATTTTGAAACGCGAAAGGTACACCTGATCCATCTATATGCTTTTCGTACGAACGTTTTTCGCGCGCGCACCGAACAAAACTCAAATTGCCGGCATTCGCAGCGCGATGGTGCTCTCACGACTCTCTCGTAAAATAGCGCGAAGCTTTTGTAAGTGCTCACGCCGGCTTCCTTCGCTCGTGCAACTTCGAGACACGTCCTGCCAAATTGAACTTCGTAGGTACGGAAGCGATCGTTGTGCCAAAACAGCATGCGATAGCTTTGTCTGCGCGATCTTTTCTCCATTGGGCCCGAACGCAATGAGGCATCCCTATATCTATCGATAAACACCCACGATCTATCGCAGTCGTTCTTCTCGAAGGAAAGATGGAATGTAAGATCGAATGTTTTCAGCTCGTTGATTCGTTACCTACCGTTTCGCGAACTAAAACTTTTCCCCGAAATGCGCAACGATTTCTACACGTTTAGTTATATTAAATATTTGCCTTTTATTTGCATGTTTTAAAAGAACGCTTTAAATTAAATACAACTGTTTTTAAATATTCAACCGTATTTACATATAATCTTTATTTCGAAACATCGCGCGCAGTATAAAAATCGATAATAAACTTGTTGACTGTAAAACGTGTAAAACCAATTAAATGATCACGCCAACTCGGCAGTGCTTGGCGACGGTAACTGATTCGTTTATGAACTGTCATGCTCGTTTTATAAAAATTGAAATTCGAGAGTTTAAGGGTGTCGCCGCGTCATGGCAGGCCCCTATCCGCACAATAAACCATTCGTAAAAGAGAAACGTGAGATGCTCGGAGCCACGACGATTGTTTCCGACATTCTATCCTCATTATTTTTCCCTTCCGCGGCGGGAGAGACGAGCTTCTTTGGGTAGAAATCGCGCGAGAAATCGAGACAACGAGGGAGGATCCATGACGTTCCGTAATCGCAGGCATGATAGACGCGTGATTTTCGAACAATGAAGATCTCGACATTGCAACGAAAGAAATTGCAACTCAGTTGCTCAGATAAATTAAAAGAAGTAAGATTGAGAATTTGATTGAAAATAACGCTATTGAGTCAATGTGAAGATATAGGAGAAAAAATGAAGAAACAGAAGTTTAAATATATGAGATGAAGAAAGACACGTCCTTTGGACAGAACGCGTAAATTTTTTTAGAAATGTATTAAACGGTTAAATATAATTTGTACAAACTAAATTATATTATGCTTGACTGTCAGTTGCCATAATCCCTTCACATTTCATATCTTTTATAAGTCAAAAGCTATCGTTGTTCCGACGGTGAACCAACTACCGTTTATCTTATTTCGTATCTGCAGTTGAGAGGAGTGGCAATATTTTTGTGACACAGTCTGTATAAGTTAGATGATATAACGCAGGGGGGAATAAACAAAACGAATCAAGGATACGTATTACGAACGTTTCAGGAGGATCGTAGCAGACACGAGATTTTTAGAAGCACGTGTATGACATAAATTAGAGTTAATACGAAGGAAAATGAGATTAAAATAAGAAACGAGAGGGTACTACAAAAAGTAGGGGGATGAAAAAGGTAACTGCCGGTGGAAAAGCCGGGAGGAGGGTGCAAAAATGACTTCCCTCTTCCCTTCTCACTTATTTATGGTAGTAAAAGCGGAGCACCCCCCATAATTTTCACGGTAATTATTATTAAGTGCCCTACCCTCTTGCCCTTCTAAGTGATTGTAATTCATACGCGACCTCGCATTTAGTACGAAATAAAGCTGAATTAGGGTTAAATGCATATTAATCGCTCCGTGTACAGTGAAGAAGAGCGCTAAATCTCGCTCATGAGTCACAAAAACGTTCTCAGTAGGTCAGTTACTTATCAAACCATCAAGTCACCTCGCGAGCCCTTTGCATCTCATGCTGCAACAATGATGAATTTATAGATATTCGAGAATAATAAAAAAGATTTAGATTTTGTCAACCGCACTTGTGCTTTTTATCGAATATATATCTCTCCTCCCTCCCTCTCGGAATCCCTAATCGGATTCGGCGCGTCGCAAATCGACCGTCGTAAATCCGGTTGTGTCATGTCGAACTGAGAAACGTGCCGGGCGCGAACTACGCGCATATATAGACGGCAGCGCAGCTGCGTCTCTCCTCCGCGGGCGATACCATAAAATCTTGACACGTTATTCTCATAATTATTTCCTCGTTATTCCCTTCACGCCGAGAGGTGGAAGGGGCCTTTGCCCCGCGGGCAGCGTAAGTCAGTTAACGTCTACGTTGGCGCCAGCTAACTGGCGAACGCACCCTCATACAGAGCCACGTACCTGCCTGCCTACAACAGCGCCAACGCCCCTCGGTGGACCATATACTTTCTCACCTCGTTTAATCACCCTCTCTCTCTCTCTCTCTCTCTCTCTCCCTCTCTCTCTCTCTCTCTCTCTTCCGCCCACATCATCTCGTCGTCTTACTTTCGTTCGTTTAACTACCTCGGCTTAACCTGCGAGAAGACGACGGAGTGGAGCACGCCTCGGGCCTGGAACCTCGACCTCTCCTCGGCGGAGTGCAACGCTTTATGAAGCATTTGCAGACGTGCTTGGCGTGCAAGCAACCGGGACTAACCACTAATTGTAGACGCCAAAAGAGTTATTACGAAGAAACCGGCGAGAGTCAACTCCTCGACTTTGCGGTATTCAGAACGAGTAGCTGCGCGCCATCCTTTACCCCTTTTGTTGCGATTTTCCTGTCTGATAGGTTCTTGTAAGATGAGTATGGCGATGAAACTCACTATATACGAGAGTCTCTGTATTAGTTGAAAATGAGAAAATTTCGAGGTCTTGTATTGAATAAATTATGTGATAAAGAAAATTAATTGCTGATATTTTAAAGCGAATACTTTAGGAGGCCAAATATAAGATAGCTAACGAACGACTCAGAAGCGAGATATCAAAGAGCATATCACATAACAGGCGCCAAAAGTAATTACGAATGTATCATTAAGAGAAACCGTTAATATGCTCTTTGCTTGATGTGATGTTTAATATAATTTTTAATGACATATGTATATGCACACAAAGTGTTTATCATAAAATTAAAAAATTGTAAATATAAACGCTAAAGATCGTCTGAAAATAATTTTCGAATTGTGAACACACAATATCAACACGAATATTTATCAGTATTATATTCTTCAAATTTGCTTTTGAAGTGAATACTAATCGTTGTTTCAATAGCAATGAATCGTTATTCTAATTCGAGAAAATGTGACATATGTTATTTGGTAAATGTAGAAGAAATTCTCGCGAAGCAGTCTTAAAGACTTCAGACAGTTTTCAGATAGTTTCAGACAGTTCAAGCAGTCTTCAGACAGATTTTATTTATACAAATGTTTTTATTTTTAGTCAGAGCTTAAATTATAATACAAAATATACGTATTAAATATACTGCTATTTTCCATAAACTTGATATTAAACATCAATAAAAGTAACATATTCGATAGTGCGTTGAATTCATCTTAATATTTCCTACAATATTATGAAAAGTCCTACGGTGCTATTTAAAGAAATCAAAGTAATCTTGAATTTTTATCAAAAAATTTTTGTTTAATTATTAGATTGCAAGTGGTAACGTGCATGACAAATGCGCAGATAAATGTTTTCCTTATAATCTTATTTTTTTAAATTGTCACAAGTGTCTTCAAAATCGTGTGAACCGTCACGATAAACTCTGTACATATTCGCGCGCGTACATTCATTATACTTATTATTAATTCTTATATTACAATTTAAGAAAATAATTCTGTGTTTATCTCTTTTTTTTACAAACTGAGCCAATAATGTTGACCACTAATTTCGTTTTTCTGTAAATGGAGCAAAAAGTTCACTATAGAAGTAAATACCACGATTCTGTACATGTGTACATATACCCACTGCGAAACTTTTATCATAAATCTCTTTGCCAGACAGAAAAAAAACTACAAATAATCGTTGGTGCGCTATTTCAGTGATTTTTTTTAAATTTCTTTTACAAATATATTGACCATGTAACAAGAGTAAGGTAACACTTTGTGAAAGATTTACAGAAATAACTTTAATAAAAGCACATTAGGAATTTAATTACAGACCATACCGCGATCATAAATTCTTTCTTATTTATTTAATAAAAATTTTCTATTTTTCAAAGAATTTTATTCATTTAACCTTATATGAACTAAAAACTGAAAGTTTCTATTTACTTCTATTAAATTTTAATAATAGATATACTTAACATTTTTAATTTTTTATCAAAATCACATATCATAACTCTTTTTCGTACTTCATATTAGATAGTTTTTAATCTTTATAAACTAAAATTATATCAGTAATAAAACTTACTATCAGATATAAAAATTAAAAATTAAATAGAATGTAAAATATAATTATCAATTTATATTTCGGCTAAACTATTGATCGCTTATAACTAAAAAATTATGCGTGCAGGAAGCCAGGTCTTGCTAGCTTGTCATGAAATCTTCATAGAAATAGACGTCCCTATTATATCTACGCAATCAGGCCATCAGAGCATCAGCATAACCTGGATAGCGTAAGAACCTAGTAAAACGCGAAATGCGTTGTGAACGCTTCAATTAACTTATCAAAGTAGCTCGGTAACAGCGCGCTCGTAAAAGTCTGCGGTCGCGGCCACGCGCGGCTCGAATTGCTCTCCTTCCTCCATTTTACAACCTTCCATCGTCATTCAACCCCCGACCCATCGTCAGGCATCGCGTATCCCGCTCGCCCTGTCAGAGGGGTATCTATGTATATAACGACCGCGCGTTGATTCTCGCAGTGAGGCACAAACGATCGCGCCGTGCGAAACGGAAGCGCGTAATCGTGACAGAACAGAAGCCACCGGAACCGCGTCGACCGTCGGCTACGAAGCGAAATTCGCGTTTACAAAGCGGCCCGTTTGTCCCGGGTTTCACATACGAGCACGCATGAGCGACCGAGGCCCGAGCGGATAGACGAATGTCCCGACGCGGCTCTGTCCAGCTCGCGTCGCTATCCGGGCACGGCCATCGAACCGTGGCCGATCCGAAGCGACGCGCTTCGTAACACGCAAACGGAATCGCAAAACGGGCAAACACGTGCTGCGACCGCGACGCGGAGATACGCGACGCGAAGAATGGGAGAGTTTAATGGATACGCTGTACGTAGCCGTTCCGCATCTTTATCGATAGGTATTATGTGTAACGGTTTTTAATCCCATATTCAACGAAAACTTGGTCAGCGAGATTGTGGTACTTTACGTGTTTTTTGTTAATGCAATAGTATTATGTAGATATATGAGATTTCGGAGAACATGTTTATGTACTCATGTTTATGTAAAAAGATAAAATGTATATAAAATAAAGAGAAAAGGGAAATATATTGTTTAATTTCAAGTAGCATAATAACATATATGAGGCACCTAACTCAGAGATTTGAAGGCCAACTTTGTTATTTAAATAGAAATGTTATATTTTTTATGTTGCAGACTGAAAGTGATACGCAGCCTGAAACGCTTCCACTTATAAAAAAAAGCACATATATTATATAATGACCCTCTCGAAATCATGTAACAATTTTTCATACATAATTTACAAGTTATTCACGGTGTGCAAGTTAGATGCCTCATTCTGTATAATGTTACAAGACAAAAAACTGTTAGACGTTACTGAAACAAATCGATGGTGAAATATAGACTTAAATAATTCATTAAAAAAAATATATAGTCGAGTCTGAAACCTTGACCGAATTGAATTGTCGGAGATAATATATAATAAAAGTCAAAGTCATTAGAAGTCTGTGTTTCTTCCATCTCTTCTTCCTTTTTAACTCAGTCTACTCTTGCAATATACTATTTAAAAAGTAATCGATATACCTTTACCAAGTAAAACTCTGATTCTCCAAAAAAGAGAGAGTACAAAGGAACTCTACGACAAAAGAACTTTTAAAACTTTGCTGGGTTCAGGGCGAGCCTATTCAGCTACGCACAATCCCTCGAAATGCGACCCGCGTAATCTTCTTGTAACACGAACGCTATTTAGATGCCTCAGATACGGCATAATAGCTACTTAAAGTCACGGAAGTGACTTGTGTCGGCGACACAGGCGACATTCGCACGATGCGCATAAATGATATTCACAATAGTGCAATTACGCGATTCGGTTTAATCTGTGGTAAACTGTAACTATTGGGCGCATTATTTGTGGACGTATCGCGATATTGTCGCGAATGAAGGAAAGAGGAAGGAAGACACGATCGCGCGATTGCTCGATCGATGCGAGCAAAAGCGAGAGCTTTGTATTATGCATCATTGCTTCCAGGTATTGTGCCTGATCCACAGCAAGGTAATCATGTGATCCTATCTGCCGATGAGTTTGCCTATACGTTATACGCGCGTATATGCGCTTAACGATAAATCACGCGACACATTTATGTGGCATAGAAGCACGGCTGCTCGCACAACCATGTGCGTATATTATCCATAGTAATACGCGAGCATTAAAAGTATTTTACATAAATGTCATGATGTATTTGTATTGTTTTAATTTATGGCGTTAAAGGAGTACGCGTATACGCGTTGTATTTACAGGAATATTTGGGCGATAGTCAATTTCGAACGCGTAAAATAAAATAATTGTTTTGAACTTTCTTCGATACGGAACGCTGACTCGCCGATCGGTGAAATATTTTTAGACATGATATTTTCCGTCCGTATTTTCCCTGTAAATACCACTTGGACCGATTCGTCCGCCCTCGCAAACACAACCGCATCCGTGGCGCGCGTCCCGCTCGCAATTCGCAGGAAACTCCCTGGATGCGTTTGTACGGGCGGAAACTTGGTTTTGCGAACGACGAGAGAGTACGGCAGAGTCGTAGGCGCTCCGAGAAATTTCGAACAGCGGTTGCAGTCCGCCACGATAAGCCGCCCTT
Organism: Temnothorax longispinosus; assembly: GCF_030848805.1. Classification (NCBI taxonomy): domain Eukaryota; kingdom Metazoa; phylum Arthropoda; class Insecta; order Hymenoptera; family Formicidae; genus Temnothorax; species Temnothorax longispinosus. The sequence goes on along the minus strand of NC_092359.1, from coordinate 20,769,835 downwards.
CGGGCGAGACGACCCGTTTAAGCAAAGGAACTTAGTAGACGAGGTACCGGCGCACTATCTACCACACGATCCGACGTAATATTACGCCGGGTGCTTTTGGCTGCTTATTATTCGACATTACGCTATATAGGTGAAGAAGTAAGATACAGAAGCGAGGCGAGATGAGAAGAGGGTAACGTCGCGTGGTTTCGCCCTCACTTCGTAAGAGGAAGCCCGAAACTGTACCTCGGGTACGTGAAGGGAAAGGATTAAATCGAGCTTCTAAAAAGCGCGAACTACAAAAAAAACATTGTTTTAAGGCATAAGATTCTTATTATTCTGCCTCTGAGTGTTCGAATGCGTGAATTTACAAAGAAATAAATTGAAGAAGCAAGAGTTTGCGAAATAAAAATTGGAGATAGGCGAGGTGGACGGGTGAAAGAGCGAAAGTCTTGCAGTAAAACAGTTCTTAAAATTTTCCTCTTGGTTTTGTTACTCAGAAACTCCGCACCAAACTCGGGCTTTGTTGCAGGAGCGAAGGAAGTACGGCTCGAACTGCCACAGGACTCTTAAGACCCACTCGGTAATCTAGTCGGGCGACGAAAAGTATCTCACACGACAAGTGCGGAACAAGTGGGTAACGCGATAAAGGACATGTGAGACGACGAAGCGTGAAGTCGACGATAGGAAGAATGCGACGTGTCATTAAACTCGAGAGCGAAGTTGTTATTATCGTTCTTTTCGGGGGTTACAAAACGCGCGCGGGTAACAACGATAACGTCGTCGAAAATGCTTGTTTAACTTTACGACGGCGAAGGAGACTAATGTTTTAATATCTTACGTGTCATCCCGGGTGCTTTTACAACGCCGTGAAATTTACGTGTAAAACCACGTGTGAGAGCACACGATGTATCCGAAATGACAGTTCTGCGCGTCATCCCCGCGTGTTACGGCGCAGTATTTGATAGATGACCGGTGCATTAGCAACAAATTTTTCACGGAGCTCTTGACCTGATACGCACCTATCATAAATGTTACGAAATGACCGGAGCCAAGTCCGTCCGGATGTTTACACCGTTACAGCAGGAGCGATAATCCGCGCCGTTTACTATCTCATCTGGTAAGTTTCTTTTATTTCGCTTCGCCGCTACAGATACCGTGCCGGATAAAAAAGAAAATAAAAGAATAAAAACAAGCCTCCACACGAATACGTGGCATTAAGATGTAACGACGTCGTTACTTCCGGAGTAACGTCATAATCTCCATCTCTAAGTTTCAAACTTTATATGTAATTGCATGTTTCATCGTTAAAAGAAAATGGTGATGACGCAGACTATGCGGTATATGAATTACGATGTATTGCATAATTTTTCTGGAAAATAAACTTTACCCGCTAGCTAATTAAACTAGATAACATTAACCATCAACTGGGTATATTAGCTTCCTCTTTCAGTATTACGGTTATGTATGAGATGTTGCGCCATACACAAAAACGCTGAAATAATAAAGATTTTAAATTTAGATTAGAAAGAATTTATTTTTCTTTTACGTTAATAAAATCAGACTCCCTAATCTATATGTGGAACACATAGGCGGCACGTTCTTTTGCCGTGACATTCCATTCGACAACACACGATGTTACATCAATATTCAACGAGGTGGCTTGCCTACCGCGCGACGAGACACAATCGAGGGAGGATAGGAGGGAGAAAGGGGATGAGATCGGGTGAAATTTCATCGGTCTGATTTTAGCGGACGGTGAAATACGTTCATGAAGTACCTTGCGAAAATATTGTGCGAGTTAATATTCGCTTTGTAGCCTCGGACGCACGGCGATTTTGAATACTGACCGCCGCAAACGGGGCTAAACAATTGCTGCTCTTTCCTCGCACGTTCGCAACGTTTACAATGGCTCGCAATTATCAACAACAGGTCCGGCGATACCGGGGATTCGATGATTACGCGGGATGACCGGCAATAGAATCTCCATATGTCAACTTTGTGTGAATCATTCTGAGATGAAAAGTTTAAATAAACCGCGGATCCAATTTACAATGTCAAGCTACATGTATTTGACACTACTAACAAATAATTTGTAAATTACAATATACTGTTATTTTATTAAAAAATGAATATAAATAAATTATTCTCATATATATTTTTAATATGCCATCTTGTGAGAATTGTTCTCTATAACTTGATTTCAGAATATTTCAGATAACTTTGCCATATCAATCTATACTTTTATTTCATCTCGTGCTTGGAACATTCTGAGAACCAGTAAGAGCCTCGAAAATATGCAGTTGAGTTACAGACGTTTGTCACACTAACTTGGAACAATCAATTATGTTTAAAATGAAAAAAAGAATTCTAATACCGGTAATTATTATCTTTTATTTAGGATTTCGAGCCTTAATATCGTCTTGCGATATTATATTTCGAATAATTGTGGCACAATATCTTTCCCTTTTTCTGATGTATACCCTTATGGTTAATAGCGAGCTCTCCCAACTCGATTCTTATTTTTCCCGCGCGCTTCCTTCCATTACTCCAGTTTTCCCAGGAATCGACATTATACAGAGGTGAGGAAAAATAAGAGGAAAAAGGAGCAAGCGTGTGTGCGAACGCTTGTCTGGCCCGAACAATGCCAGCACGCGTCGCTCGTTCGTGTGAAAACGCTCGTGAACACGCGGCGAAGGACACGGGCGGGCGAACGGGCGAGCATGGAAAACGATCCGTCGAATGGCCGCGCACTATCTGCGTCCGCGTCCGTTCCTCCGTCGTTCCGTCAGTCGATCGTTTTTAATGCACTCTCGCGCTATATGCATTCTCATCGCCATCACTGCGGTCGCCGCCGCTGTCGCCGTCACCGCCATCGACGCGCCCATCTTTCCCCGTTTCGACGCTAGCGAAAATTGTCACGCCGTACTCGAATTTATAGATACGTTTAATATACGTTCCCGTTCATTGTTATTCATCGCTCGACGTAAATAACAACTGCGGGCCGAACCGGCGATATCCGGTTAAACAAAGCGAAAAGGGGAAAATAGTGCAAGTGCCACTGCGTGCATGGAGATCATCCCGTGCATTCCTCTCTCTTTGTCTCTCTCTTTCCCTCTCTCTCTCTCTAGATATATCTCTTTCAGTTTCCCTCTTTCAACCTTACAACCTCAACCACCCGATATTCCGCGATTCCGCGTCTCCATTCTTCCCATCCGCCGTACGTTTGCCGGTGTCCAATCGTATTTCACCCGATGTCCGGTACTTCCGGCCGAATGAGCCCGTAGCCGCTCCCGGCGGGTCGGCGGCGTAAGTTTTTGCGTGTACGTGACACGTACGCGACTAGGACGACGAGTACGAAGACGGGGAAAAAGTCAGGGTCGCTTTAATACCGCGAGATAAGCGCGAAATGCCACTCGCGCACAGGCACTGCTGGAATGTTTGCTTTTGCAACTTCCGAACGTTTCTGCTCCGCGCGGCACCGGTAATTTCCTTGATTGAGTCGAACAACATAATATTTTTACTATACCTTTTACCTTTTACCGTTTCACATTGCGTTTTTATTTTTTAATCATGGTAAGCGAAATATAAAGGATCAGTCTGTAAAAACAACATTCTTTATCGATGTTGAAGCTATAAATAAATGAGTATGGGGATAAATGAACAATAAAAATATTTTATTGCAATACTCTTGCGAAAAAGATTTATGAAAAGTTCTTTGATTGGAAAAGGATATCGTCTGAAACATTTCGTACTACGATATGATCCTTCATCAATCCTTAAAGTCTTTTTTACCGTTGCTTTACTCTTATTATATTTGTGTTGTTATAATATAAATATATAATAGACACATATATGTATAATAAATATAGTGCTGTCGTTATAAAATTATTGGCTGTAAAAAATAGTAATCATTAAAATATATAAATCCTAATATTTAATGGAATTTCATTTATATTTCGAAAATATATAAATGACGACGTTGATGGTATAGCTAAAAATTTCCTAAATGCTAAAGTACTTGCAATACGAATTTTCTTTTCAATGCTAAAGATGTTGTGAGTCGAAAGAGAGTACGAAAATTGGCCACCGAACTAATCTCAGCCGAGCCTTTCAGTCAACCCGCGTTTCATGGAAAATTCGTGCCGTGAACTCACCGACATTCTTGTCTTTGATAACTCGCAACGCGCATTTCCACGTCGATAGACCAACAACAGACAGACCGTCGCATAGAGTCACATAATACGTGGCAAGCTAATATTGTACTTTGATAACTTTTTAAGATAAGAATTCTTTGTACATTACGTTCATTTTTTACGAAAAAAAAGTACAAAGCGACTATAAAAACAGAAAAATTATTATCTTAAAACAATTGTATATTAACACGAATGATATATTCTTTAATTCTGCAAGCAATTTTAACATTTTTAAGCCGTTCTCTCGGTATCTTAGATAATCATTGAGATATGTGACTAGGCTATTCACCATTGCATATGTTCCGTATGCCAGAAGATGTCTATCTTGCAGAGCTTTCTAAAAGCTTCTACCTTATTCCCAATGTGAGGGAACCTGCGTATTGAGAAGGGCGAGCTGGCAGTCAAAAATCTACCGAAGGGTCGGTCATGTCGGATTTTTCTATCAGCTGCGGTTGAAGGGAAGAATACACTTCGATATATCCGAAACATTTTTGGAATAATAACACTGCGACGCATGTGGAATACAGAGCGTCTCAAACAAAATGTATCCGTGTAATAAAGAATGTGATACGGGAGTATCAAACCAGAAAAATATGAAATTTCAAAGGAAATCCCAATAGTGGTGTATAAAAAAAAGGTATGTGCCGCAACGCGGAATACATGGTCTCTTATTTATTATAAATATTATTATTCTATATATAATTTATTTAATATTAGTACATTTAAAATGTATTAATATATTTTATGTATTTATTAAACAGAATTATTATACAGAATTGTTCTCGACCTAGGTTAGCTACCTAGGTTAGCTAAAAACAATTTAGCTCAAATTCTATTTTCATTTTTTTTTAAGCAATTATAATTTTATTATCCGACTAAAGCATTTTTCTTTTTCCTTTCTTTTTCAATTAACGTTTTTAATTCCGTTTATCTTTCTGTTATTAAAACTAACAAGGGTGAATAAAGCGAATAATAATAATGTACTAAAGAATTAAAGTCTTGAAATTGACTATCTGCTAAGAACAATGTTATAGCAAAGTGCAAAGTTCTGAGCAAATTCACCAGAATTAAAATCTTGTCTGATCTAAACTAGCGATCTATGAAATTTCAACTATCATTTTCAAAGATCGTTCTCATTGGGATGGAAAGTTATAAAGCTATATTTGATGAGAACATCTGCGAACAGATCTGTTTTAAACTAAAGTTCAAAATACAATAACATGAAATAGTAACTGCGTATGCATTAATGATGCATAAACGGCTACAATAGCAAAGTTAAAATTAACGTCTGTATCAACTCACCATTTTGATGATAAATAAAATAAAATGTTATTATCATGCTTATTTGTGCAAATAAATTGAAAATGGTAGTAACAATTGTTGTAGTTTCTATTATACCAACTAAAAGTAAAAATGCGCAAGAATAATTATAAATATTATAAAACTGTAAATATAGGTAAATTACTTCTCAGAATTTAGACGAGTGTTTCATGAATTGTTTCATATTGTTAGTTTTTGATGTATCTATCGCGGATAATCAGTAATATGTACTGAATATTTGAAATAAATTCCTTTTTTTTTATTCAGTATTGGCAGAAGGACTTTATTGATGGAGACAGTAAATTTTTATTTTTGGTTAATATTTAGTCAAAAATAAATTGAGATAAAAATTGTTTTTAAATAAAAAATATCAATAGAAGTTATCGAGAAATTTTATTTCAACCTTGAAAACAATTCGTTTTATTTCTCTTTTTAGAATCTTATTAAATAATTAGTTAGCAGTAGATATTAATTAGCATATAATCTTATATTTTAATAGTTATTTTTACTGCAATGTGCGCATTATGCAGTACGCTATTGCTTTTCACCTTGAAACCGAACTTATAAGTCCTTTAAAAACTTTCTCATAATACCGTTCATCCCTGTTGGCCCACTTTGAACTACCCCCATGAGTCGAGCCAAGCTGGCATGTTGAGTGGAAAACTCAATCTGCGATATCGAATTTTATGAGATATTACTTAGGTATAAGTCGTGATTGCGCATTCACGATCGCCTTTATAAACTGCGGAAATAAACTGTGGTCCCAATAAAAACAGTAAAACTGTATAAAGACTTCCAAATTTTCTTCGCGCTTTTCTTTTTTATACCAATTATTTTTTATTTAATTCACTTTTCTATAAAAATGTCTATTAGGTTTATAAATCTTATGTTTTTTGTATTCGTAGGTATTTTTAATGTTTTCCATAACTTTAATTTTAATGCGCGAAAATTTTCTGGCAACGATAATTTTATAGAAGTTTTTTTACAATTTTGTAAAGTATGGATGATTAATGTCAGAGACAATATGTATACTTATATATGTATCTATATCTATATAGTAGTAATTGATTTCTTGTTAGTTTATCACAAGTCTTGGTCCTAGAGGTATTCTCTTCACGAAGTTCAAAGTCCTCGAGGCTATTGGGCAGTTAAGTTTGTTAGAGACTGTATTGTATATGAGTCAGATAAGTTAAATATAACTATATATAAGTTGTATATAACAACATCACGTAGATAGATTATATAGAAACAAATCTGTACCGAAATATCCTTCATTCTGACAAGAAAAGCTCTCGAATTTTAACTTCGCAAATTTCCAAAAAGTCCAAACATTTAAATTGATTTTTTTATTTAAAAACAATTTTTATCTCGATTTATTTTTGACTAAATATTAACCAAAAATAAAAATTTACTGTCTCCATCAATAAAGTCCTTCCGTCAATGCTGAATAAAAAAAAGGAATTTATTTCAAATATTCAGTACATATTACTGATTTTCCGCGATAGATACATCAAAAACTAACAATATGAAACAATTCATGAAAGAAATGTTAAAATAATGAAATTATCAGTGAACGATTATTAGCGTCAGTAAATTATTTCACCATAATTTATAATAGTATTCAAAATGTAATTACATGATATTTTAAATACACAGTAATATAATTACATTACTTTATATATAAAATGATCGTGTATGCGATATAAAGTGATTATATGCACCACCAGTTATTTACTTGCGCGCTTATTCTACGGGCGAAGATAATACCCTTAATACTGGTACACCCAGAGGTAGACAATTTGTCCACTCACGATTTGAAGCATCCGCAGCAGTTACGCAGTACGACTGCAGGAATGCAGCTCGGTACATTCGCATCATTTCTATGGAAATTCTGTTACAAAATACAGTAGTTAGGTAAACACAGAGCGATATTCAGCACTGCGGGATGAAGACATAAAAGCCCTAATTCTAAACTAATTTGAATGTATAATAATCTTTTATTTGTAAATTTGTGAAAAATTTAAAAGGTATCGGGAAACATTAAATAATCTTATCTTCAATAAAATAAATACGATTTTTCAGAAATAAAAGATCCCCTATGATAAATCGCCGGTGAAAATGTTGCAATAAATCATATTCAGGGCGCGAAACGATATCAAGCCAAATTGATCATTCTTCGACGTTGAGTGAAACAAGAAAAGAAACCTTTCGATAAACCTTTTAAAAATAAAACTCTATATATAATATAATATATATTATATATGTGTTTGCGTGCGTGCGTGTGTGCGTATATGCATATCTGCTTGTATGCAATTTCTGTATGAAATTCGTTATCGCGCACGCTCTGTAATCAAAGGAAGCACGAGCTTCTTTCAGAATATATCTTCCGGCGATAATCGTGGCGTTTTGCGGCGCAAATAATCCTTTTGCGTTTTCCGCGGTCTACGCGCGCCCGAGCATGTTGCTGTTGAAGAGGCGCGTAAAGTAAAAAGGATGGGTCGGGACTCGCGAGGACGCCCCGAGAAAAGATCGCGAAATGTGTCTAAAGAGTGAGCTGGTGGAGGAAAAAATGGCGCGTATAAGGCGCAGGAAACGGAGGGTGCAAACTGTCAGATACGAGCGAGAAGAATGAAACGCAAGAGAAATGGTGGTAAAGGGACGAAGGAAGCGTTGGAGAAGGGTTGAGGAGAGAAAGGAGGAAAAGTAAAGAGAAGTCCGAGAGAGAAAGGATGGATAACGGGATTCGCCGACTCTGTCACTTCTGCGAGTTATCCTTGTTCGTTCTCTCCTCGCGCCACTCGTTGTCTCTCTCTCTCTCTCTCTCTCTCTCTCTCGTGTTCCCGGTTCCGTCCTTCTTTTCTCTTCTCGTCGCCCAGGTGCTTAGGGCATTCGCGTTTCTTCGTCGCCTCCGTTCTTTCTTCGCTCGTCGCTTCTCTCTTTCTCCCGTTGCTGAACGCGATGCTTTCGCTCGCTCCTCGTTTGATCCACCATCTTCCGCATAACTGCATCCCTGTCTCTGCTTTCTCGCATCGTCGCACTTTCTCTCCCTCTTTCTCTCTCTTTGTCTCTCTCTCCTCGTGCATCTCGCTCTCGCTCCCTTCATCCCCTATCCTCACAGCCGTTCCCTCCCACTCGCCCAACGCAGTGCTACATCCCCCTCGGTCCCGCGTCTCCCACGCTTCCACCACTCCCATATCTCGACACGGTGCGAGCGGCTCGCAGTCCGCCGGCGACTCTTGAATGGGAGCGACGGGTCCGCAGCTCCCTTACGGTGCAGCGGGTGTCACGTTTCCGTCGACGGAAATAAACGTACGCCGCACGCGGGCAGTGCCACAACGCGATTCTCGTACGTGCGTACGTGCGTGCCATATACATACGTGTACGTTGCGCGACGCGCAATTCGGCGGTGGTCGTCCGCGCGTTTCGCGACCGCTGCATTCGCTCCGACTATACGGCAGAATGCGGCGCGCCGTTCCAGCGGGATAGATTTCTGTGTGAGTTCCTGAATGAGAATTACCCGCATAGTGCGGAGATAGAGGGGGAGAGATGACGCGCAACGCGGATCTCTCTCTCTCGCGCTCTCTCGCTCTCGTCGAGGCGAACGCGCGAACAACGTAGCGACGGCGGAATTATTCGCGGGCTGAACAGCAGTGACTGTTTCCACTTGCGCAAAATCGAATCCGGCGGACGGGTAACGGGAAAAGAGGGAGACGGAAGACGACTTCGCGTTCCGATTACCCGATAGAACGTTCGTTCTTTTTCTTTCTCCACCGCGGTTACATCCTCCGCGCGTTCTTTCGCGTTGAAAACTCTTCTAGAAAGCGCAACCGTGATACGATTGTGAATTTTTTATATGTAAACGAAGCGCGTTTCGTTTAAGCCACGCATTATTATATAAAATTCTTTCTAAGTTTTAATGGAGTTAGATATTGCACCGAGATGCGCGTAGAAGTGAAGTTTACCGCGAAGGAAGATAAAATGCACGATGGGACTAGATTTCTCCGAGTAAAAGTTACCGTGCGGGAAAAATATCAAGAGCACAAACGTGTCACACATACTCGAAAAGAAAGCGAGTTGTAAAGAAGTATAAAGAAATATAATTATTGCTAATGATTCGTGTCACAATTGGATGGATGTATATATCCCCAACATTTAATCTCACATCCAAGTTGCATACGTGCTTCACAAAACATGCATTTGACAGCACGTGTGTAATGTTTCTGACAGACGAAAGTTCGATCAGAGCGGCACGATGTGTACGGCAGATTGTTGGCAAGCGCAGTTGGGAAACACACGAAACGCGTTCCGTAAGAACAAAGTAGTTTCACTGCCAAAGTAGCTTTAATCAAATCGCACGCAGCATAAAGAATTTAAAGTTCCATGAATGAACGGCGACTCTTTACGACTCGTGCAGCTCGTGTGTGTATGTGTGTGTGTGCGTGCATGTGCGTAATACGCAACGCGTTAGAGCCTATAATTTCATCTCGATCGCGAGCCGACTTGAACGCATCTGGATTTCGAGAGATATTACGTATACGCGTTTCGATGCAATCACAGATACCGGATTGTATACATGTACATGTCACGTATTAATCGCGCCGATAACGTGAAAAATTAAAAAGCGCCCGGACCAGCTGCCGCGCGATAAAGACATCCCGTATCGTTGACTCCAATTACGACGACTCGCGGCGTGAACGCGCGCGTAGACCTCTCGCGATAAACTTACACGACAGATCCTGCATGTCTGGCGGGAGGAAGTTCTGAAATTAGAACGGGCACATAGAACTTTAATCAGCCCTCCGACGTTCGTGAAATCCGACCGAGGCCCCGGCCGGTTAAATACCATTCAAATATTCCGCCGGAGCCCCCCCCATTCTCATCATAACAGCGATTTTATCGACGCGATACCCGGCGGTAGTAATATAAATATGTATACGCATTGTTTGCATAGTACAACGCAACGCACGGGCTGACGATCTTCGCGTATCGTTATAAAAATAATAATAAAAAAAAAAAGGTAAAATTGCGGAGGCGCAAAAAGTAGACTTATATACGACGATACGCAAAATCCCGGCGAGCTAAATTTTAAACGAAGCGTCGAAATACATATCTGGTTCAACTAGAAATATCGCTTTTGCCAGTATTAAACTTTGGCGTATTCCAACCAATATTTGCGGAGGTTTTGCTTTTTCACTATCTACATGCGAAGTAAAAAATTTCTTTTTTGTTATATACCTTCGTGTGTAAAATACTCGCGATAGTCGTGTTATTCCGAATGAAAGATTTTATTTAACAATCGTCATTCGCTACGACGCTCAAAATTGATCGATAATCATGGTGACATTTTTCATAATTCGTTTTTCTTAAAGCTATTTGCATTTTTAATGGCTCTTGATTGTCGCAGAGAATGATTTTACATAATTTTAATATTAAAATTCCTTCGTATTTATGTCTGTAATTATATCACCCGAATCAGTCTATCAGAAATAGCGAGATCGAATATCCTGAAAGAGCGGATGCTTGAAAATGAAGCGGAATGGTTTCTGATCTCCCTACTTCAGTTGTCACTGCACGAGTATCAATATTTTGATACGTTTCATCCTCATTACCGCGAAGTCCTCCTGTCGTTATCAAATTCACGTACCTATATCATAAACATTTATGCACACTGTTTGCATTGTAAACGTACTGACGTTTACCTTCCTCCGGGAAAGCGTCACGCACCACAAGGATGTAGTTGAACTTGAACGCTATGTGATGATTAAGGACACCGTTATTACAGTAACGTTAATCCTCTTAAACAAGATACTGATGAGGCCAAATTTAATGCAAATTGAAGGGCGTTATTTTTTTTTTATATTTGGCGAATATCGCGGAAAATAATATGGTAAATGAACAATTATTGGCTTGAAAATCTCAATCTACGATCCATTTTTTCAAATCGCGAAATGATATGTTCAATGACACAGTAAACACGTGTCAACGTGCCAATTAAAATATGCTGCCGCACATTTATATTATCGTACTCCTGTTTTGCAAATAAAAATAAATGTTCAATGAATATATGTTCTTAATCAAATCAATATAACATATATATTGTTCTGATTACAACGAGAAATATTGAACGTGTTGATATCTGTTAACCATATATATGATATACCTCGAAGAAGTACATATTTTTGCCAATATACTTATACTTCCTGAAGTTGCGCCTCAACTCGCACCGAATGCGACATCGCATTTGTGCTCGATGTAGCCGCGTCTAACAAATTAAAATCTCACTCGTTTTAAAACCAATCCGCCATATCAGTTTTATGAAACGACGGCGGCGCATCTCGAAGCGAAAAATTATTAGTAACGGCCGTTAAACTGCGCGCGATGTTCATAAATCGACGCGGTTTATCGTAAGGGCGCTATATAAGTACACACTTTGTTCGCTCGGCAGTATCTAGCTCGTAACGGCGCCTTAATGAAGTCGTAAAAGAGCGGCGAAGTATGCAGACGGCCCCTCTCGAGCGCGGTTTTATAGTTTCGATCGGATCGTCGATCGCCGGAAGTGCATTATTTTGCCTTGCATTAATACCGAGGATAACTGAGCACCTATAGATTTTATTGAGTATTAGCCGCGTTATACGAATGTGCGGAGTAATCGTTGAATACAAATATATATATATATATATATATATATACCTACATATATGTATATGTACAATGCACACAAACATATATATGCGATGTTAGAGCTTTTACATTAACCATAATCCATTAACCCATTTTTTCCAGTGATGATGTATTTTGCTTTCTCTTTGCTTTCTCGAAGTGAAACATCCCGTAAATAGTAGATTAAAACATAAAAGTGGATTAAAACAAAGTAATATAACAAGGGGTTGTGTAAAATGAGAAATTTCTATCAAAATATGTAAAAATCTAAAATTAGCACATCAAAGAAGTTTACACGCAATCTTGGCGTCCGAAATCAAACGGTCTCTTTTTAGAACATGTCAGTTTTATCAACTGTTCACTTTCTCTTTCAAACATTGCGTGATAATAAAGCGCGGCATGGTATGCATTCCGTTGAATAGCGTGCCAATTAATATCAACCGGTTTCGTTTTCAAACGCAAACGCACGAATTGACGAAAGATTTTAAATTAAAGTAGGTAGAATTCGTGGAACGCCGCGACTCTTCGATTCTATGTAGAGATCCATGAATAGACTCGATATACTTGCGCCGAGCAATCGCATACCATAGCTCCAGTTTGTACAACCATGCCATTCAACCATGCGCCGTGCAAAGAGAGGCGTTGATGAATTTCCTTCCCTCTACCAATATATACATATGAATTTGGTATAATCCGCCGCAATGTAAATGCAAAATTCGCCGCGATCGCGAATATCCAACCGGTAGGGCCTCTCTTAAGCTTCGGCGTTATCGTTGTGGTGGTTTCACTAATCGTATTCACTTTAATCTAAACTCTTTAATCTAAAATCTACCTAAAAACAGATTGTATTTTATTCACGTCCGGAATCGATATTAATAAAAGGCGGAATTAATCATTAATTTTAAGCTCCATTTTTTAAATAATCAATTACTCATTTTAAGCTAAAGATTTATCGGATTTTTCTATAGAAAAATCTCCTTAAAAAATCTCTATTATATATTTTTAATTAATTTATTATATAATTAATTAATATATTACATATTTTTAAATAAACGTTTCTCTTGGTATGCAAAATCGATCTACGTAAAAGAAAGAAAACAAATCATTATGCTAGAAATGCACTTATATGTGTGCTTTTTAATTAACAACAATAACCAGAATATGTTCAACAAGTCGAAGATTGTTAGAATTAAATGCGCATGCATTTCATCACCAACTCACAATCAGACAGATGTTGTATAGCAACTCGAATGCGAAGCGCGCGGACATTGATGAGAATAACTTCTCAGAGCTCTTGAGCGGGGGGACTGCGCGATTTCCACGATCGAAGCGAGGGGAGAGCCCCTGACGAGTCTTTATTCTCCCACTGCACTTGCATCGTATTAGCGCGAGTTCGAGATTGCGTCGCGCCCGCTTTGCGTTTCTCGCCGCTTTTCGCCGATCGAAAGTCTCGCGCGTGAATCAATAGCGGAAGTGTGTCGAATCGATCGACGGGCGATCGAAATAGCACGAGAAACGCAGGCGGGCGCGACACTATTTCGGACTCGCGCTAATATAACGCAACTACAGTCTACAGTATATATATGAAAATTTGGGAAGAGCGGGCGAGCGGATCAAGAACATTCCCTTTCAGAAAAACCGGGCGAAATAATCGAAAATAGTGATCGACCGTCTCAAAAAGTACGGCATTCCAACTCGCGTCTCTGTGCTCGCCGAGAGTGAATCTCGTGTCGGAATAACGTATCTATACCGTCGTTGCGTACTTATATCGGGCTTCGCGAAAATTTCCGTTTCACACGCTAGGTGAATCCGGGAGTCGCGAAGATCGTTCTCTCGATAGGCACCGGGTTCGTCTCGAGACAATACGTACTTTTTCCGCTCTTCCGTATACACGATCGGCGTGTCTCTCGACGCGACATTCGCGAGTGGCGTCGAATTAATTGACTTATCGCAACAATAGAATACGGCGGATTTAAGAAGTTTTCGTCTCATTTAACGCCAGCGAAGTGCCGAATCCGAACGCTCTGTGCTCGCCGAGAGTGAATCTCGGCGTCGGAGTAACGCCGTGTCTACCGTCATGGCGTACAGTGAATTTCGAAAGTTTCCGTTTCACACGCAGGTGAGTCGTTTGCGTCGCGGAGCGTACCTCCTCCTCTTCCGCCCCCGTCGCAAATTTTCCGTCAACTACAATCGCATCGCATTCAATGATATCGAAAATAAGGCCGCGACTTTGTCGGACGCGTCCGTATATGCGCCGCGTATAATATAATTCGCGTATATAATTCGCGCCCATGTAAATGCCGCGCAGTTTGCCGCGGACAATCGCGTAACGAAGTAGCTCCCAACGCCGTGCCACCCGGAGAACCGGAGCTACCGCGGCCGTGTGATAACGCCCCCGACCGACCGTTTCCGACGCGGCCAGGGCCAGGGCTTCCGTAGACGCGAGAATTCGCAACCGAAAAGTCCGGCCCGATGTATGCACGGCGCACACCGCCCCGGCCTCGAACATCGCACGAACTTCAATTAGCGACCAGTGGCAATTAGCAGAGCACACGAGGCTCCCCGCTCGCCGCGCCGAAAATTCTCCCGTGCGACGTGGGAGATGCAGGCGATGCAGCTGTAAGCTGCAAGGCAACCTATGCAAATTAATAGTTTGGTCTTTTCCTGTTCTCTTTTTGTTCCCGGACCCTCTCGCTCTTTTTCTCTCTCTCTCTCCATCTTTCTTTCTCTTTCTCTTGAGGGTTGCTCGTTTTTGCGCTAGATCGTGAACTTTTTTTCGTCGCCGTCGTCCAAATGATTGCATCCCCGAAGTATAGAAAGAAGGGAGAAGCGAAAGCGCTTCTCTTGTTCTCGTACTAATATTGTATGTCAAGGCAAGAGCAAACGCGTGTCGTCGCTGTAGAGAGCTTAATTCTTTTACGGGAGCTTCTTCGAAAGTTTAGTTGGCGCGCGAGACGGACGGCTGTACGGTATATACGGAACGCAAAGTCTAATATAAAAACACATTGACTTTATTACATTATTATAAGAGAATTAGTTACGACGCGTTGTCCGCCGTGTGTAACATAAAAGAATTTTTCGTTTCTGTAAAATCTTTCAGGCAACCGTGTCGAGCTCATCATCGACAAAAATTGCGCGCAAACGATCATTTATGTCGTCGCGGGAGTGATCATACCCGGAACAAATTTCAATTAGCACCCGATAGCAATTAACAACGTGTACACAGTGCTCGTTTGACGGCTCTCACACAAGTCATTCTCGCGAAAAGCATTTCAAATTAATAAGTTCTCCATCCCTCCGTTACTCTCCGCCATACGCGTACCATTCATTCGATCGTCTGCGCTTCTCCCCGCTGACGATAAATAACAGTGAATGTGCCACGTCCATATTCGATATTAGTTTCGTTGATAGCGTAGCTGTAGCTAAACGTCCAGAAATCGGATGGATCGATCGCGACCGCGGCTCGATATTCCGATTTCCGATATTCGTGAATAAGACCGCCGGCGCGGCGCGGCCAGGGAAGATACTCTCGGGGGGCGCTTATCACGCAGACTCTCTCTCTCTCGAACAACAGATGTATCCGGAGTAAGTACCTGTCGACGCGATGGGCGTCACGACGACTGGCGCGTACAATGACAATCTCGTACGACAACACAGCGACGTCCCTTAATCCACGCTGACGGAAATGCACACATTCGAGGCGGCGGCGCCGTAAACCGAAAGCGTAAACCGCGCCACGACAGCCCCCGTCCGATGAGCGTTCCCGTCCTCGAGTGTCGAGACTGTCGAGACAAATTCTCGTCTTCGACTCATTAAATATCATCCTGTTTCTGGGGGCGGAAGGAGGAGTCGAGGGGGATCGACGGGGGTTCACGGGGGATATACGATGCAACGCGCGGTAGTCCGACGACATGATCGTGCCGACCAAATGGGATAATCGTCGACGCAGGGGAAACAGAGTGATGGCACGTCGAGGTACGATTCGTCTCGGCGTGCATGTGCGCGTGTGACTTACAAAGTGCCCAAGTGCGAGGGAGAGGTCAAGGATCGTATCCCAGCGTGAATCACCGTGACTTGGCTCTCGGCTCGGACTCGGACTCGACAACACAAACAAACTTCACGTTGCGGCTTGTATGCGAAGGTGAGTCGACATTTATTAATTTTCGATACATCCATCAGAACGCGCGTTTTCATACAGAATGTGATTCTGCCGTTTTCTCGTTTTGTAAGAGAGAAATCTCCACTCTTCGCCGAGAGGCTTGATTTCTTGATCAAGCAGCTTGTTAGATATTTAAAGATTTTTAATGAAGCAATTTAAAGCTTGTTGAAATTTAAATGTCTGATGAATCCGAGAAAAACAAGGCAATTGCGCGAGAAAAGAAGTGCAATAAAATGAGATACAGTCTGAAAGAAACTGAGAATTTAATTTTATTAGAATATATATCGCATCTTGCGAAGTTTGCATTAGAGGATTGTGCGTAAACTCTGTGTACTTACTGCAGTAATCTACTTACATAAGAAACTACGCAGCTGCCTCACGCGCAAGTTAGAGCTTTAGCCAGCCTTCAAGTTGCCACGCGCAAAGTTGATGACATTTTTACTATACACGACTTGCGAAACTTTATAACGCATACATATTGTGCGTGTGAAACACGATTAGATTGTAACGGTAAAACAGAGGAACGGATTGAGAAAAATTTCTTGTACGCTGTACCGCGACGTATTATTTATTTTATTTTCTCGTATTTATCGATTATCTCACACAATTTTATTTTACAGTAAGAAGAGTGCAGAAGCGTACAAGAAAATTTTAATTAAAATATTTTTGTCCAAGGTAAAGTTTACGCTACAGTTTCTGTCCAACTTTTTTTTATCAATCTCCACGTGATCTTATAAGCATCGCGTAGCGTAAAAATCGGATGAGTGGTAAGATGCGTCGTAACTTTGATAATCTGTCCTATAGCGGTTTTTGACGAGAATCACTTAAAACTTTTGGATCTCATGGACAAGAACTCGAAGAATTTTTATGAATATCGTCATAATCTCGCGAAACGACTCCTACACATTTTCTACATTCTAAACGACGTATATTAGGAAAGTATTAATAAATAGCTACGGAAAGAATTCTATGTATTAAAATTAAAAATATTATAGATATTAATTCTAATAATATCTATATTAAACTATAACGGATACGCATCTCATATAGCTATTTGCATTTCTACATTCTAAACGACGTATATTAGGAAAGTATTAATAAATAGCTATACGGAAAGAATTCTATATATTAAAATTAAAAATATTATAGATATTAATTCTAATAATATATTAAACTATAACGGATACGCATCTCATATAGCAATTTGCATTTCTCATTACTTGACTTTTGTACGTAACAGCGAGAGAGTTCGCACTTAAAATTATATTTGAATATACTTGAATTTTTATTAAGATGTCAGCTCTCCGCGCGTTAACGCAATCTCCCCCGAGACTCCTTTTACGCAATGAGAATCTCCATGGCATCAATTTAAAAAAAAATTTTTTTTACGGATTTTACAATGTGATATACGAACTATTACGAACCAATATAAAACATTTTTATCCTTCAATCTCACAATTGATTTTATCGAGGATTTTACATGTTCACAATATGTTCGCGCACGAGTGTTACACGATAGTATCCAATCGATTTTTTGATACTCTCTTCTTCGAAAAGATAGCAATATGCTTTCGCCGAGTTGGTTCGCGTTTAATCCATATTTTCTGGAAAATACGTTTCCGCAGACTTACAATCGTTCATCCGTCACCGCTAAAAGCTGTTACGCGCCACATGCGTTGGAAGTACCGTATCTCTCGTGCATTAAAACTGTATCGGCAAATAAATGTGAACTCACAAAAAATGACCGAGCACCGCATTGGTGACATGAAAAATATGATGCAAAAATCCTGATATATGTTTTTCTATAAAAAAAAATCCCCGCACTTTAATTATGCGGACTCGACGTCCAAAAATAATATCGCCCTGTAAATGTCAGACATGAGATAAATCATGATATTATAAAGCGACGACAATCATTCATATTTTAGTCGTTGTTATTTAATCCGTGTTCAGCAGTGAAACTGTGGTGCTTGCAGCACGATGCAATTTTAGTGCAATTAAAATCTTGCAAAGGATTTTTACGATACGCACGTAAATATGATATTATCCCGCGTATAATCTGTGACTTTAATTAATGCAACAACTCAGAGCGTAATTACTTTGGAATGATATTTTTGGTATATTCATATACACAAGCACAATCTCAGTATATCGCATACATATCGCTTTAATATCACAAATTTGCGCACCAGTTGCTTCTCTAGCAAGTTTACTGCAAAAACAATTACGTATTTCGGAATAAATTTGAAAAACTATTCTATACATCTATAATACATTTAATAATGTTTTCTTATATTAAACCAAACTTATTTTTTAAAAGCCTTTATGGCGAACTGTCGAAAGCTGTCTTCTTCAGTGATTTAACTGTTTGAAAATATAGACAAAGTCGCCAGAGAGAATTTCAGAATTTACGAAAACCTCGATGTCTAAATAAATATTAAAAGTTGCAACATTTTTTAATAGTTTCTCATATTCGTCTACGTATATTCGTCTCCTTCCGGTATATAATTAATTCTGAAGGGCAAAACTCTTCAGACAACAAGTGTAATATTACAGTTTCGGAATGTACAGAATGTCTGCTTTGCGGTATTCGCGCGGCCTACCCGACACGAGAGCTGCGATCTGACGAGCAAATCCCAGCCGCAAATTCGACTTGCACTTTCACAAGGGCGGATCTACTGGTTGGACCGTAATATTTGTGGTGACCGTAGAATGCCTCAACAACCCTTTAAAGTACCGTTCTCTCTATATCTCTCTCTCACTCTCTGTCGACGATTGTCGACGCATGGTTGTTCATTACTTTTCGAGATCGCTCTCGTCCGATCTATATGTCTCTCTTCAACAATTCTCGCGAGCAGTTCTCCACGCCAAAGAATGTCATTAAAGCAATACTGGGAGCTCGCTGCTGAATACCGCAGCTCAGATTGTTACGAAATTGCGTGGAAGTGATTTTCTCGAAACTGTACTGCTGAAGATAATGAGAACGACTCTGTTCATTTGTTAAGCGGAACAACCAACGAGATTATTAGAATTCTGTGCGACGTAATAGCGACGAAGCGACAATGCCCCTCTCTGAGTGTGCTCCTTCTCGACTCCTTCTCAAATTTTCTGGAGCAATACCTTCGTGAAACATATAACGCGATGAATATTATATTTTATGTTTTATGTCAATAAAATATTTCCATGTTTTATACTTTGATCATTACATATATTTTAAATGTATGATTTATATTTCTGTAGTATAATTTATATTATATTAATTAATTCATTATTTATCGCTTATAAGAGAAACCAGACTTCTAATAAAAGAGTTTAAGTAAAAAACAATTTAGGAATACTTCCAATAAATAGAGCCAGAATGATGATATCTGTCGGTCTGTTCTTGACACTTGCAAGGCAAATTAATTCGCGACAGCTGACTCGGTTGTCAGTTCGATTAAGTGTTGGGTGGAGCTGAGTGGTTATGTAACAAATTAGATCTGACTATGCCGACTAGTTTATAGGCTGCGTATTTACTTGAGGCTATATAATGCACGTGAGATCTAAGCCACAGGCTATTATTGCTGTATCGACATTCAATATTGCAAATCTCATTTTGATGCTGCGGCTGTACATATAACGTACGGAACATAACTTCAATTGGGATTATGTACTTGGAAAATAATTTAGTTGCAATAACTCGTTTCTTCACTTCTCTAGTAGAAAAATTTCGTAAGCTTTTAATAACTTGAAGAGTAGCTAAAAGAAAAAGAAGGTTTAAAATCTTCTAATTTTCTAAAACTTTTGTGAAAAATAAAATATGGCAATTATGATACGTGTATCAGTAGAAGAAAGATCAATACCTGAATTATCTGTTTGCAAAAGATGAGAGAGAGCTTCTGCATTAATTAAATTTATATGACATTCTATATTTCACATTTATCGTACACATTACATTACATCTCATTTTACTGATAATTTACTTATTTTAAATAATCGTTAAAGCCATTTTCCACGCAATTATCATACTATTTAAATCAATTCTGTTCTTCTTTGATGTTGTTCAACCTGATGATGAAATATGTCATTGGTTCATTATATGTTTACGTTGATCCGGTTAATGATAGCCGATGGATATATCTGTATTTGTATGAAATATGGTTATTCGACAGCTTTGTCAAATATTTTCGAAATACACTCGAAAGTACGAGGATAAAATGACATCCAGGACATCCTTAATTTCAAGAAGTTTCGATAAAATATGTTTTTTTATGTACCTATTATAATTTTTAATATGTACTTATTATGATTTGAAAAATGGCGACGTGTATTTAAAACTTGATTTAAAAGTATCTTTCTAGACATTGATAGTCCACAATTACTTCTCCCGTATCTTAAATCTGTAATTGATATTACGTGTAAATTATATTAAATATGAGTAATGGCCGAAAACAGAAAATAAAAATCCATAACTTGATGTTTGATGCGAATCAAAAGAGCTTTTTCATATTTTGTAGTCAATTCAAGATTTAAGAACCTAAGGCTTTAACGATTTCGCGTCCATCATCGTCAGACAAAGTATTTACTTCACACTAGCGAGCTTGCGAGGGATAAAGGAAGGAAGGAAGTGCCGAAGGAAGGAAGAAAGCTGGGGAGAACGTCATGAGAAAAGGGCGATCCATCAAAATCAAAAGAGCGCCACCGCAAGCGCCAAGGGTCGTTTACTTTCTCTGCTCCTCGGCGGATACTTCGTTATTTTTCGAGTCGCCTCTTATCTTTTTTCCCTTTGTCCTCGCCGTTTGTGTCATTATCCCCACACCTATATGTGACACTGGCGAAGTGGCCAGATAAATGATATAACAAGTAACTATACATGTACAAAGGATAGTCTTGATTTATTCGGGTGGGTTGAGTGGAATATCTCGGGTCTGAATATATACATTCTTAAAAATATGATACTTTATAAACGGCATGAAAAAATCATTAATCAATCGTCAATCAAAGTAAATCAATCAAATATCACTTGGATGACAATTAGTATGCTAATTAATGTTGCGTGTTCCAATAACGACCGTACGTTAACTCTCTCTAAAAGCTCAATATATCAAGGTTATCGACCTGTTTACTTCTTATCACAAAGTTTTCCGACTGAAAACAGTTCTGTCGTTACACACCGCAAGTATACGGAGGAGTTTTTCTGAAAAACTAGACGGGGCGTTAACTAGGTAAGACAGCAACATGTGGGAATTTTAATGCAAAATGTTCTGCTAGAGATTTACGCGCGTGAGAATAACGTCAGCGTCGCCCGATACATATATCGCGACGAGTTTTCACCACTCGAATGCCTGAATAATTGGAAATTCAATAACTCGACACGCGGTACAACTTGAGACTGCAAGCAGCATGTTAAGTAACACTATCGCCGCGCTGCCAACTTGATGATTTAGTAGCGCGGAAGGAAATACATATGAGAGAGAGGGAGAGGAGGCTCGACGAGAGCAGGGCGGAGCCTGTGAGCGCGGGTGCGTGAATCTATTTAAGCGCGACACTGAGAGAATCACGAAGTGAAGGGTGAAGAGAGGAGAGAATAATGGATGGTATACCCGTAATGTCACGTGCAGCATGCCGAAACCACGCCGTCCACACTCTCGGCTGTGTTAATCAAACGGCGCGCGAGGTAGCCCGCGGAAAAGGCGACCACCGGGTGGCCGGGCGGGTACGGTCAGACACGCGCGGCCAGGTATAAGAGATATACAGCGATATACACGACTGTCGCCACGGCTACCTGCGCGAAAACACGCGAGAAATCGTACAACGTAATTGTCGCATACCGATATCCACGTAGATCCGGATTCCACGTCGTGTAATTTAGCGGCTAGACTCTGTTAATCCGCGACCGATATACCCTCCGACCGGAGATCGATTTTCGGCGTGAATTATCGCCTGGTGTGAGCCACGCCCGAACGGGAAATCGTGTTGAATCCGCATTAAAATTTAGCTCCAATTAGATTTGCAATAATTATGAGGGTAACTGTAACACGCCGAATAATGTGTTCCGCGTGCATATAATGCGAAATGTCATTCGTGTGGGTAATGGAAAAACGGATGTACAGCGAATTATACATCTTAATTCGGTATGCATGGTATTTTGCAATTCGTAATACCCACAGAATGGTAAAAGACGTTTGTCATTTCTTAGTCTCGGATTTTGTCTTCTTTATTTCATATGTTAATTTTTATCAAATTTTTATTTAATAATTCGACACACCAAATACAGTTTAACGAAAATATCTACAACAAAAGATTGCATATAACGCTTCTATAAGGACCAAACGCGATCAATAGGCTATACAAAAGTGTCGAGAAGTACGTTGTTGCATTTTGCATACATATCGCGCGGACTTTGAAGTTTGCAACGTTGCTAAGCAACAAAAATAAAAATCTTTTAGATTCTGTTAACAGCCAATTTTTTATACATAATTTTATCAAAAAAAACAAAAAGAAAGAATAATATACAGTTTTTAATTACTTAACACCCCCAAACTACCCCTAAACTGTGGATAAAAGTAAAAAAAATTAATATCTTCTGTGTTTACGCGATTCTCCGAAATTTTTTTGCTTTAAAAATTAACAATCCCTCTCAAAAGAAACCTCCATCAGTTTGGAGTACTTCCGAGAGGGGGAACCTCCCCTAACAGAAGGATGAAGTGTTTAAAAATTTCTGTCTCCCGTATTTACGCGATTCTCCGAAATTTTTTTGTTTTAAAAATTAACAATCCCTCTCAGAAGAAACCTCCATCAGTTTGGAGTACTTCCGAGAGGGGGAACTTCCCCTAACAGAGGGATGAAGTGTTTAAAAATTTCTATCTCCCGTGTTTACGCGATTTTCCGAAATTTTTTTGTTTTAAAAATTAACAATCACTCTCAAAAGAAACCACCATCAGTTTGGAAAATCGACCAAATACGGGAGATAGAAAATTTTTAAACACTTCATCCCTCTGTTAGGGGAGGTTCCCCCTCTCGGAAGTACTCCAAACTGATGGAGGTTTCTTCTGAGAGGAATTGTTAATTTCTAAAACAAAAAAATTTCGGAGAATCGCGTAAACACGGGAGATATAAAATTCTCAAACTTATCATCCCTCTGTTAGAGGAGGTTCCCCCTCTCGAAAGTATTCCAAACTGATGGTGGTTTCTTTTGAGAGTGATTGTTAATTTTTAAAACAAAAAAATTTCGGAGAATAGCGTAAACACGGGAGATAGAAATTTTTAAACACTTCATTCCTCTGTTAGGGGAGGTTCCCCCTCTCGGAAGTACTCCAAACTGATGGAGGTTTCTTTTGAGAGAGATTGTTAATTTTTAAAGCAAAAAAATTTCGGAGAATCGCGTAAACACAGAAGATATTAATTTATTTTTTTTATTTATTTTTTTTACTTTTATCCACAGTTTAGGGGTAGTTTGGGGGTGTTAAGTAATTAAAAACTGTATATTATTCTTTCTTTTCGTTTTTTTTTTTATAAAATTATGTATAAAAAATTGGCTGTTAACAGAATCTAAAAGATTTTTATTTTCGTTGTTTAGCAACGTTGCAAACTTCAAAGTCATTGACACACTACTATTACGTGTATTCTAATCTCAATCACAACATTGTACATTACGCAATTCATTAACGTACTTTGCGTCCATTAGTTGAATTAATTCATTAACTCCACGATGCGATCTCGTAATGGAATTAAGCCTGAGATTATTAGACTGTTGTCGTCTCTTCCTATTATCTAATCAAATCATTAGAAACATCAATACAAACATTCAGATGTTGCCGTATACCTATATTTTTCTCCTCGCGTCCATCAATATCTTTGCAGGAAACGCATAATTACCTAACATTTTACCCAGCCATTACAATACCTGTTGAACAATCGCCATTCTCATTATTCGTTTTAATAAGTCAAGTTATAAATATGATATAGTTACGCGCCAGCTCGTTATCGTTAACATTAGTGCCTGCGTTGCAAGAACAATATCATTACCGTTAATGGTTTATGGCATACGTCCCGCATGTATGTATAAGCCACGCGTACTTTTATTACAGTTTGAAATTAGTTTAGGCGTGTTGAGAGTGTATTATGCAGCAGGTACATTACGCGGGGTAGCGATATATGTCCGCAATTATATACTAACTTCTATCGATGGAGCCTGTTCGGAATAGTTTATAATGAGTCCCTAATAAAGAGAAATTATTGATAGACCGTTCGCTACTTTCTTAGCGAGAACAAAGAGCTGAAGGTAACATATGTTACTCCGACATATTCATCTGGAGATTGACAATATTGTAAGTTAGTATCGAAATACGTATATATACAGATGAAAGAGAGGAAACGTCCATCGCGCATAAGCAGTTAGAATGTATGAAGGGGTCAAGCGGAAGAAAAAATTGTATCTGTAATTGAAGGATATGGCGTGCATCCTGCATACAACACCGAACCGGATATCGCGAAAATAGAATTTGATACTGACATTAATTGAGTGGCAATATTACGCATAACGATTTCATGAATCACGGAGGATGATTATTACTTTAGCTCGGAAAATATCCAAATTTCATTATTGACATATCGTTGCTGTTCGTTTATTATATTAATTTAATGGGAAGTATATTAGCTTCTGCATAAATTTGCAGCGATATATTGAACTCTGTTACAGGCCTCATACATACTTAAAAATTCTAATTGAAGGAAGGAGAAAAACTCGCGAATGCAAATAATATTGAATAATAATGTCATAATTCATAAAATTTCAATCCAACTTTGCGAAGAAGTCATAGCATAACGCCCAATTACAATCTCTAGCGCGCTGTTGCAATTTGCATTTGTGTATTTTTGTTGTTCCGTGTTGCTTGTTGGATATTAATTCGTAGTTATCGACCGCTTCGTTACGAACTTGTAATTAATTTGTCGTTTTGCATCAAAACACCGGCGTTCCGTTTAGATTGCTAACTCGACATGTTAACTCGTCGATCTTCTTTTTCATTCGACATACATTTTACGACCGACCGACAAAAAACCCGAGTCTTTCCTGACAACGGGAAATGTCGGGTATTTTTAAAAACTAGGCTGTCCATATCGGTGGGATACGCAAATCGGATCAATCCGACATCCGAACAAAACTCAGGCGCTCGCGCTCCGCAATTTCAAATATTGCTCGCGCTAATAGAAACTGCGCAGTGTCAATACCGAAATGTCCATTGTGTTATGCAAATAATCGCACCCAAGCGAACAGGGCTGACGTAGAAATTCGAGAATGAAACCGTTGACCCATAGCGACGCGCATTTTGTGCAACATGTAACATTTATATGAAGAGATATCATAAATGTGAGAATGTGTCAATTTGCCATTTTTATTATCGATCATGAACACTGGTGCTCTTGTTAATTGTAAAATAAAGTTCATCCGCGAGCGTCATAGAAAGAACGTCATCCCATCATGCCGTTGTCCATTCAGAAACATTTTCTATCACTTTAAATGACGAATATCATCGTAAGCTCTTCAGCGTTACAATAAAGCTCGCGAGAGTGTTTCTGGCGCAGGAAAATTTATGTTCATCCCAATTAAAAGTTATCTAAAGCATCCTCTCGCAGATACCCTTCAGAATCGCTCAGGCGCACTGTCGTTTCTCAGTTCATGAAAACACAGACTGTGTAAATTTATTTAAATGCCGTTCGCGATAAGCGTTGTGGAAGCTGTTACGAATGGAATGTAATTTTCTGAAAAGCAGCGATGGGCTTACGATCTCCAAGCGCGACTGTTACATTTTCATCCGGCCACCTCTTCAAGCGATTTCGTAATTGTCAAGTCTCTTTGATCGATTCAATCGTCGAGAGCTTAACGAACGACTTGTTTCCAAAGTTTAGGAAAGAGAGATAATATAATAAAAAGTCAACGTGTATATACAAGTATTATATACAAGTATATACAATGTGTATATACAAGGATTATATACATACGTTATTGGACCACATGATTTTTTTTACATATGAAATGAACGTCAGGAAATAGCTAGAGACCGTTATATGTAAAACGTGAGACTCGAGTTCACGTGTTTCGTTGCTCTCGCATTTATCGAGGTCATGAAACTCATGAATTGTAAGACAGAGCTCACGGACAGCTGCGGATCCGACATACTGATGAGAACCGCTGTAAGCATGCATTCGTTTTAGTGGCGATCTCATCGGTCAAGGTAGAAACGCTGACGATGCCACCGCACGCACTCGGGGGGATGCTGGCTCGTAAAATGCAAGCTCCCGTGTGCGCACGGGCTGTTCGTGTGTGCGCCTGTGTGAATATCCGTCACATCGGCGAGCAATGCACATGGATACAACCGTGAAGTTACTTATCCCGGGGCACAAAGGTTCTGAGAGAAAAAAAATCCATCTCGGTAGGATAGACGAGCCGAGGTCAGCCAAAGCTTACGACTTCGGGAACTCGCTGGCAGTTTTCCAAAGCTTCTTCGGCCAATCGACCAGCCTGATAGCCTGCAAAACACACGGGAACCTTTCGATATATTCACTGGGAAATGCGGGCACTTGAAACATTGCGCCCGACGCGATTAATCAGAATCAATGCGGAAGGACGTGTAATTATTGTAGGTACCATTAGTAGTAGCCACCAATACCGCCGGAGGACGTTTTTGAAATTTGTTTCTCCCTTTTTGGGACAACAAAGCGTATATGTATTTTTAGATTCGAGGACACGTCAAACGTGTATTTAATATTAAAATGTAATTTGAAGTTAGTTCTATGCAAATGCATCGATATTGATTCTCTGACGTGTAAATATTTATTCAAACTTTTGCCAAAAATTAAAAAAAAAAAACGTAGCGTATAGTATGTATAATATACAGCGGCTCGAAAATCTCAAAATTGTACGAGACTGCAAACACCGTGCCACATCGTATGCGGGTTATGCGCCGGAAAGACGCGGTGAACTGCCGGCTACGCGGAATGAAATAGGGGCAAAGGTTTCACGTTCTTTGTGTGCCGGCAATATTATACATGCAGACACGGGCCGTGTTTGAAGATACGAGAAAACACGGGCGCGCGGAGATAAAGAGGGGACATAGAGAAATCCAATTCGCCGTCGCGCCCGCGTTGTTGCGCCGCTGCCTGTATTAAAACGAGAATCAAATAGCTCCGAGCTAGAATGAAAGACTAATAGAATGGCACCCAGGCGCTGTGACATATCTCCGCGTGGTATACGTCGTTCAAATGTGAACTTCGCCGTTTCGCGGTAATTATGTTATACTCTTGTAATTGAGACGCGATTGTGGACGGCGCATTTACTCGAACGCGTACACAGGTGAAGTGCATTACTCGTGTCCACAACGCGGACGCTGATATTAAGGACTTAATGCAACAAATTGCCTTGCAGAGAAACGAGACGTTGTTGCGTTCGTCTCGTGGCGTTACAGTTTGCGTAAAACGCTCTCCTTTATCTAATTTCTCAAATATTTGTACATATCTACATTCGCGCGCTAAACCTTACTGAAATATATAATATACGCTCCCCCGTAATTGTTGATAGCATCAACATTCCAGATTGAAACGGCCGCAAATGCACACCCGGCTTGTATTATACTATGTACATGTTGCGTTTACATGGAATTTACATTAATGTGCGCATACCCGATATTACATATTGGGTAGTACGAATCTGTCTCTATATTATATTATTATAGGTACTTTGTTGCATTGCATCTCTAGGGAAGCGTCCTTTCTGTGTGTAAACTGCATTACTTAATCGATTCGCACGCACAAAATGCAGAAGATTAAATTAAGTAATTAATTGCGTTTCCTACTCGCGTATCACGCGCGCGCATTGGGATATACCGCGCGCCGCGCCGCGCCGCGCCGGATCGAGAACATCCTCGTGAACAATTCTCGTTTCATCGCGAAGCGTCTTGCAAGCCCGATCTTGTCGTCGAACCGCGCCTGAATAGCAATCAGGTGGCATATGCTCGATTTATCGTCTTGCGAATCGATGACGAGGCAAAGTAGGCTAAAGGAAGCGCAATGGCCCGAGACGAAATCTAACCGCTCCTAGGCGCGCCTCTCGGTGTGGATACACCCGCGCCGTAATGAACATGCTCACCAGTAATTACCATGATTGCCCCGGCAGCGCCGGGCTGATTCCGCTCTCCCTACCTCTTCTAAGCTAGCAGGACCAAATTGGCAGAATCAAACCGGACCTATCAGAATATTTAGTACCCATTTTGTACTATTTTGTACCACTAATAACAATTTTGTATCCTGTGCCATTTCGGAGAAAATCGTGGCGGTGCTACCTTAGCATTAAGCTAGAAAGACCACAAAAAAAAAAAGAAAATTAAATACAGAAATTTGAAGAACTGAATTTGTACTAATTTGTACCATACAAATAAACTTAATATATTCATCCCTTCTGCTTCAAACAGCTCCTAATAGAACTCAGTCCTATTAGTCTCAAGAGTAAAGTACTCGTTCTCATCAGCAGAATCAATTGCTACTTGTAAACTCGATTCAGGATAATTTGTATCACAAAAATATGAAGTTTCAGATTTTGTACCCTAGCCCTTTGATGAAAAACTACCCCCGATCCCTAACAGTCTCAAGAGTGAAGTACTCTTTCTTTTTATTTTAGTGTTCAGAATTTAGTAAACAATATTTAGTCGTAAAATAATTTTATTCATTTTAAGTACAGTTCTCTCTTAAGCCAGAAAGATGGGATGGTTTTCTTGCGAAGGGGTTGTAGCTCAATAATCAAAATGCGCGTATTTTAAAAGTTTATTCTTAGAGTTTATACGCTATACGAATTATATCCGCGATACGATATATTTAAATTTTTCTCAACATTTTTCTCTTGAGTTGAATCAATTAAAAGGTTGTTTCGGGGTTAAG
The DNA here is from genome assembly GCF_030848805.1 of Temnothorax longispinosus. NCBI lineage: Eukaryota > Metazoa > Arthropoda > Insecta > Hymenoptera > Formicidae > Temnothorax > Temnothorax longispinosus. The sequence continues at coordinate 20,740,612 of NC_092359.1, read as the reverse complement.
AGGATGAGATCAAAAATCCAAACTATATCATTTTGAAAACTCATAAATAGCTCCTAATTCTGCCGTAAAAATCAATTCAATATCTATTTTTAAACGTTGACTCAGCCCCCCATAAAAAATATTAAATTCCTGTTCAGTGTGACAAGCTCAAAAATTTTAATCTGCAGGATATAAAAGCTCACAAATAGCTTGTAATTTTGCGCTATTTTTTTTTAATTTCTGCAAGGTGGGGGGGGCCAGCTCAACAGGGGTCTTACTAGTATTTGGGGCGAACACGAAGCAGTTCAGATTTACTGTGCTTTCATCTGAATCTGACCGATCGGAACCGATCGCTTTCAATTATTTCATTTTATTTTTCCTGTCGTTGACATAGCTCTAAAAATTCGCGAAAGGATATAATCTGACGGGTGTGTGAAGCTGGCACTCCTACTTTAAAATTCGATAGTTCTGATTAGAGAGTTTCAGCTTCTTTTCGAAGAGTATCTACACGATTTATGTTGAGAAGTTCTAATGCTTTTCGCTTGACTAGCGCTCAATTCCTGATATTACGAGATCGCAAGGTCACGCTATGCTACAGGTAATAAGGGAAATATATACATGGAAAAAAAATGATGTATCAACAGCATCATTTTTTGCCAGCCATTCTATTAGCCATCTTATGCCGGGTACTCACTAAGACCGTGCAACGTGCAACGCAACGATTGCTGCAACTAGTGAGTACGTCTTATTTCGGAACACATTGTGAAAAAATTGTAGCAACCGTTGCGTTGCACGTTGCACGGTCCTAGTGAGTACCCGGCCTTAGGTTTTGCGGCGAAACGCAACAGGCAGAGTATACTAATGTCCAGCGGCCATAAGTCAACCGCGAATTTCTAACACACGTATTTGCGTTGAGAGTATACTAAGCTCATCTTAAATCGGAGATATAATCACGGAGGGAGTTTGTTATGCCGGATACTCACTAGAACCGTACAACGTGCAACGCAACGGTTGCTGCACTAGTAATACGTCTTATTCCGGAACAAACACATTGTAAAAAAATTGTAGCAACCGTTGCGTTGCACGTTGCACGTCCTAGTGAGTACCCGGCTTTATACGAGTAATATTGATATAAATCTCACAGCATCGATATATACGCGTATTAAAGATGCAATGATAAAATTATCGTTGCATTTTTAATAAGCAACGATAAGATTATTGTTAAACAATATCAATGAGTAAAACGCATAATTTAATGCATTAAGTACAAATAATCATGACGAATTAAAAAGTTAAAAGTTACGTGCAACGTGCGTCGGACCTACTACCGGTAATCACGCTGGCCACGGCGGCCTCGCTCCCGTCCACGTTGTTAACAGTGGCAAGGCTACTACCTTTTGTGAATCGTGGCAGAAAGGAGCGCGAAAAAAGTAGCGGATCCGTGTTAGGATCCGGCGATCTGAGTGGCTCGAAAACTGCGCTGGTGCGAGCACTGTCGTATTGTATCGACCGAGTTAGGCTGTCTTAGGTCTTTGATTCTCTGCACGAGTTCCTTTGGGCCTAGGGTTAAAGTCAATTGATCTGGTGATACGAATATATAGCCTCTCCCAGTCAAGTCATGCGCCCACCTCCCAGTGGTCTCGCTGGAACGTTGCAATGGGGCTGTTCTGATTCAGTACGGCTCGGTCGCAAGATCTGATGTCGGCTGGTCGGCGCGCTCTGCAGTAACCAAGCGACGTCAATGGCGATCTGAATGCGCCACTAAGGGCCTGTAGTGATACGGGCCCAAGTACCGCTGTCCATGGTGAGTTGTGGGGCCAAGAAAGGGCACGGTTATCTGGGGAGCTCTCGGCTGTCAATCCGTTTGCTCTCCAACACGTAGTAAATATGAAAAAGTCAAGAATGAATCTTCATGCCCGGGTTCTCGGAATGGTCACGTGCAAGCGATGCGAGAGTGGTGACTCGGTTAGTACGGAGACACCCAGTGAGTGCATAGCTGGTCCCTTGAGAGTAGGAGCCAGTTATCGGGTATAGAAACGATTACGCCTCTTGACGCACGAGACTCGTGCCGTGGCCCCCAGTAGCCTTCTTCATCTTCTTTGATTTTATGGCACCTAATCCTCCTCGGGATCACATAACGGCCAAGAACAAGTCGAAGATAATAAATACAGACTCGAAAGATTCAATCTAATCTCGGCGCTGATGGCATTAGTAATCTTCAAAAATTATTCAGGACAAAACACGTCCGAATATGTCCACGGTCTCCACGAGATTTGCCCCCAGTAACCGTGTCAAATTAAAATAGAAACAAATAGTAATAAGTTATTTCGTGAATGGATATCCATGTGTGTCAAACGTAGTGCACTGGCATTGCGTTTCAAGCATACCCGGCGCCGGGGCTCGACTCGCAGCGGTGGCGGGAATCGCGTCCGCTTCTCCCACGTTGCAAGGCCAGCCAACTTCGACACCCCGGCTAAAGTAAAAGATAATCGCATGCTTCAATTGGTCTGGTGACGCGAATATATAGCCTCTCCCAGTCAGGTCATGCGCCCACCTCCCAGTGGTCTTGCTGGAACGTTGCAATGGGGCTGTTCTGATTCAGTACGGCTCGATCACAAGATCTGATGTCGACTAGTCGGCGCGCTCTGCAGTAACCAAGCGACGTCAATTGCGATCTGAATGCACCACTAAAGTCCTGTAGTGATACGGGCCCAAGTACCGCTGTCCATGGTGAGTTGTGGGGCCAAGAAAGGGCACGGTTATCTAGGGAGCTCTCGGTTGTCAATCCGTTTGCTCTCCAACACGTAGTAAATATGAAAAAGTCAAGAATGAATCTTCATGCCCGGGTTCTCGGATGGTGCACGCACGATGCGAGAGTGGTGACTCGATTAGTACGGAGACACCCAATGAGTGCATAGCTGGTCCCTCGAGAGTAGGAGCCAGTTATCGGGTATAGAAACGATTACGCCTCTTGACGCACGAGACTCGTGCCGTAGCCCCCAGTAGCCTTCTTCTTCTTCTTTAATTTTATGGCACCTAATCCTCCTCGGGATCACATAACGGCCAAGAACAAGTCGAAGATAATAAATACAGACTCGAAAGATTCAATCTAATCTCGGCGCTGATTGCATTAGCAATCTTCAAAAATTATTCAGGAAAAAACACGTCCGAATATGTCCACGGTCTCCACGAGATTTGCCCCTAGTAGCCGTGTCAAATTAAAATAGAAATAAATAGTAATAAGTTATTTCGTAAATGGATATCCATGTGTGTTAAACGTAGTGCACTGGCATTGCGTTTCAAGCATACCCGGCGCCGGGGCTCGATTCGCAACGGTGGCGAAAATCGCGTCCGCTTCTCCCACGTTGCAAGGCCGGCCAACTTCGACACCCCGGCTAAAGTGATAGATAATCGCATGCTTCAATGAGCTTGGAACTCTTAAGAAGGGTCGTTCAGCGTCAACACGTGAGATTCGTGAGATAACTATAATATGTCTATAAACCTTTTATCCTTTCTGCCATAATTCACAAAAGGTAATAAGCGATTCACAAAGTGTAACAAATAATGTTCACATGATAATTTTAAATGCCATAATCTACTTTACACTAATCTACTTTAAAATAAATATTAACTCATTACGCGTCATTAATCCATTTATCATAACTTTCTCTTTTCCCTCATGTGTAAAATATATTATTCTTAAAATAGTTACTGTTGGTGACGTACAACAAATCTTTTGATATAACATACTGTTCTTCTCCATAAATTTCACTGATTTCTCATCCTTAGACTCAAATTCAACGGTCGAGTCTTCAAAACGTTTTACCCCTTTAAATACTACTGTGGATGATTGTAAATTCATACGTACAGTTTTATTTATTAGATCGTGAAAAATTTAAACTCAAGATTTTATAATTCTCTAATGATTCGATAATATTCCAACAACTTTCGCAGATAAAAAAATTATTTTATATACATTTTACATTAGTGATATATATTAACATTATTTAGACCTTGATAAAAATATGTACACGGAAAGAACGATTTTGCTGAAGTAGGTATCTAAAAAACAAAACAAGTACCTTCCGTCGCCAGTAAATAATTCAAAACAACAGTCGTTTTGGTTCGACCCAACTGGCCAAATTATTATTATATGTAAAAATATTAATTTAGCCAGTTGGGTCGAACCAAAACGACTGTAGGTATCTAAAAATTTAGCTAGATACAGATCTAAAAATAATTTTGTTGCACCATCAAAATAATTATAGTAAGTCGCTAAAATATGATAATGCTGTAAAAAATTTTGACATTTTAGCAATCAGTTTAGGTGTTCTACATAATTATTTTGATGATCCAACAAAATTACTTTTAGATCTGTATTCAGCTAAATTTTTAGACACTTCAGCAAAACCATTCTTTCCGTGTGCTGCATATATACGGTTTTTTAAATAAAATATGAATTATATCAATTTCTTCCTTGTTATGCAGCATCGAGAATGCAGCAGCGCAGTGCTGCTTGTTAACCCTAGGTATACACAGTGAAGTCTCCAAGACCCCAGCTCAACTTCCTTTTTTCGCGTTTCTGCACTTTTGTCCCCTATATTCTTTTCTTTTTACTCGTATATCTTGAAACTCTTAGGAGTGCGTTCGGTGAACAACAAGGATAAATGATGCATTATGCGCATCATGCGTGAAACGGAACGCATCGATTTAATTCTATCGACTTTTATACATTATGGGCCTATTCATGGATCGATTCTCAATCGATTAAAAAAATAAATAAATAAATAAATTGAATTTTTGCTGAAGTTACGATGACAAATGTGGATGGGATCTCAGAGACCTCACAGAATTACACTCTTAAGCATGTACCGCGTAGTATCTCCAAATTCGAGGTACTAATTTCTAAATGGAAATGACATTTCAAGTTACATACTGCTAGGAGATACTTTTCCCGGTACAGTATAGCACAAGGTACGGAATACACACGAGGTACTGATAAAGGAGGAGGTACCGATTGGAGGCACCGCACTTATAAATTCACGGTACAATTTTTTAGGAGGTACAGTTTTTTAGGGGGCTTCCCGTATGTACCCCGTACATACATACCTCGTACGTGCATATGTACCTCGTACAAATGTACCTCCTACATACGTACCTCGTATACGAGGTACTCGGCGTCAACCATGCATGATCGCGACATTTGTTGAACAAAAAACATTCGCGAATAGCAGTGGCATAGCCACTAGGTGGCATCGACGCGGACGTGTCATATCGTTGCTCGAACAAAGGATTCTTACACCGTTTTATACGACTGTTATATTATTTACGCAACTAACATAAATATGAATATATTCACAAGCAGTGACATTCGCGGAGTATTTCGCGGTGCGTGCCGGGAGTCACAGTGCGAATGCATGGAATACATTCGCAAATTAGACAGTGATACAGCAGCAGCAGCAGCAGCAGCAGCAGCAGAATCGTTTATTTTGTGTATATAATGTGGTCATCCACCGACAAAACATGTATCCGTTATTTGATAAAAAACTGGAAGAAACAAGTAATGCAGGTATGTAAACTCTTAAGCATGTGTCGCCAAAAATTGTAGGTACGTAATGTACTTCCTGACTTCGAGGTACCATCTTCCCTTCTATTTTTGATGGTACTTATGTCCCTCGTAATTACGTAGGATTTTTATTTCAACGTGTATCTCCAATTTTTGGCGACACATGCTTAAGAGTACATTATGCGGTAAGCATGTATCGCCAAAAATTGGAAATACGTAATGTACTTCCTGACTTCGAGGTACCATCTTCCCTTCTATTTTTGATGGTAATTATGTCCCTCGTAATTACGTAGGGTTTTTATTTCAAACGTGTACCTCCAATTTTTGGCGACACATGCTTAAGAGTGTATTAAAATAATTTAGATAAATGATATTATTGTAGATTTCTATTTTTTAAGTTATCATTTGAGTTTTTGAAAACCACTTTTGCCATTGGTCATAAACTTGGGTCAAATTATATTATTTCGAAAAAAATAAAATGTAATGATCGCAAGCTATCAGTCAGATTTAGATGAAAGCACAGAAAATCTGAACTGCTTCGTGTTCGCCAAATACTGGGAAGACGAGAAGACTGTGCAAGAAATCAAAACCAGCGCCGTAAAACGCGACGTCGTTTTCTCTCGAAAAAATATGCGGCGTCCCGTCGAACCAACCGTCGAATTTTTTCGAACAAAACCGTCTCGTAAAATTTTATTTCGCGCTCGTCACGATCAGAATAATTCGATCGGAATAATCGTACTTTGCACTTGTGAAAGTATAACGTGTTTGTGAAATTTAGAAGTGCCATGTAAGATCGATGGACTGTCTAAGTGACAACATCACGAATATGGTTAGCCCCAGGTTAGCCGGTGAAACAATTTTTTAATTCGACCGCCAGCACCTGGAAATACGGGGTGCTGACAATTCCGATCGTTTTCTTCAGAGTTCCCGGCAGTTCTCACATAGTTCCGAGCATTGAAATACGTTTTGACAAGGTTCCAGCTATTTACTATTTTTAAACAATTTTTTTAATCTGACCGCCAGCACTCATCTACGAGAAATACGGGGTGCTGACAATTCCGATCGTTTTCTTCAGAGTTCTTTGGAACTCTTGTCAAAACGTATTTAATGCTCGGAACTATGTGAGAACTCCCGAGAACTTTGAAGAAAACGATCGGAATTGTCAGCACCCCGTATTTCTCGTAGATGAGGTGCTGGCGGTCAGATTAAAAAATTGTTTAAAAATAGTAAATAGCTGGAACTCTTGTCAAAACGTATTTAAATGCTCGGAACTATGTGAGAACTGCCGGGAACTCTGAAGAAAACGATCGGAATTGTCAGCACCCCGTATTTCTCGTAGATGAGGTGCTGGCGGTCAGATTAAAAATTGTTTAAAAATAGTAAATAGCTGGAACTCTTGTCAAAACGTATTTAAATGCTCGGAACTATGTGAGAACTGCCGAGGAACTCTGAAGAAAACGATCGGAATTGTCAACACCCCGTATTTCTCATAGATGAGGATGCTGGCGGTCGATTAAAAAATTGTTTAAAAATAGTAAATAGCTGAAACTCTTGTCAAAACGTATTTAAATGCTCGGAACTATGTGAGAACTGCCGAGAACTCTGAAGAAAACGATCGGAATTGTCAGCACCCCGTATTTCTCGTAGATGAGGTGCTGGCGGTCAGATTAAAAAATTGTTTAAAAATAGTAAATAGCTGAACTCTTGTCAAAACGTATTTAAATGCTCGGAACTATGTGAGAACTGCCGGGAACTCTGAAGAAAACGATCGGAATTGTCAGCACCCCGTATTTCTCGTAGATGAGGTGCTGGCGGTCAGATTAAAAAATTGTTTAAAAATAGTAAATAGCTGGAAACTCTTGTCAAAACGTATTTAAATGCTCGGAACTATGTGAGAACTGCCGGGAACTCTGAAGAAAACGATCGGAATTGTCAGCACCCCGTATTTCTCGTAGATGAGGTGCTGGCGGTCGAATTAAAAAAATTGTTTAAAAATAGTAAATAGCTGGAACTCTTGTCAAAAAACGTATTTAAATGCTCGGAACTATGTGAGAACTGCCGGGAACTCTGAAGAAAACGATCAGAATTGTCAGCACCCCGTATTTCTCGTAGATGAGGTGCTGGCGGTCAGAATTAAAAAATTGTTTAAAAATAGTAAATAGCTGGAACTCTTGTCAAAACGTATTTAAATGCTCGGAACTATGTGAGAACTGCCGGGAACTCTGAAGAAAACGATCGGAATTGTCAGCACCCCGTATTTCTCGTAGATGAGATGCTGGCGGTCGAATTAAAAAATTGTTTAAAAATAGTAAATAGCTGAAACTCTTGTCAAAAACGTATTTAAATGCTCGGAACTATGTGAGAACTGCCGGGAACTCTGAAGAAAACGATCGAATTGTCAGCACCCCGTATTTCTCGTAGATGAGGTGCTGGCGGTCAGATTAAAAAATTGTTTAAAAATAGTAAATAGCTGGAACTCTTGTCAAAACGTATTTAAATGCTCGGAACTATGTGAGAACTGCCGGGAACTCTGAAGAAAACGATCGGAATTGTCAGCACCCCGTATTTCTCGTAGATGAGATGCTGGCGGTCAGATTAAAAAATTGTTTAAAAATAGTAAATAGCTGAAACTCTTGTCAAAACGTATTTAAATGCTCGGAACTATGTGAGAACTGCCGGGAACTCTGAAGAAAACGATCGGAATTGTCAGCACCCCGTATTTCTCGTAGATGAGGTGCTGGCGGTCAGATTAAAAATTGTTTAAAAATAGTAAATAGCTGGAACTCTTGTCAAAACGTATTTAAATGCTCGGAACTATGTGAGAACTGCCGGGAACTCTGAAGAAAACGATCGGAATTGTCAGCACCCCCGTATTTTCTCGTAGATGAGATGCTGGCGGTCAAATTAAAAAATTGTTTAAAAATAGTAAATAGCTGAAACTCTTGTCAAAACGTATTTAAATGCTCGGAACTATGTGAGAACTGCCGGGAACTCTGAAGAAAAACGATCGGAATTGTCAGCACCCCGTATTTCTCGATAGATGAGGTGCTGTCGGTCAGATTAAAAAATTGTTTAAAAATAGTAAAAGCTGGAACTTTGTCAAAACGGATTTAAATGCTCGGTCAAAATATGTGAGAACTGCCGGGAATCTGAAGAAAACGATCGGAATTGTCAGCAACACCGTATTTCTCGCGTAGAGAGAGGTGCTGGCGGTCAGAATTAAAAAATTGTTTAAAAATAGTAAATAGCTGAAACTTGCTTGTCAAAAAGTATTTAAATGGCTCGGCTTAATTTCTATGTGAGAACTGCCGGGAACTTAATAAAAAAAATTTTACGAGAATTGTCAGCACCCCGTATTTCTCGTAGATGAGGTGCTGGCGGTCAGATTAAAAAATTGTTTAAAAATAGTAAATAGCTGGAACTCTTGTCAAAACGTATTTAAATGCTCGGAACTATGTGAGAACTGCCGGGAACTCTGAAGAAAACGATCGGAATTGTCAGCACCCCGTATTTCTCGTAGATGAGATGCTGGCGGTCGAATTAAAAAATTGTTTAAAAATTAGTAAATAGCTGAAACTCTTGTCAAAACGTATTTAAATGCTCGGAACTATGTGAGAACTGCCGAGAACTCTGAAGAAAACGATCAGAATTGTCAGCACCCCGTATTTCTCGTAGATGAGGTGCTGGCGGTCAGATTAAAAAAATTGTTTAAAAATAGTAAATAGCTGGAACTCTTGTCAAAACGTATTTAAATGCTCGGAACTATGTGAGAACTGCGAGAACTCTGAAGAAAACGATCAGAATTGTCAGCACCCCGTATTTCTCGTAGATGAGGTGCTGGCGGTCAGATTAAAAAATTGTTTAAAAATAGTAAATAGCTGGAACTCTTGTCAAAACGTATTTAAATGCCGGAAAGAAGCGAGATTAAATTCGAAGAAAACGATCGGAATGTCAGCACCCCGTATTTCTCGTAGATGTGGTGCTGGAGCGGTCAGATTAAAAAACATGTTTAAAAATAGTGAATAGCTGGAACTCTTGTCAAAACGTATTTAAATGCTCGGAACTATGTGAGAACTGCCAAGAACTCTGAAGAAAACGATCAGAATTGTCAGCACCCCGTATTTCTCGTAGATGAGGTGCTCGGTCAGATTAAAAAATTGTTTAAAAATAGTAAATAGCTGGAACTCTTGTCAAAACGTATTTAAATGCTCGGAAACTATGTGAGACTGCCGGGAACTCTGAAGAAAACGATCGGAATTGTCAGCACCCCGTATTTCTCGTAGATGTGGTGCTGGCGGTCAGATTAAAAAATTGTTTAAAAACAGTGAATAGCTGGAACTCTTGTCAAAACGTATTTAAATGCTCGGAACTATGTGAGAACTGCCGGGAACTCTGAAGAAAACGATCAGAATTGTCAGCACCCCGTTATTTCTCGTAGATGAGATGCTGGCGGTCGAATTAAAAAATTGTTTAAAAAATAGTAAATAGCTGAAACTCTTGTCAAAACGTATTTAAATGCTCGGAACTATGTGAGAACTGCCAAGAACTCTGAAGAAAACGATCAGAATTGTCAGCACCCCGTATTTCTCGTAGATGAGGTGCTCGGTCAGATTAAAAAATTGTTTAAAAATAGTAAATAGCTGGAACTCTTGTCAAAACGTATTTAAATGCTCGGAACTATGTGAGAACTGCCGGGAACTCTGAAGAAAACGATCGGAATTGTCAGCACCCCGTATTTCTCGTAGATGTGGTGCTGGCGGTCAGATTAAAAAATTGTTTAAAAACAGTGAATAGCTGGAACTCTTGTCAAAACGTATTTAAATGCTCGGAACTATGTGAGAACTGCCGGGAACTCTGAAGAAAACGATCAGAATTGTCAGCACCCCGTATTTCTCGTAGATGAGGTGCTGGCGGTCAATTAAAAAATTGTTTAAAAATAATTAAAGGCCGGAACTGTCGCTGACACCTATCAGGAACTGTAGAACTCTTCGAGAACATAGACTATCTACTAAAAATATCATGTTCAAAATTAATTTTTTCGAAACATGAGGTTGTAGCTACGGAAAGTTAAGCACCTCATATTTTCAAAATTCATTTTTTTTTAACTAAATCAACGGAACTCTTTCTAAAAATTATCAGGAACTGTAGAACTATTGCGGTTGCAAATAGAACTGTTGATAAAACTTTCGATTTTTGAAAGTGAGGTGCCAACTTCACAGAGACTATTTTCGTTCGGTCTAGGTCCTAGAAATATATAAAGAGAAAGGGAGGGTGGGTGTTAATTTGTGAAGTCGCACAATGGCCAGGTGTTTCTTTTATGGGAATAGAGAATATGTAAAATTTGGGTACGTTCCTTAAAAACGCCCTTTAAGGCCCCTTGGGGCAAATAAAGTTACCGATTCTAAATATAAATCTAAATGGTAAATAATTTAATCTAATACAAATTTCAAATAAAAAAATTTTTTTTAATCAACCGAAAAAGACTGTAATTTGCCCAATTCCGATACTTTTGTTAGCTAGAAAACCGAAACAAAACCGAAACCTTTATTCAGTATTGAATGGCATCATTCGTATATCATTGAGCATTACCCGTACTATAGAACCGCGATAAAAAAAGCTGGCAACTGTACGGAATACATTGAGTCAAAATTCATTAAAATAAAGAAAAAAAAGCTGGGGAAAAGGTTTCTTCTGGAAGATACATCCAGACGATTTTTGAAAATGAGGTGCCAACTTTACAGTGGCACACGCAGTATGCATATGTAAATAATTTAATTTAATAAAAATTTCAAGAAAATTTTAACAAAACGGAACCGGAAAAAACTAAGTTGCGCATATATTATAATCTATTGCCTTGAAAAGAATAGGCTCGGAAATGGATAGATTCTAGAGCCTAATAGAAAATATTTTTGTAATTTATGTAAATGAAAGTGGTCAGCGACTTCCCTCCCCTCCTCATTTCTCAGGACTACTACGTGTCAAAATACAAAACATATGTGAAAAATAGATCTATAATTTTAAATTAAAGTCCATTAATGCTTTGCACATAATTATTGATACAATTATCATAATTACGTATTAAAAGTAAATCATTAAATAAAAAGCTGATAATATGTAAATAATTTAATTTAATACAAATAAAAAAATTGTAATAAACCGGAACCGAAAAAACTGTATAATTTGCGCAATACCGATACTTTTGTTAGCTAGAAAACCGAAACAGAAATCGAAACCTTTATTAAGTATTGAATGGCATCTATTCGTATATCATTGAGCAGCATTACCCGTATTATAGAACCGCGGATAAAAAAAGCTGGCAAGGTTCTGTACGGAAGACATTGAGTCAAAAATTCATTAAAATAAAGAAAAAAAAGCTGGGGAAAGGTTTCTTCTGGAAAAGATACATCCAGACGATTTTTGAAAATGAGGTGCCAACTTTACAGTGGCACACGCAGTATGCATATGTAAATAATTTAATTTAATAAAAATTTCAAGAAAAATTTAACAAAACGAAACCGGAAAAAACTGTAAGTTGCGCATATATTATAATCTATTGCCTTGAAAAGAATAGGATCGGAAATGGATGGATTCTAGAGCCTATCAATATGTACTTATTGGTCAATTGAGGTATTTTTTTTAACAACTTCATTTCAGCTCAGCGTGAATAATTGCAACTCGTGACTGTATTGTCGATGCGTTGTATTTCAAACAGGCTGCCACAAAAGATCAAGATGAGTGAGACGAAAAAAGAGCAGCTGTGAATAGAACCTCGAAATGGCGATTCTCTGCGCGTCACAAAATACGCGGCGTTCCTTTTTATCCGACGTGAGTCGATTTCAGTGACCCTGAATCATTTATTAACAAGCATGATTGACGAAGAAATTTAATTTCGCAGGAAGATAAACATTAATTTAGAAAGTCTAATCAGCAAAACTACATTTTTCTTTTTTGCGAAGAGTCCTTAAATGAGTAAAATTAGATATATGTTCACACACACATCGCACAAAAAGAATTTTAATAAACCGGAACCGGAAAAACACTGATTTGCGTAATAAAACATTATACATAAAAAATAACTCACCGGCCGATGCGCAACAGCGGAGTTGTAAGTTGTAACCCTGCGTTGATCTGTAACATAAAAATATTTTTACATTAAAGTAGGTGTCCAAGATAATATTATCTAATTAACGAATATCATGTAATGGACGAATCAAAAGTTGCGCACTTGAGAAAGTGGCGGATATTCCGTCACAGGACTGACAGGACTGACAGGACAGCAAAGTAATAGATGAATAACAATTTAACTACTCACCCCACGGTTGCTCCGCCGTCGCCCGATGCCTCCCCAGGCCTCCTCCTCCTCTCCACGATTCACCAGGTCCTACTCCGTTGCAGCGTTGGTCCGTTGGCCGGTTGGCGCACTCACTACTCACTGACGACGTTCACGAAAATCGACGATAAGATCGCGTCGCTTATGATCGCGCGATATTTTCGACACTTTGCACGACACTTCCGGCATTGGGTGCGGTCAGCCGATACTCCGCTAGCCTAGCAATCGTGAGCAGTCGCTCGTTTTCGCTCGTTTCCTCTCCTTTGACCCAATGGATTAAAAGGAGAGGAAACGAGCGACTGCTCACGATTGCTAGGCTAGCGGAGTATCGGCTGAACGCACCCATTAATCTCGCGACGCAACGGAAAAATTACGGCGGAGAAGCTGTATGATCCGTTCGACGCCACGTCCATCGACCCGTGCCGCGATCTCCCGCAGGTAGACGAACGTGGCGTCGCGTCACTTCACTCGCGACGTTCACGAAAATCGACCGATGTCGTCGCTTATGATCGCGCGACACTAAAGGCACGGCACTCCCGGCATTAATCTCGCGACGCGGCAACGGAAAAATTACGACGAAGAAGCTGCGAACGAAGCTGCATGATCCGCTCGATGCCCGTCGGCCCACGTCGGCCCCGGGCCCGTGCCGCGATGTCCATTGTCCCGCAGATAGACGATAACATGGAGACGACGTTCACGAGCGAAAATCGACGACATCGTCTCTTACTTTTATGATCGCGCGACACTAAAAAGGCATGGCACTCCCCGGTATTAATCTCACGACACGGACGCGGCGCGTACTTCATTACACTTAGGCTGCGTTCGCTTTGATTGCTTTCGGCACGAAAGCGCCCAAAGCGCGAACGCAGCCTTAATTATACAGCGACGAAAGAATTACGGCGGAAGAACTATAGGTACGATCCGCTTGTCGCCCGTGACGTGACTACGTGACGGCCGTGACGATGACGTCCCACGTCCCGCAGCCCGCAGGTAGACCGGGTAGACGCGACAAGTGAATCTAACATGGCGGAATTTAGCAAATCGCGCGCGCGGACCGCGGCCGTACGGCCAACTTCACTCGTCAAGAGCAATTGTCGCGACTGTCGCGAGATACTTGCTCCTCCTACACCTGTACTTTTCGCACTTTGAACAATAAATAACATCGAGATTACTTTTACGTGTTGCAATATAAGCGACGTAAGAGGAATAAATTGATGAATTAAAATCAAAGATCAAAGAGAAATATCCGCGGAACATGCCAACCGAAAATAATACGATCGCTACTTTATCAATTAGGCGATTCAAATTAGGTGATCAATTAGGCTAGGTAATCAATTTTATCAATTCAGGGCGATTTTGGTTAACTGCAATTAAATTATCGACTTATGAAAACGTTGTGTCTATTTCTTACGATCGCCAAATTGTCAAACACGATTAAATATGAGGTTAAACGTACGTTAATAGGGACCGTGATCGCTAATTAAACACGTCGCGGCGTCACTCGATGTAGAGTCCGTTCGATCCCTTTATCCGTGTTCCGAAAACCGAAAACGATGGACGACGGTCACCGGTCACTTTTCATTCTGAAGTCGAGCCGCAAGCGACACGACGCGAGACGGCGAGACGCGAATCAAATTGACGGTTGGGAAAAGCGAAATTAACTGTCCAAAAGAACGTAATAGAAAGTCACTATTATCAAATGCGACATCCGTATCTAAGGGCCAATTTCACCAACCACAGTTAGCTTATGGAGGATTCACATTGCGTCCGATGTTCGACGTACGACGATCCGACATCCAATAACAGAATTTATTATTAGAGACAAAAATTTCTTATTGGATGTCGGATCGTCGTACGTCGAACATCGGACGCAGTGTGAATCCTCCATTAACCGACGGTTAAAGTTAGCAGGATTGACCAATAGAAAGCAGGGTGGATTCATTTCTATTGGTCAATCCTTCTAACTTTAACCGTCGGTTAAGCTAACTGTGGTTGGTGAAATTGGCCCTAATTCCGCGAAGCACATGTATTAAGCCCGTGTCACACTACGTATCGCGGACACGGATCGGATTGAGATTGCGGATCGCGGATCGTAATCTAGCCAATCATAGACGAGGAGCTCATCTGTGATTGGCTGACATCCGATCCGCGATCCGTAATCCCAATCCGATCCGTGTCCGCGATACGTAGTGTGACACGGGCTTTAAGCCTTGTCTCCACGATGCTAGAGAATCGCTTCGAGATCTCAGACGGAGGAAAAATTGACCAATCACATTTAAGCAATTCGACCAATTGACCAATGCAATTGGTTAATTCTTTCTCCGCCCGAGATCTCGGAGCGATTTCTAGCATCGTGGACACAAGGCTTTAAATAAACATTCGATATATTAGGGCTATCACACACAATTGCATAGGCTGCATATGCATAGCATAAAACCGTCGCGCTGGACGGACCAATGAACATCTTATGTAAATCAATATGGCGACCTTATGCTGGATGCTCATTGGTCCGGCGGTCTTATGCTATGCTTATGCAGCCTATGCAATTTTGTGTGCGATGGCCTTTATGCTAAGCTATGCATTTTGTGTGTGATGGCCTTGATTTCGGGTTCTTTAATTATCCGTTCCGAAAACGACGGAAATTCTATTCTGAAGCTGCGCGACACAACGCAAAACGCGAGTCAAGTTGACGGTTAAGAAAAGTGAGACCGATTATCCGAAAGAATGTATAATCGAATGCGATTTATACCTCGGATGTCGGAACGTAACCGATGGTCCAATGAGAAAAATTCGTTATCGAAAAAGAAATTCTCTCATTGGGCCATCCGACATAGGCGACATACGACTGATTGTATTAGAACCGGCCTTAAATGAACATTCGATGTATCACATTTTTCTGTAATCTGAATAATCGGACCTGGCGATTCGTACTTATATTACTCTGCGATGTGCGATCCGCGAGCAACGACATCAGAAATCAGAACGGGCCGCGGGCGCCTTGGTAACATGAGCAGTGGGGATAGAGAGGGGTAGGCTTTATGCGATACGCATACCCGGCATACCGAACTAACCGACCGCGGCGAGGCGGCGCGGCGACCGCGCACCGTGTGTATTCACCTTACCCCCACTCTATCCCCACTACTCATGTTTACCGCGATGCCCGTGACCTGTTCTGACGTCAGACGTGTCGTTACTCCCGCGCCCCTCGCTCCAGTTCCCGTTCCCGTTCCCATATCGCATATATCGCGGAGTAAATACACGAGTCGCCGGGTGTCGCCTGTCGCCGGGTCCGATTGTTTAGCTTGCGAAAAACTGTGATACATATATCGAAAGTTCATTTAATTCATGTGCTTCGAGACAGTTGCTCCGGGCGAGTGAAGTTGGCCGTGCGCGATTTACGAAATTCTCTCCGCCACCTTCGCTTCACTTGTGTTTACCTGCGCGCGGAAATCGCGAGATGTCACGGTGCGGCGTCATGGCGTCATGGGCGTCAAGCGGATCGTATAGTTTCGTTCGTAGTTTCTTCGACCGCGACGTAATTAGTTACCGCGTCGCGAGATTAATACCGGGAGTGCCGTATGCCTTTAGTGTCGCGCGATCATAAGAGGAGACGATATCGACGATATCGTCGATTTTCGCTCGTGAACGTCGTCGCGTTGTGAGTGAGTGCGACAATGGACCAACGGAGTAACGGAGGACGATCTAGGAGAGGAGAACGGGGCCTGGGAGGCATCGGGCGACGGCGGAGCGACCGTGGGGTGAGTAGTTGTTAATTTTCTTATATTATAATATATTATATTTTGCCGTCCTGTCAGTTCTGTGGTGGACTCCGCCACTTTCGTGGTTTTTAACTACGGTGCAATTTCGGGTCGAGTCTGATCTCCGGCGTATGCGAGATATTACGTCGCGAACGTTGCGTCTCTCTCTTATTCGCACGGTCGCAGTATTATTTGTACAATTTTTCGCGGATGAATTATGCCAACTAGTTAGCACGGAAATATCCAGCCGCTTATTATTGCGGCGCCGGCGGCCGCGATTGTTTTTTACATTTTAAAATCAGATATTTGTTAAAATAATGTTTTAAAAACGGGCAATAATTATTTACTTCGATAATTATTTACTGTCGATTATCTTGGACGTAGCTTTAATATAAAAATATTTCTTTTGTTACAGATCAACGCAGAATTACAACTCCGCTGTTGCGCATCGGCCGGTGAGTTATTTTTTGAGCAGAAGGGATAAATATATGTATTAAGTTTATTTGTATGGTACAAATTAATACAAATTCAGTCCTTCAAATTTCTGTATTTAATTTTCTTTTTTTCTTTTTTTTTCTTGTGGTCTTTCTAGCTTAATGCTAAGGTAGCACCGCCACGATTTTCTCCGAAATGGCACGGGATACAAAATTGTTATTAGTGGTACAAATTAGTACAAAATGGGTACTAAATATTCTGATAGGTCCGGTTTGATTCTGCCGATTTGGTCCTGCTAGCTTAGAAGAGGTGCTCTCCCTCGCGACCCCTCTTCTGTCCCGGTCGTTTCTAGGCGCTCTCCGCCACCGTCATCCCGTCGACCCTCGCGCGCATCCCTCGCTCCTACAATTATCACTCTAATTACGGCGTTTTGTCCGCTGGCGCTACTTTCGCCGACTACCGGCTAACTGCAGTTAACTGAAATGCAACGGCGAGGACGCACGCGATCTCGCCGGCATCTCGCCGCGCGACCACCCGTCGACCGAGCCTTTAATTTGCGCACGACAAACGGCGATAAACACATCGAAACTGCGTCTCAACGTCTACGCTATACGCTAACTTTGTCTAATGACACGTTCGTTCGTTCGTGCTGTAAGGAATTATTAAAGAGCAGTTATAGCCTCTGATTATTACGGGACTACGTCCCATCTGATCCCCCTTCACATGAGGAAACTAATATTGTAGACACGACCAGCTATAGGTAGCGATCAAAAAGATTTGAGGTAACTGTTAAAACTTTGATGGATATATTAAACGATACATAATTATTAAGTGGTTTAGATATTCTATACGGAAATTACGTGAGATATACAACTGTCTCAAACTGTAATTACGTTTTATCCTATAAGAGAATGGAAAGCAACTAAAAATTGTTTCAACATATAAAAATTTAAACGAAACAATATAAATCGCGTTATATATAGGATGCTGTCTATATTTAGTGACATAAATTAACACAAGTGTCGTTCTGTCTTTATTACATTGAATGTCAAGAATGATGAAGCATTTGTGTAGTTCGATTTATGTCACTAAATGGAAAGCATCATAATTAATATGCGCGTGATTAAACGCGCGCACTATGTGTGTTGTGCAGAGGGGGAGGAGGTGAGGTGCATGTCATCTTCGGTCCACACACATTTAGGTATGTCTCGCAAAAATGATGTTAGTTTTTAATTACACGTTAAGCGTTTGCATAACCAATGTTACTGTACGCAGCTATATCTATCGCGCGTATTTCAATCGCCGGGCTCTCATCCGTATCGGAAAGCGACCGTTTCCAGAGTACCAGCAATTTTCTCCATGTATTTACATCGTCGTGGTTTACGCGATATTTTTTCTCCCTTTTTCGGATTTTTTTCTCTCTTTCTTGTTTTTCTTCTTCCTTCGATTATTTCTTAGAGTTCCGCCACGCTTCCGAGCTCCGCGGGATTAAATCCCGCAGGAATGGAATAGCAACAGCGCATTATGTGCGCGATGTCTAGATTCTCGGGGCATAACTTATACAAACGGAAAAATGATCTGGAGAATATCACCATCTCACTTTTTAGACGTCCGACAAAGTCGCAATTTTGTATATCGTGACTGTATTCCTTGATATCTATCACTTCTCGATCTTATACTTTATACAACGCGCGCGGCTATACGAATTGAAACGACGAAATCACGAAAACGCGGATTACGCATCGTGCGGTTCGACTTTTTTATTCGCGTCACAAAAAACTAGCAACATGCATGACAAAACATCGTAATGGTTGCACTCATTCGAAAACATAAAAAGCCACTCCAAGCTTCGACCGGAAAAAGAAGTTATTCATCATTACCTTCTCTTTACTTTTATTTTTGTATCCTCTACTTTTATTGCGGTAATAATAGAAAGATTTTTTTATTACATTTAATACATATAGCAACATATTGACACATTGACTTGGATTGACGCTGCAGCAATAGTGATTTTTCGACATAATTATTTTATTATATTATATAAATCGTGATGGAATATACAAACTGACAAAGTATTACACTCACAATTGAAGAAAAACTCCAAGAAAAACGAAAAATATGCTTTTATTTAAAAAGTTTGCGGTATTATATTAAATTATGCAATCAAAAATTCTAATTCAACACGAAGATACATTCACCACCAATAGGGTGGAAGATAATATATCAAATATCCTATATCGTCACGCATTCGTATCGACTACAGACAGGATTCTTCATAACATTTTTACTTTGATGTTTTCTTATCAAGCATGCAAATATTAATTTGTTATTGCAATGATTATAAAAATACGAATTGGGACAATTGCACGTAATTTGAACAGATCGTCGTTTCAGCACATTGAATGTTTTATTTTATTGATAAAAAAGATGAATAAAATTCTGACGGTTTATAGAGTTATAAAAGATAAAAAGTTATCGTGTATCAATTTTTAAATCGTAATATTCATTGTGATGTAATAATTCTGTCCATTTGCTAAAAAAAATAATTTTTTTGGTATTGTATCACGTTGGAAAGAAATATTTAGGCTCAGTGTTTTCGAGAAAGCTTAAACGTTAAGCTTTCTTTCTTTGAATTTAAAGAGCAGGTTGTGGCTGCTTGTGGATAAAACCTGTGCTTAAACTGATTAAGCTCTAACGGAAATACTCGGAAAATACCGAACCTTAAGCGGGTAGTATCACGAAAAAAAGTAGTAAGCCAGCTTCGTTAAAAATGTACTGGCGAATGAAATGGCAACGAGAACGGCTTAGTAAAGGGCAATTTGAAATTCACGAGATTTAAAATATAATGCATTAGTTTAGCGAAACCTTTTAAATCTTTTCAATATAGAAATATGAGCAAGTGTATTACATCGGCTCATTTTTCATGTTTTTTTACAATTTTTTAAAACAAAAGTGAATTGTTATTCAACATTAGAAGACACAAGAAGTGATGGTATATATTTTGTAATATTTCAATAATGGCTGAAATAGTACAATACAATACAATATATAAAATAAGAGTACAATATATTATAATAATACACAATGTATAAATGATTCGAGAAACATGCATTTAAAATTATTATTTGCTACGCGAATGTAGAATTAATTATTATTAATAATTGATAATATAATAATTGTTTTTTAATGTATATTTTATAGAATAAAATAAATATTCCAAAATAAATATTGCAATATTTATTTTTGGCATAGCAAAATTCTTGTTTCACATATATATAACTAAATGGGAAAATAACTTAAAATAACAATTATAAATTATTTTATAATAATTATTAATACATAATAATACACAAAATATGTTAATCTTTATCGCAATGATAAAATTTACGAAATTAATAATGATACGTCAATGATTCGCCACATTCGGTATATCGAAATTAACTCTTATCGTTCCACGATTTCAATAATTGATTTGCGATAATATCTCTCGCAGTCGAGCAGCTAATCAAAGTTATATCGCGTTGATCCAAAAAATTAGTTTGACGAGCGTGATAAAAAAGTAGACAACGCAATATCGAATCTTCGTATTAAATCCAACTCTATCTTGAATCAAATCTGCGCATTGAATACTGATACTCCCGTATGCAACTCGACGGTGTTACCGTCAGCTTTCGACATAAATATCGAGATAAAATTTCAGCAAGCTCGATTGTAACCGCATGCATTACAGAATGCGCATTTGGAACTAAAGTATTTTCATGGGCGTCGTTCGCGTTGTTCGTGCGCGGAAATCGCAATATCTATCACGCGAGTGCATCGGCCGTTTGAGGATTAAATTTCGAACACGCGTTCATCCAATGTCAGTGTATGATGATCGAGAGTGCAACAAGTTTTCGTTGTGTCCGCAATCGCTCGAGCATTTTCATCGATTTTGGCCGCAATCCCATCACGAAGGTAGCGTAAGCTTTTGAACCATCAGATTTCACGATCGGTCTTCGAAATCGCGTGACTGTATTTCGAAGTAACTCATTTGCTATTGTCTCACATTCGAAGTATAATGTTTAATACATTTTTTTTTTTCAAACTTTGCAAATTGAAAATACATTGTAATATAACAGACCATTTGTAACTGCATTTGTTGAAGGACTCAGTTGAAACAAGTCTTAAGAATTAATAAATATCGAAATTAAAAAATATCGAAAATTAATATATAAATATCGTGAGTTAATTTGATATTTGTTACGTTATATTTGCAATCAATTGAGAAACTTGAATGGAGTTTATCTTGAAATAGCCTAAGTTTTATTTTTCACAGTTTAGTAATATCATATGGATCCTTGAAAAAAGCTCGTATATGTATGCACGTGTAAATAATGCTTTAGAATCTTGTAACGTTTTTCTGGAAACTTGAAAAGGAAGTGATTACTTACTAAGTGAAAGAAAGATTATATTGATATGCTTAACAAGTGCAAATGGTGCAGACAGTTTATATACTTATATA
Source organism: Temnothorax longispinosus (assembly GCF_030848805.1). NCBI lineage: Eukaryota > Metazoa > Arthropoda > Insecta > Hymenoptera > Formicidae > Temnothorax > Temnothorax longispinosus. The sequence continues at coordinate 20,719,043 of NC_092359.1, read as the reverse complement.
CTATTCGCATTCATTGTATAATAAGTTGTTGTTCATTCGTTTGTTCGCGCTTGTTCTCTGCTGGTTCGAAATATAAAGAACAGAATATTGTTCGAAATTTTATTTTAATGAGTACGCGCGACCGTAATTAACGTAAACATTTGAAAAAATTTATGAAGAATCGAGACCGACAAAGCAACCGTAGAGAAAATAATTTATTATGTTTTATTTGTGCTATATACAAAATTAATTATTTATAATTATTTTATGCCTGAGCAACAATTATTTTTTTAACAAGTGACATGTAAAAAGGAGTTTTAAAAGTTTGACGCGATTGATGGTGATGCGTAAGTTAATCAATCTTTTACATATATCGATCTTTTAATAATTATAAATCGGATGTTTTGGTTTCACTTTGAGTCACCTTCAGCGATGCAGTAACAATTAAATCAAAATGATCTTACGGCGAGAAATAAGTGAGTAACTTCAAAATTTGGTAGTCTAAAAATAGCATGATTTATCGTTAGGAAACCCAAAAGTTAAACTTGGCAAATGATTAGAGTTTATTATTTTTTTGTTTTTTACATATTAATTATTCTGCTATAATTCAACATATTTTCTTATAATTTCAACATAGTTGCAAATACATATATAATTTCAATGCAAATTTATTATCTTGATAAGATTGAAAGTAATATATCATTCGTCAACATATGATGCATAGCGACAGAGTTGTGATTATATACAAGCTTGGGTAGAAAAGTTTCGAGATTGATAGAATTAAAATCACAATACATAACATAGATCAAAATAAAGACTTTTAATTTAGAATTCTCAGCGATCTGTTACATACCGATGACATCACTTGTATACGCCTTGAAAGGATTGTTTAATGTATACAGAAGAAGCTGTTGTTCGGCGCTCACGTTCCGACTTTTTGTACATCACAGACGTACCCTCAAAATGTCTTCCTTTCAGAGCGTTTTTTAGTTTAGGGCAACATAAAGTCTGAAGCCAGATCCGGAGAGTAGAAAGGGTGGTTCAACACCTTCCTTTTTACCAAAAATTACTTCACAATGACATCCGAATGCACGAGTGCAGTAGAAAGTGCCAACTGCCGTGGTCAGCAAAGTTTGACCGCATATACTCCGAATTCTGAGCAGTTCTATCAAATGCACTTTTTCCAAATGTGTAACAGAACTTGATGTTTGCGCGCTGCTCCAATTTTAGTATTTCCGACATGATGCTCCGACACGAACACGAGAAACGGCAAAAATACAGGACCTGACGAAGTTTCGCGCACAATTAAAGAATCAATATTTCAATTAGTATATATCACATATGTGAAAATATTATCATCCCAAGAGTGTGCACAATTCGCAATCAGTTCCGGAACTTTTTTGTCCGATCTTGTATATGTATCTATTATATATACAATATACATATGTATATTTATAACATATTTATAAAAATACGTACGTACATATGTATCAAGTTAAAAATATAAAATTAATATAACATTTTATAGAGATCGATTATCTTGAAATTGATAGGCAAATTAGACTCATTAAAACAGTACAAATGTTTAATTTTAAGATTAATATAAGAATATGTTGTTTCCTGAATATTTTTTGCTATAAACAAATAATAAGTTTTTAAAATTATTTTCTAAAATCAATCACAGAATATATCTTTCTTAATTGCATTTGCGAGAATATTGACCGGCTCGTCGAATAATTTCCTTTCACAGTCACCGAGTTCCTTGACACTTCATGGGCACAGATCGCCAACGTATCGGAAGCGCGTCCCCGGATACGTCGTAGCGCGATACATCCGGGTTTAAGTTCGGGTTAGGTTATAAATCCCGGCTTAAACGATGGTTACCGCCATTTATAAAGCGGTAGCTCGGTCGCCTCGAAGTGCCTGCGCCGTCGATTAATGGAATTCCTCGGCAACGTGCCGGGCGTTCGTGCGAATAAATTCACGGAGGGTCGTCGGGGTAGAACTCCGGGGAAAAGCACCCGCACGCAACCCACCGCTACACTTCCCTCCGCTATTCTAACACCCACACGCGCACACCCACGATCGTTAATGGGACTTGGTGAAATTGATTTGGCGGGCAAGGACGGATCCAGATGGTCGCTCGCCGCGAGTCCCACGAGCGACGGATCTTGGGATTCGAGATTCGGGGAGACCCATCCTCCAGATTTAAAATTGCGCGACGCCGCGGTAACCGGAAGCGGCGCGGGCGGTCGTATCAGCCAATTTAATACTCTGGCGAACAGCACCCGGCCACGCGCGCGCACCGGCATCCTGCAAATAAGATTGTCGAATCTGCCGAATTGATTACCCCCGGCGACGTGGCTGGCGCAAATTGATTTTTACGATCCCGCCGCCGGTCCTTAATGTCCCGGCGGCGGGTACGATTCGCCGGAGGATCCACAGACGCCGAGGTAATTTGAGTGAAAGAATACGTCGTCGGCGAAATTGTACGATTTATTGTTACTGAGCGCGAGAGCCGTCGCGCCCGATCGGAGCCCAAAGGAATCTGGTATTCTCATCGCAAACAGACGTATTATATTATTACTTGTATAAATTACGTGTAAAATACACAGTGAGAGTAAGGAAAATTACGCTGATTGCTCGAATAAAGTAAATTTTCATAGAAATAATCACTTAATTGAGTAAGATAAGATAATAATCGCTTAATTGGTTCGTTGTCTCGGTACAATTGACAACCTCGTTAGCGAAAGTATCATATGTACGGAGAAAGTGAAATTCATATGAAATTCTAGAAATTCACTTTATAATAAACTATTTCTTACTAACTAAACTTGAAATTTTTAAATTAATCTTAGATATTAATTAAAATTCTAATTATTTGATCCAGTTAATCACTCTTTGTATTCAACTTTTTTCTTGTTGCGTTCACGAATGGTCAATCACGACGTATATCACGATTTAACATCTCTTCCTTTTATTGGCCACAATGTTTGATGTAAGCCATATGCACGTATAAGTCGAGCAATATTTCCTCCCCCTTACATATACGATATCTCATGCCACTTTAGAGTGCATGCACATACACGTGTCATATCGTGTTGCTTCTTACGTTAAGTGTTCATAAGTGCTCCTAAAGTGTGCAGGCTGTACAACGAGCGCGCGGGAGAAGAGAAGCAGAACACATAACGCCAAATTTCTTGTTTATTTTCTAAGAGGCTGCCTTCCAGGCTGCCGCCAAAGAAGGCGGAATTCCTTCGGTTATTAAGGCCGCCTGCTACGTCGATAAAGACAATTAACCAGAGCTAATGAAATGCCCCCTTAATAATTATCCTTGTTTTCTTGCGCTCCGGCTAATGGACTCATGCGAAAAAACGTAATACGTGACTTGAATGACCTCTGTCGTGTGCATTAACCCACGTTTCGCCGTTCCTGAGTTCTCTATTCTCTTTGTCTATCTTAGAAACGATATATTGCGAAATGCATCGTGCTGCAGCTTCTAACGGTACATATCTACTAGGATTGGCATTGTATATTGCAGAACTGAATATTCTTATCCGATTTGTTAATTATTCTCTGATTTGCATGAATATATCGCTATTTCTTGGTGGTGCGTTTAGGTTGATTGCTATTCGCAAGATTGCGAATGGAAAGAGACACACTACTGATTTGATGGAGGCACGCAAACTCCGTTTCGATTCTCATGCAAAGTTTATGCGTTAACTAAAATGTAAATGAACCTTCTGAGGCTTCGTGGCACAGTCAAGAGGATATCTCGGAAATTCTGCAAGTTTCTATGCATGATAGACACGTAGAGAATATATTCTCAAAGCGGTAATCAAATGAATGGGGAAAGAAGGCGAGAAATGTTTGAGAGATATATAAATATAAATATTTATATTACATTAAAGCTGTTTTTGCGATCACGTAAAACATCGATCGAGTTAAAAGCGATTCGATCAGTCTGCATGTAATTTTCCACGTGACGTGGAAGACAATCACGCTCGCACAAACGTATATTGCGAGACTAGAGGACAGTACGATCTTTCGACGAAAATTTCCATGTGTTCCTTGCCCTCCGGGCAATATCCAGTAATAATCGGAAACAGACGTCCCTCGCGCGTTATGCAAATAATACGCTCAAATCGTCGTCACATACGTTTTAGTCGGTGCATGAACGTCCCATGAATACCCATAAGAGCGTTCAGGCCGTTATACGGCGGGTATAACATTACGTCTCTCGTAACAGTCCGCACCTTGCGCACCGACACGTAAGAGCATTACCGTTGCCATTGGTAGACAAAACGAAAGAGAGTACGACTGTGCCGCGCGCCGGCTGCTAACCGTTTCTATTAATATGCCGACTTTTTGCGAGCTGCGAGTTAAAAATACCGCGACGCTTCCTCCATCGGCCCTCACCTCTCTTCCCCCCTCGTCTCGTCTCCCGCGCATTTATGGGAAACCACGAATAGCCCGTAAGTTCCCTGAAGTTCCCTCTTCTATGAATATCTCCTCGGGCGAGACGGCGCGAGACGGCATCGTCGACGACGACGACGAAGACGACGATGCGCCCAGAGGGCACTGCACTCTGTCACCGGCAACGGACCAACTCCCCAGGTTGCCCCAAACTGGATGGTGTTTTCGTCTATATCAAGAGCCTGGCCCACGCGCGCGTTTCTCATTACGCCGACAGATAATGTCATATTCATCGCGTCAAAGTCAAACGCGGGCGGAGAACAATCCGGCTTTTGACGTCATCCGCCCGCACGAGCCCTCGAACCCTTTTGGAAGCCCTATGTCCTCAATACGCAGCGCCCTTTGAACCTCGAGGTGGGGATCAAACTGGAACTTTTTGTTCGATGTATGTCGAGAAGAGTAACGAAGAGTAGATTTAGGTCAAAGATATCTGTGCGATCAAGCAATATGCGATTCATGTAATGATTCAGTGATGATGATTCATCATTAACAGTATTTATGCATTTATTGCGTCGCTGCTATTTCCGAAGGCTACGTAAGAAGTTTGAAATAATCGTCTTATAGAAATGGCTTAGGATCTTAACCTTTAAAGTGTATACGTTTTTTCGATACCTTCTAAGTATATACGTGAGTTTGTCACGTTTAACGCTATTTTTCCCTATCTAAAGTATTTTAAAAAATCTAAAAAAATTCATGAAACATCTGTCTATACATTGTGGTTGACGATTTTATAGTCATTTTGATAAACATCGTTTATTTAATATCTTCTAACAGGCTTGCAAGTTTTACAGTTACGAGCAGATATCACTTTAACTCGGACGCCGTAGACCCACGTATACACGTTAAGGATTAAAATAATCGACATAACGCGTAAAGCTTTTTATGCTAAATTCTTTGATGAGTTTAAGGTTTAATTTTCATTAACAAAAGTGTCCAGGCATGCACAGGTCGTCAACTTGTACATCTAATTTTCAACGTTTAAACGTTTCTAATTAGTCCTTCAATTAAAATACCAGTAAAGTGAAGTAAAACTTTGAATTTCCACTCTTGAAATTCCACGAAGAATAAAGTTTGATATATTTGCATTTTCTTGAAACTCCGCGCGAGAAATATTTTATTTTCAATGGCTTACAATTTAAAAACTATCAGTGTTTCAACAAATTTCACTGGAGAATTATTAATTCTAGGTTAATGAGAAAAATCCACCGTTGATGCGAGACTCGGTAAAAATGGGACACTGCGCGATAGCTGCTCACACGGTACGCGTGAAGAATGAAAAAAGAAAACCGTGTATCTTAAAAAAATTAATTTTTAAAATTGTTTACGCGTTCCTCGACCGATGATCCATCATCAAGCGACGTTAGAAATATTCGATATCACGTTAACGCGAAAAAGCGTTCCGTGCCGTAATTACACCTTTAATCAGTCTTTTTAAAAACCGCTGCATTATTCTCGCGCGATATCGACTACGAGCTTCCCAACCAGCACGATTACGTTATATCGCGTGGGTAAGTGCAAAACAGTTCACCAATACAGAGGGTCGTGTATATAATTCAACTCCTGCACCTGATGAGTCAAAGGCGGACATACATTTGTATGCGCAGCGGGATAATATTATATGAGAAAGAATTACCGTCTACCTTTGCTCGTACACATTCATTCTCGTATTCATCTTGGCGGTTGAGAGAGTGTCAGAACTTCTTTCACTCATATTAATTCTCTCGACCAATGAGTTCTTGTTACAAAAGAAATTACGTACTTCAGGTAGACATCCAGGAGTATTTAACACTGGCTAATTCCGTCATATTTTATTCAGACGGTTAACGCGGCAACAGTCGCGCGCGGAGTCTGATGGTCCCACTCGTAACACTCCGGTCTTAATACCATTCTGCAGTCGCACGTTTGCGCGTACAAGATGCACCTTGTATCATTAATGATCATTGAGCCGATTTCTCACGGACAAAATGCACATTACACACCTTCATTATTTCATGCGGGTTTATTTTTGTCAACGTATACCTTTAGCATTCTCTTTCACGCGTTGCGAAAAGTTGCATTATTTTATACCTTTATTAATAAGCACAATATTTGTATGAATCGATAAGCCTTTCACGGATATAACGCCGTAAACTTGCTAACAACTGCTTATAAATTACATACTGAATATGCTTTTGAAATATGAAATAGATATATAGCTGTGACATAATACGAAACATCCGAAAAGCGCCCTTGTGAAGACTTTCATATTTAAAAATTCTTCTTTTGCGATGCACTCGGGCGAAATAAGCGTCCAGAGTGATGCACTAGCGATGTCAGGATTATATAATGTTGACAACGTAAACACGCGCACCACCGTCGAATTTCTCACGGGTCGCGACGACCTTAAGTTGTGTACTTTCAGGAGCGTGAAATCATTTATCACGAGCGACGGAGATTAAGCTCTGTCGTTTATTGGCGCGTTAAACTGCAAAATTGTCAGGGGCGCTTTTCAAGCGGAAGAAGGTACCGAGCCATTCGGCCTCCTAATTCAATATATCGAGCTACTCCGAGAGAGCGCGCGCGACAAAGAATTATATAATCGGATATGATACATCCTCACGTCTGCGCGACGTCTCTTTCAAAACCCAACACTTTCAGGTGAAAGTGGCATAGCACGGAGTTGGGAAACGACATTGAAAAGTTTGCCGGAACTCGGGACGCATAACGAGCGACGTCGAGACTCGCGAGACTCCCCATAGAAAAACCCAGTGAAAAAGAGGAAATACCTCGCGAGGCATAAGCGGATTTAAAATCCGCATACATTTACCCCGGTACGTTTCCACGAGAGTTTTTAAACAAGACGCGTTCACCTCCTCCTTCTCGGGCGTCTCATTTATTTCGCGAAGCACTTTGACATCCACGTCGCACAGGTGCCGGGCGAAAATCTTGAAAGAGTACGCGGCCACAAAGGTTTTCGCGAGTCGCACGTGGACTTTTGACGAGGTAGTGAAGCACGCTCGCGCGCGCGCGCGCCAACGAGCGGGAGGATGAGTGCGGAGGAAATAACGGCAAGAAAGTGGTTTCGAGGGTCGGACGCTGGCGAGGGCGTTCTTTGACAGGCGAGTTATCGTCGGTGCTTCGGGTGTTTTAAGGTCGGATTACGGTATGCCCTACCGCGGAAAAATAATTCAAAGGGAGCGCTGTGCACGAGATCCGCGCGCGATAGATCGATGCGCCCGGTGCATCTCGTTACGGCGAATACCATGGGAAACGTGCCGCAGACACGGGATGAGTTTTAATTTGCGGCGAAATAGGGAGAGGAGAAGGAAGAGAGAAGTCCCTGAAATGTCAACGGATTATCTTCCCAATTTCTACAAGGATTCCGCTTATCCCCCACGTCGCTAAGCGCGCCATTCCGCTTGAAACATAAAATTCGCTCGACAAGATTGGCAATTCCGACTATGTTTTATTACGAAAAGGATAGGTCCGACAATAAAATATTAATATTGACGCCTGTTTTTTTTTATTTCGTACGAAAAGTAATGCTTATATACATTGACAGAGATTTACAATGTGATGTTTAATTTGCACACTAATACCGAGACTTAAACAGTGAGATATCTCTGGTCGCGAGCCACGAAGATCTTCACGACGACAATGCCGCGACAGGCGCTACACATGTACATACGCGTACATACGCGTATTTTAAAAATACCTCGCGGAATGCATTTCGTCTCGGTTCTGCGTTAACGCTCACGCCTTCGGGAGGAGCGGTCGTAAATTCTTTAATGCGCGAGAAATTGCCTCTAAAAGCGACGGAAACCGACATCGGCGGATTCTCAACAATGGACTCATTATCGGTTTTAACGCGACTCCCGAACGAAAGCATTCTATTATAGACGTCGCGATCGTGAGAGTTCACGCGACATTGACGTGGAAGCTTATAATGTTCGCGACGATGGTAGGTGACGGGCGAAACAAAAGGGAACGGCGGATGCGAAAGAGGATTTAGCGCATTTAATCGCTTCGTTTAAGTATCACCGGTGTGTTCAGTGAGAGGGATGGTTACTACTATGATATCTCACGGATCACCGATCCTTCCGTCTTCCTTTTTTCTTTCTATTGCGACGTCGCCCGTCCTGATTGACTCCACGTCTCTCCGTAATAATCCGTGATACCACACATCCTGACATGGGCGGCAATGCTATATCAAGCTCATACTCCCTTTGTCTGAATAGTTGAGACGGATCAGCTCTTTGTCCATACACGCACATTGGGATCGCGATCGCTGCTTAATTATGTATATACGCTCTCGGATATGCGAAATCCTCTGCACAGAGCTCTTATAATGACTAACTATATATACGTACTGCTTGGTCAATCGATATCAGTTACGGTGCTTTTTATTTAATTCAGTGTAAAATCCAACTGCGGATTCGATTTTAAGGATATTTATGATTGAAAAATGACTACGTAATAGGGAGCGTATAAACATAGGTAAATTTATTTAAATTAATCTGTAGCATGTAATATTTATTATATTTTTTACTTTAATACAATATTTTATGTAATATGTTCCATTATATTATATATAACGTGTAATTAACATATTATGTATAATAATGTAACACTTACTGAAAAAGGGGTAAAAAATTTAATGAACTAAATTCTAACATATATAGAGAAGAATTGCCAAAATTATATTATTTAAGATATTTTATTGTTATATATCTCATTTAATACTAATTTGCACGCAAGTTGATATTGGAAATTGTAGCTTGATGTTTAAAACAGCTACTATTACATGTTTAATTTTTCACCAAGAATAAATTAATTCAATAAAATAGTATAAATTAATTTTTTTATAAGCTTTTTTATGATATAAAAGGTACAGTTAAGCAACCGATCTCCTAAATCATACCTATCGTTTTCAAAAACATATCTCCATTTAAATAATAAAATTGCTAATAAAAATAATAAAAAGTACAGTTAAGAAAAACAAGAGATACAGTTAAGAAGATTTATACAGATTAATAACAAATCAAAAAATATTTATATGAATACATACATAATAATAATATGATTAATAATACAATTTGAAAACTCATGCTTATAACACGTTTGTTATCATACACTTAATTTATTATACATAAGTTAGATATACATATTTAATTTATCATTTTATGATTATATAAATAATGATTACATAGTCATAAAATGATAAATAAATGATAAATAAATAATTGACTGTATATAAATAATTACATAGTCATTAAATGATAAATCGTAAAATATATAAATAAGCATGAATTATCAAATCGTACTAGTACGATTTAAATAATCTCGTAGTGATACGATTAGGAAACATGATAAATATAAAAATATTAATTTAATTTTTATAATAATTGTAATATAATGCTTGTAGTGCACAAAATAAGATAACTTGGGAATTTTTTATCTGTATTTTACATTATTTATTTATTTCAGCTTTTTACCATTAATTGTGTATTTACAATAAATAAACAATTAATTAATTTATTAATAATAATAAAAATATTGATAAGATATGATTTTGGTGACTGATACATACATACATACATACATAAGATGAGTAGGTACAAAAAATATATAAGACCTGTATAAAAAAGTTTTTTTTTCCTTTAATTCGCGTTTATTTAGCGTTAACGAAAGGGGAGACAAAGAGTATCGCTTTCATAAAAGTAGTTACGCTTCCTTGAAAGTTTCGAGCAAGACAAAGGCGATGCTGCTAAACTATTGACAGTTTATTGAAATTAAATTACTGAACGCTCTTTTGAGAAAGACAATGTAGCAAAAGCAAGAACGGTAGACGAAATAATTAGCAATTTCTATAAAATTCATTGAAATTAATATAATAGGTAATCGTGGAAAAAAGCTGTATAAATAAAATTTTAATGAGATAAAAGAGAAGTTTTAAAAATATTGATAATAATATCTATTTCCTTTAAAATATTTGTTTGAATTCGATACTGTACATTTTGTGGACGTAGACATGATTAAATTTCGAAACTCATGAAATAAAGATTAAAATTTCGAAATTTACAAAATAGAGCTTAAATTTCGAAACTCGCGAAATAAAGACTACACATGTACATGGCGATAATTGTGTGCTCGGATATATTGCAGCGTTTGCTGATCTACCGATACGTCGGCTTCACCCGATCAAATACGATAATGAAGTGGCGCGCATTTCTACGTTCCCAGTTGTTTGCTTTGTATCTTCTGAGCGCATAAGCAGTGGACGTGCCCGGATGAGAAACGCAGATCAAACATAATGTTGTACGCACATGTACCGCTGCTTGCATTTCAGCAAGCCGCAATTGCAGTCGTTTGTCAGCATCAGACCGCAATCATGAACGCAGGCTCCTTTAGTTACCTCTTGTTCAATTGATGATCAAAGAGAAATAGCCAAATCTATTTCTGCCGTTAAGTACCTACTGCCTTCACGTTTCGCTCGATTGTATTTGCAATAGGAATATTTCAATAACTCTTCTATGAAAGAAATTTTATATTTTTCAGAGAGGATATTTCTTGGATTTATAAACGAATATTCATCAACACCATTTTTGTATTTCTATCTTTATATGTCTATTTTTAGCATTTTTATGTGTTGTATGTTTTCATCGTATATCTAGCATTTTTCGAGCATTTTTCCAATTTAGTTTTTACATATATGTATACATTTTACCAAATAATATTTCTAAAACTTAGATTTAGTAGATATCATGTCGGAATATCGCACTCTTATTATGACGTATTATATAATACGTTAATTTTGGGCATTTCTCTCCTCAAAATTAGAGGAAATGAAATCTCAAGAGAGTACGAGTTGACGTATGCTGGAGTAGGCAGAGGGCGGAAACTAGGAGCCATATGCACGATATATGGCATATGCCTTAAAGGGTTAACATCGCTGACGTTAACTTTTGCCATACTATATTGTACGTGTTCGTGCTGCATCTGCTGTTCGCTTTAGTGCGCGTACCTCGTTATTCAAAAATAAGTGATCGTAAAATTTCTTTGTTAAACGTTGCGTTTAACGTTGCGTTACTCACTGCTTGTAGAAAGAGAAAGATCCGCCAATAAGATAAATTAAATGAGGTAAAAAGTTTCTAATAAAAAATGAAAAATATATTAAAATTTATATAATGAATAAAAATCCATAAATAATGGAATATTGTAATAAAGTTTAATATAAAATAAACATTTAATTAAACAGTAATAAAACAATGAATTCAAACATGAAGAACTATGTAGCGTAAAGTACTGTGATAAAGTTTGACACGAAATCGCACGTACATTTTGTGCCGCAATCTGTTGGTGTTTACGCGCCAATTGCAGAGGACAGTCAATTAAATATATATAAATGCCAGGTCGGAGCACAAGCGGAGCGGCTTTTCGCCCCTCACGCTTATTACTTTGTTAGGTGTTGTTAAAACTCGTATTAAAAGGCTCTAACGACCCGTCTCCTCTAACAGCGAGCGAGCGCTTAGAGATCCCCCTCTTATTCAAGAAACGGACGGGCACTAATTATTTCTCGTCTCGGCCGGTTTTATCGGGTATTTCCGCGGCGGGCGGCACAATTACACAAGCGTAGTTAACACAAACACACTCCCTCCCATCAGATATCGCGTCTCCTATTAACGGCATATCGTTATACGGCCGGCGGCCGTACAACCCTTCATTGACGATAAGACACACCGCGCGCTCTCGTCGGTACGAACAGAAACGAGAGGAACGACTTTCTTCGTATTTTGCCCCGACGATGCAAAAACTTAATGCCCGCAAACTTCCTGCTCGTCTCCGTTACACTTTTTCCGACAAGTCGGCCAATCGTCGTTCTCGTTATTCCTCTCGTTCCCTCGTTGTATCCTACATGTGTATATGTCGTGTGCGCGTACGTACGTGTATGTGTATACGTATACCGCGTTCGCGCGTCCACGACCTCATCAATTTCGAGTCACAATGAGCTTGAAGTAATTTGCGGACGATCGCTTTGAAAGGTACCTCATCGATTTTCTCAGGAATTCGCGCGCTATCCATTGTGCATTCTCTTCGTTCCTTCTTTCTGGACAGCGGCGGCTGCATTCAATGCATAATATTTCCAATATTGATAGATGTGCGCGATCAAGAATGCACGCTTATCCTAAGGAAGTGCTGCGTAAGCCGTTGTGTGTAGATCTATAGCATTGAAAATCGCACAATCTAAATGATGCACAACGTGGCGATAATAAAATAATCTACAATTCATGGGCGAAAGATGAACAGCGTCTTTCAGCAAAGAAGCAAACACTTTTCTGCTGCATACATTTTCATCACTATCTTTTATATATACCATATATATTTTGTATATAAATTATATATATTATACATATTATGAATTATATATATACATATACATATTGACGTACAAAACTGATTGATGCAATCTCGTGGATTTTGCATTATATTTCTCGATAAAAGGAAGATGGAATTCACTCGGTGAAAAAGGAATTATACTCGAAAAGCTAATCCAGATACGCTTGTACGTTATTACGGATCTGCATAAAAGCGAGCGTTATTTCAGAATGCTAAAACCGCGCGCGACCGAAACGTAACTGCACGGAAAATAATATGCGGGTGCATCATTAATTAAAACAAACAGATAAACATCCATATTACGGCGCACTAATTAGATTTGTCCTCTTGCGCGTTATTTGCATCTCCTCATCGCATGCGCCGTAGTTCGCGCGCTTGTAACCCCGCGCTATCGCGTAGCCCAATTTCGTAAAAATCGGATATCTAGTTTTTACATCGCTATAAATTCCGCCGCAGATATATCCGGTACCAAAATTTATCGCGACTGCTTTTAGCAACGCGCGGGCAAATGTACAGTGCAACACCCACGGCAAACAAACAATGCAGCATGAAACTGCATTCAGGATATATGTTCGTACTATGATCCTCTTTCAGGCAAATCGCGACTTCGCTTGAGTCCATATTAAAAAATTTCCGTAAGCATGTGCTTGCATTCCTTATCCAGAACAGACGCGTATAACGTGTTGCATACGATTATCGAATGCAAAAGTACATTATACATTGAGGCGTTCATTCAAAATTAAGCAAATCCAATTAGTACATGTCTCTTTGCGTAACGCTCGATTAAAACAGTCTATTTGAGCGCAAACTGGGCCAATTCTCATCAGTTATAATGTATATTAGTGCACTTTAGAGGAAATTCAAAGCAGGGAGAGTTGCATTTGAAATGTCGATTATACGACCGACATGTCGTTGCAATGAATTCAGTTTTGGTATCAAATTTACAAAGACCGCCTCGAATTATCAAAGTTCTCCGAGATCGATCTTCAACTGTGTCGTTAAAGCCGTTATCGTTCACACCTCATGAATTAATTCTATAATTTTGCATAATCTTATAAAAGATGAAAATTTCAATATTGAAGATCAAAGGACCGCGCAGGAAAATGATATTCAGCGAAATCGTCATTACTATGAGAGAGTCGTTAAAATTATTATAATCAGTGAAATTGCAGATGAAAGTTCGCATATTACTCGCATTAGTTTGCGTATAAATACTCATCGTATAAAGACTCATTATGAGAGAGATAAATTCGATTTTCGACTAAAGCGGAAACGGAAGGAAAGTCTTGTAGCCTGTCGCCGCTTTAGCGCAGCGGGTCGGAACGAGCGTTCAAAATGTCCGTTTGGCATACGCCGCATTCGGACGTTTCTAATGCGACGTATGCACGGTGCAATCTACGCGTGCTGGAGAGACGTCCACGTTCGCTCGTATAGATCACTCTATGCAGATCCATTTGTAGCATTCGGCTGTTCTCTAACGCGGCGTTCCGAGTGCCGTGCTCCGGACACGTCCTATGTATAAATGGGCTTAAGGCCACGGGTAAATTGCAGCTGATTTGATCCACTCGAATTATCCGCGAGCCAGCTAGGCCAAGCCGACAGAAAATCCATTGGGTTCCAGCATGTCCTTATGCATTATGCGATTGAATCCCATTGTGAAGCCGTTCGTCCACGTACGCGTAAAACAAATACATATGGAAGGTTCGACTTTTATTTTCGACGCGATATTTTACGATGAATGGCACGACATATACGTAACGACGTTCGCTTTTGTATTTTGCCATTTGGGTTTTGTTTAAACGTTTTTAATTGTTGCGACGGGTTTCAATCCTCATATTCGCGTATTTTTTAAGCGAAAAACAAAAAATATTGTTCCAACGCTTTCTGACTCTTTAAGCGAAAAACGAAAAATATTGTCACAGTTCTCTTTGAAATTCGGTAGGGCGCTCTTAATGTTTGTTTCGCGATTTTAAAATAAGCAAGGCGTGATATTATCGCGTACAAAATCATTCGTTGAGCTATGCTTAAATTCGTGGAATTATACTAAAAACAATAAATTACATTGTTAAATCATATTAATTATGTGATAATTTAGAATATATAATATTCTAAACTATATCATGTAATAATTTCTATTATGTTATAATTGCGGATTATAATAACAAATTTTAATAATGTATAGTACGAAATGATTTTCTATGGCGCTCCTATTATCGATATATTACCTATACGTACATACATGCGTCACGAACGCGTTATGTTACGAGAGAATATATAATTTCCCCCGAGGCTAGTCATGCATGCAGATAATACCGCACAAATTGCCTAAGTTATTTTCACAATTTTCCAATGCCACGCATAGTCTCTGTAATATCGAATTTCATCGACATTTTATCGCGATGGTACTTTTATAGCTAACTTTCGATAATAGAATAGAACTATTCTATTTTAAAAACATCACGTTCGCGTCATGTCATAATCGTGTGGGAAAGCGGGGGGAGGGGAGGCTAACAATAAAATAATAACTCAAAATAAACGCATAACAATCGCGATGTCGAGTTACACACACGAATGTGCGAGCAACAACCAGCGTTCTACAACCGGCCGAAGAATTGCGTCAACAATGGGCTCGCAATCCGCCATTCGGTATTCTCACTCGTCGAGAGAACCCCACGATCCATCCCGCACGTACGTAAATGCTTTATGGCTTTACATTCATCTGTCGTCATATAGGACTATCGACTGGATTTTTCACATTGTGCGAGAAAGCAGTTTTCACAGAGATAAAAGCGCCGGAAATGGCGTGACGCTGTTGCGAATATTATCCCGGTCTCCTCCATAATCCAGGATCAGCTTCATATAATCCAGACTCAAAGCTGTTTCGCAGCCGTTGTTTGACGCCACGGCCCAATTGCCATAGGAATCAAAGGAAATAAACAATCACTAAGTGATTACATTTGCGATTAAAAGCTATTAACCGGCTCAATCACACGTAATGACAAATTGTTAACGGACCAAAAATTCGCGAAAGAGAATTGTGGGAAGAGGCTCGATTTTCCGGCTGATAATCAGTTACGATCGGCCGTGCTTCAGATCACAATTTCGCCGAATAAATTCTATTTTCGCTGCAAAGTGTTATTCGTGAGTGAACGGGTTTTCGTTTTATGGGTTACACTCGACTAATGCGTCATATGGCATTATATGGGAATTATTTTAATACGGTAAATACACGGGGGACTATAGAGCTCGAACGTGAGCGTAAAGCATAATTCATTTTCGACATACGTGTTGCGCTAAAATAATGCGGACTAGCCATTACTATTATTGAATTAATGTCAAAGTTTATCAGAGATTTATCCACGATCGCTAGTATTATTACGATCTCAATTTCATCCTGTATTTTACACCACTCGCACTCCCATTTTCATTGCGTATTCCATTATGTATTATGCACGAATAGATGAAAACATCGTAATATATATAATAAATTAAAAGGGGGAAGGAGAGACAGGCAAAGAGTAACATGTAGTAATAATGGTTGAATCATGTTCGGCGTTGCAGTACGTGTATACGCGATAAAGTATTTATGACTCGATTAATTGATCGGACAAATTGTCCATTTAATTCAGAAAACGTTTATTTCAAATTTTCATTATTTTATAGTACATATTATGCTTTTTTACACAATTGAGTGTACATATGCATGCAAAAACGGGTTAATCCACAGTTAACTTAAATGGCGAGAAAAATGAACTTTTGTGCAAAGAGGTAAAAAAATTGTAGAAACTTGCAAACTATACAATCATGTTTTTGAATATAATGATAAATAATGATATGTTTTATTATAATTATGCATAAGTAATAACATCCTCAACATATCGATCAGGCTTACAACATCAGACTACTTCTACTTCATAATAGAAACTTTGTTATAGAGATTAATTCAACTTCATAAAGATCATTTATCTCTTCTACATTGTGTTGAAACACTTAACTCAAATTTTTCATTTTGAAGATTAACTCGTTTTTACATGCACTCTCCATTATTTTCACAAAATAATTAATATAAACGACGATATATATTTATATCTACTAAATTTTTTATACGAAATTTATACTAAAGTGATATTAATATTGCGACTATTATATAATTAAAAAACAATTGATAGATAATTCGGTCAAATAAATTTTTTTATCTCGCGTTACAAATTAGTTCGTACGGAGATGAAATAGTGGAAAAGGTAAGGTAAACCTTTATTAATTATAGCTTATTAATTATAAATTATTGTACATAACAAGAAAAAAGGCATTCTATAATCGAACTCCTGCTCCTATTTTAAAACAAAGTAGGAGGGAAAAACAGCATTGCGCTTTCTGCGCTAATTAACTCTCTACGACTTCTTTCTTTCTCTCCCTCTCGTTGGCATGCACGCGCGCGGAAATTTAAGCCCCAATTTTCCGTCTGCGTTCGCGCGCAAAAGTAGCTGCCGGAAGGGAAAGACGATTAAGACACGGTCGAGAAATTAAACGCCGCGTCCACAGCTGACGTAAAACTTGCGCCAGCAGTCTCGGGGGTGAGCGATTATGCTTATATATAATAAAAATTAATGTGATACGTCCATTTGAAAACAAACGCTTACGTTTTTCCGTTGCTCCTGTGCTGCACCGTAGAAATGCAGAATGCAATGATAATGGTAGGAAATGAGGAGCAGGATAATTTAATAGGGGAAAAAAATATAATTTTACATCTTTGTATTTTTACATCTTTATACATCTTGCTTTACATCTTTTAGAATCTCTTTAACATTGTCAGCCTTTCATATCTTGCATTAATTTTTTTCTTTCAAAATTTGAACTTAAAATAATATCGAAATTATATTTCAAATGCATAAAATTATAACTCTTATTTAAAATAATATATGAGCTAACGAGAATTTTTTACTCCATTCCTTTTGTACCCGACTAATTTCTACACAATATGCCGAAACACTTCAATTTTATTTTTAAGAGAAAAATGTAATTTTTATAAATCCAACCGTCCTACTTCATTAGGGTAGTTATTTTTTCAAAAATTTCAATTAGCAATAGAAATCAAGTGACACATTAATTAACACATTTTAAAGGTCTATCAATTTTCTTTATAACTGTGTCTTGTCTTTTAATTTGGATGTGTCACTTGACTCCTATTATATACCATTTAAAGTTATTGAAGAGATAGCTATTCTAATCATGGGGATGAAAGTTTTTGTTGGCTCATTCTGCATAGTAGAACTTCTGTTATCCGAACAATGTCGTCTAAAAGACAAAAACAAATATTTATACACGGTTTACGCAAATACATTAAATTTCCGTGTAATTCTAGTGCCAATAGTCGAAATTCCACAAACGCATGTAGAAATATCGGCGTAAACATTGAGTCTTAATGTTAGAGAATAACATTCTCGTTTATACTGTGAAGCCTTCACTACTTTAAAAACAGACTTTATTAGAGAATATATCGAAAGAGCATAGAGAGAAAGAATGGAGTCTCATTGAAAGAAGGAGCTATATTTTAAAAAATGTACATGAACTAGCAATTTTAGAAAGCCTAAGAAATTGAATGAAGGATGAAGAAGACTGTTGAATTATTGTTAAGTTTTTGTTTTGTTACATCTACTGCAACATGTTAGGTAATAAACTCTTTCTTCTTCTCTTTCGTATTTTAAAACATAATTATTGGATTATCTGATGGAAAGACTCAATCGTTTTGTCTCTTGTGTAGTTCGGATAACAGACATTCTAACAATATAACAATCACCTTAAACAATATGTCTTAAATGTGTGTGTTTGTAGTTGTTTATAAGCCGATGGTACTAAGCATCTTCAAATATTTGAAAGAACCAACGTTATCCCGCTGAAACCCTGTTATCCGTCAAATATTGATTTTTGAACCGCGCCATGCGCTCTGCCCCGAGGTTTTCAATTTACCGTTCCACGGAGTCGAGCTACGATCAGGAGCGATAGATATCGATGATCACGCGCAGCGGAGTATTTTGTTAATATTTTCGTTGTAGCTCATCCGCGAAGATAGGGGCCAGAACGGCGGCTTTGGATCGTATTGAATCGTCTGTCATAACCGTTCACCACTTCAATACGTTCCGATGCACGACAGGTATAGTATATACGCGATGAAAAAGAGCTTCGAGAGAGAGAGAGAGAGAGAGAGAGAGAGAGAGAGAGGGAGAGAGAGAGATTCGTGGGACAGGTGGGGCTTATCGCCGCGGGGAAGTCACAAGCGCGAGCGTATGGGCGAGAAACGGTCGAGAAATTCGCACTAAATATACGTGACAAACCTCGCGTATCCGCGACGAGAGAGATCTTTAACGGTGTCCGCCATGCAGACGTGTCGACGACACTTTTAGAAAGGACAAGAGAGAGGAACGTGTGCCCTCGTCTCCGGAGGCAGATTATTCTCGGTTTGCGCGACGAGACGGTGGAGCCTACCCCCCCCCCTCCCCCATTAGGACGCGAACGGCGCTAAAGCGTGGTTTCATTAACGGGAAATGTTCGCGAAAGTCATTATAGCAAATTCGCAAGACGTGATGACAAGATTGTGAGAAATTTGAGAAGATTCCTCGAAGCGGCGCAAAACTGAGCAAGTTACCCTTTTAGACTATCGCTAAAATAATTTTATTCTTAACTTTTTTGTAAATGAACTTTAATAGAATCTTAACTTGAGGAACTTAACTCTCGAGGAATACCTGTAAAAATATTTTCCGTAAAGAAATGTTAAATGTTCGTGTTCTAACTCATTTGAAAATATTAAGTTTTTAAGCAAATATTTAAAAAAAAATTCGTAAATAAACAAAATGTGGCGCTCAGTAAAATTTTTATCGAGAAAAGTCAACTAAGATATTTCTGTAAATTTTACAAGAGGCGAAGAAATACCATAAATTATTAAATGTCGACGTGAATGCCGTGTAAAAAGTTCCCGTTACGTTGCTTTCATTTGTAAAAAAAGGAATCAATATATCGAACGAACGATCAATATTGACACCTGTGATATCCGCGGGCCAAACTTCTACCTGTCGTTTCGCATTTCCGAATCGACAATTCTTCGGAGCAACTTGCGGAATCGCTATTGGTACGCTGCAATACTAGCGTTATCCGATTCGGAACGTTGCGCATTCAACGGTTTTTGGCGGGCGCGAAAAAATAAAATATAGAGACGTTTTATACGCGCCGGTTATGCGATGCATCAATCTGTCCCGTATATTTTCGAAATGATCGGTCAAAAGCCAGTATTACAAGACCTGTCAATAGCGCATATGGTTGCGCGTCTAAATTCTGAAACGCGATCAGCTTGCACGTGCAGCAAGTCGAACTTTAGGTTTTGCGTAAAGTGTCAGAAGATCATCGAAGATACAACGAAACCGCTCTAAAAAGCGAAGAACGATGGCACCAAATGGACACAATAATTCCGTTGAGTCATGTTTCGCGCTATACCCACATTTTTCTATTTTTCTTTTTTTTCCGAATAGACTCTCGTGATCGCTATTACGGGCAATAAATTCCAGGAGGTATCTACGATTTATAAAAGCCACGCGGACTATCTATCCAATTTCGTGCGGCACAGGTGCCGCATTTTCCGGTCGCGTATAACCCCGAAAATGTGACGAACACATCATACGGTTCCGCCACTCGAATTAATCCCCTTCCGTCGCGTTCCTAGGGAATTATCGGGAATCCCAAAAAATGTGCTCGGTTGGTCTGGTAATCTGGAGTAATACTCGCGGAATTGAAAATTCTGGTCGGATGCGAAAGGGAGGGAAACAGAACGCGCCGCGTGTCCAAGATTCTTTTAACCCTCTTTTCGAATTTGCTCGACGCGACGACGGAAAAAAAAACGTTAATTGATATTGGCGGATTAAAGGCAAGATCAAAGGCGCTTTTTTTCCTTCGAAGTGATATTGACGCTCACGTAATTGTTGCACGAACGAACATCCACAAACACGTGCGCGCGCGCGCACACACAGACTATCAATGTAAAGTACACAAGTTTGTATACTTCTTTTTCTATGAAGTACGTGATTATTTACTTCTTTTCTTTTAGATCTTGGTGCACGGTCTTTTGTTACGGAAACTAAAAGAGCGTTTTAAGAGGAAAAATCAATGAATACGTGACTTACAATGGGTATACTTGAGTGACTTACATATTAAAAGAATATTTCAATTTTACAATTCTGTTTTTATTATATTTTTAAATGTTATTTTTAAAATATTGATTTCTCTTGCTCTAAATATTTAATAATTACGGAGAAAGTAAGAAAGCATCGAAGAAAATTATCCGATCATAATGTATGACATGCAAATAAATGAAAAGAATGATCTCTTTGAACTTTTAGCGTTACTATCGATTCTTTTTGGAGAAAAAGTCTCCTTTTCTCACGTCATATATCGAGTGTCAATTGCAAAAGTTTTCGTAAACATTTAGCAATCATCAGCTTTTGCTTCACTGCTAATTTTCAACCCTCTCCAATTCACAAAACTTGACGTTTAGAATAACTCGGTAATTCACCGCGCACTGCTGAATTGCTCGCGCTATTATCGCGACTAGTTTCCCAGGATTATCGGTAACTTCAGCGTCAAGAGGGCGTAATCCTGTCGTACTTCGGCATCAAGCTCAACGGCGTCTCTCTCTCACTCTCTTTTAGCAGAGGAGAGTCTGCGCAAGCACGTTGCACCGCGAGGAAACGGCGGTCGCCGCCGGCGCCCGGTGATTCCCACGAGCGCGATAATTTATTTCCCTTACAATTCCGTCAGTACAATGCGAGAACTAAAATATGACCCGACCTTTATAACCGTGCATCCTCTCACCTCCTCTCGCACCTCGCGAAACACGAATCGCGTACACGAGCGCGCGCACACTTAATTCATCTCCACTCGCAATCCGACCCACCGCCCAGTGAGTGGAGATACAGTATCGCTGGACGGAAGTTTTGAGGATACTGCTGCTGCGACTGTCCCCCTCTCCCTCCCTTCTCTCTACCTCTCTCTCTCTCTCTCTCTCTTTCATAAAGTGTCCTCCAGAGAGTTATTCGGCTCATCGCTCTCTCGCCAGTCCTCGGAAGACCAAAGAGAGACAGGGAAAACACCGGAGCGAGACGACGACGATGAGGCATATTGCTGCGCCAACTTGGTCAAACTTTACATAAGTCACTTGCTCGTGGCCTATTAATGCCGGCGATGCCGGCACTTTGTCCTTCTCAAAGTACCCGAGGGGCAGGCCTGCTGCGAAGCAGCCCTCCGCGACGACCACCCGCGGAAGACCGGCGTAATAACTCAGTGCTCTCCCCCGATAGCTGGCTTGGTGGAACAAACGAGGTATCCTCCCGATCAGCGTGCTTGGGATTCCCGCAGAAAAGTTGCGGGGCTATATACGAAAATAAGATCGAGGTTAGGGAACGACCCTCAGCTTTTTCGTTACTCTCCGACTCTTCGGTGGATTCCGTCTTCCATTCGGGACAGGGGAGGACGAGAGAACGGGAACGGTTGGGAAGAGAGGGGAAAGACGATGCGGGAACTGCGGGAAGTACGAGACGAAAGGCGTAGGCCATCCGTGACGATCAGGACCCGTGACGCGATGCGTGGAATACTAAACGCTTCGCCCAGCTCTCACCTATACATATGCCGTGAAATTAAATTGCGTTTTCGTGGAAGGAACGGCGAGGGCGAGCGACGAATAAAAAAATACGATCGTGGCTTTCTCGTGCTTCGAGGCGGGAAGCGTCAATAGTTTCATTATGCGAAAGATGCGTTCGGTTTATCCCACGCTATTTACTTGTACCGACAGCCAAGCTTGATTTGTGACAGTTCATTTACGTAGCGTCTGCAATTAAAATAAAACGTCGCGTCGGTGCTCTCTGCGTTTCCGCCGCGTGGTCGAAGTTTGCAGATGTTCCGAGGAACGGAAATAGAAATCCATTACGTCATTTGATTGCATATTGCTTGACCACTTTTACTTATTTATATAATACTTCTAATTTAGAATGGGATATACAAACGTTGCATAACAATTAGAGATCTCAGTCTTCGATCGGCAAGGTTCAGAGATAGACTCAATAATTTGCAATTCAAAAAGAAAGTTAAACATTTCAATGCATTACAAGGAAACAACGTTGATGAAAAAGAACAGTAGAAGATAGTGTTCTTGTTTGTATAAAAGCAACTAAAAAGAAATTTAGAAAATTAACTATCGTAATATTTATATCGCTATAGAGTTAGACTGCAAAATAACATCAATAATCCTCATAAATAAATGAGATGATCGTAAAGTAACTTCATTTCTTGATATTATACAGGTGGAATAATGCAAGTGAAAGAACACCGCTACGAAAGCGTCGAATGCATGATAAAAGATAATGAATAATTCAATGTATAATACGCAAGAACATCGCACATATTATTGTTTTGCTTTCCGTCTTACTGCATCTTTGAAAATAGTATATCAATCCTAAAAGTATCGATAGTATACCAATTCTGATAAAAATGAATTAAGCCTATTTAATTAAACAATTTGCCACGTTAAAAGATTTATTGTCAATTTATTAAAAGAAATGATCGTTCTCGTCTTAATTGTTTCGATTTGCCTCGACACGTGAATGCGTGAAAGTCACTTCGTCGAGCGAAATCGAGTATTGTATTACCCAAGTAATAATCTGAATAATAATCCAAATGTGTGTCGCAAAACACACATGGAAGCGATAAAATTTAACGCGCTCATAATAATCAAACATAATTAATTATCTATTAACTTAACTTAGCGAGTTCTAAATTGAAAAAAACGCGTCGTGGACAGCCTATAAACAACATCATTAACACGTTGTCAAGCACAGAAACTTGAATGGCATTTCGGAGATAAATTTTCGTCCAGCGGGGAATGAAATAATTGTTTCAATATAGTTATTAAAAACGAAACTCTGTTGTTATTTTATCCCTTCTGAGCTATCTCGAATGCGAGTAGTATTTATATGTTTTTACACCCTAACACATCGGGGAATATTTTAAATTAAAAATATCTATCGCTGTTGCGTGCTTTGACATTTCAATCGCTTTTGTGATCGTGCCCGCTTGTTATGCTCCGCTTGAATTAGTAGAGAAGAGTATCTCTGAATAACAGGTATTTTTCAGAGCACTTTTAAATAAAGACCGAAAAAGTTTCCTCTAAAAAAAAAATTGCCCTGACTACACGGTGCTTATATTTTTGTGTGAACCACGATATAGCTTTTGTCCGAACAAAAAGGTAATTTGAAGCTTACACAAAAGATATTGTCATTCTATTCTGTATGTGTGGTCAAAACTATCTTTTTTCCTCTCATATAATATAAAAATAAATTTAGATTAGTAATAGCCATTTAAATAACAGTAATTTGTTATTTAAACAGTTTATTAAGTAATTTAAATGTTAATAATTGTTTCTGTTGCAAAAAAGAAAATATGACAAATGTTTTTTTTTTTTATTATTATTAAATTGATTACTCCAATTCCTTGCCACCAGTATTTAAATCAACAAACGGAAGGCATTTTTGCAATAATTATTGCTCAATGTCGATCAATGTCCATCACCAATGCTTTGGTCATAGTAGTTTAATTTTGATCATAAGAAGAAGAATAGTTTTGGACCACTGATTGTAGTATATAAATGTTGTAATCATATTTACGGCTTTAACATTTTTTTATGCGATAAATTGCAATAATTTGCAATTATTTATAATTTACATTTGTTAATTGGCAGATGACTAAATTAACAGCAAACAATAAACACTGTGTAATATAAAAAAGCTAAAATTATATATAAATCTTTGTGTGTGTGTGTACATATATGTATATATGTGTATGTATAAATATATATGTACATATATAAAATTTACATAAGTTATTATGTGATATCTTTGCATTTTTTTAAAGTGAGTTTTAAGGTATAATTCTTATTAGGATAAAAATATTTTAAGATACAAGCACGCACATCATCGTTGGTACGTGCATTAATAAAATGTTACAGTTACACTGGCTACAAAGCTCTTTGAAATTCATAGTTCAGTAGCTACTTAATCTGGCAAGCTTGCAAGCGCATAAGAGGAATCAAACGGAATCGTATTGAATATTACCGTGTACGTATCTTGCAGAACGAAGGAATTAACAGAGAGCATTACCACGATAACTCGTTAATTAATTACCCACCGCTCGAATTCATTATGTATCGCGAGATGGTATTGCGTGCTACATGTAATCGATCCAATCACAAGCAAAACCAGAAGTTAGAGGAGAACATGAGAACGAGAGAATGAGCTTGCAATTAACAAACAATACCATTTCGAGCTTGCTCTTGCTCATCGGGGCCGCGTACTGATCTCTAAAGCGTCAAAAATTACAAAGAAACATGGGCAGGGAATAAAACCGTCTTTAGCAAAACCGTAATCCTTCGTGTAAACTCTGTGAAGCGGATAAATTAAATTATTTCTTAATAAATTCGGTCTTCTTACGTTTGACTTTTAAATCGCAATAAAGAAGCCAGGCGTCTCGCATGCGGAGTGATTGATGCGGCCACTCCGAATAATATATTACTCGACAAATGGGCTTCCTGATCAGCCGGAGCCGAGCAATCGGGCGCGGCAATTCGTTCAATGACTCTGATTCGGTGGAGGGCGAAGCTAAAGGCACGTCGTAGAGCATAGTTTCTAAATGGCCGTAATTTTCTCTGCATAGCGATGTAAGGAAATTGCTTTTTATTAACAATGATATTTCGTCACTTCTGCCCACGCAACGTAACACGTTTATCTTTCGTATCTTATTTTCACGTTCTTTCTAAGTGAATGAAAGAGAGATTGGGTCTCTCTTTTCTATGCCACGCTAGTTTCCGTTCCACGCCGAATTGAAGAACCGATATATCAGTAATCGTGTTGTCAGTGTGATATATGAAAAATGTGATAATACGATACATGACAAAGTACACTTTTTTCCACTTTTTTCTTTTCAACTTTCTGCGTCGGCTGCCTCGAAGAGCTTAGAGCAACATTTGCGACCTCGGAGGCATCATTACGAATCGTAGGAACAATGCAGTCCCTGGAGGGCGTTTTCATTGCTCACAGCCCGTACGTCGCGCGTATGAAAACGAAAAGTCGGAAACAAATTATGCGCTCGTTCCCATCCTGCATAGAAAGGGATTCATACAGCGAAATGTGAAATCGTCAAGGACCGGCAAATGTGCGCTGATGTAAAATATATGAAAAAATGTACGTTCTAATGGACGCGCAGGTTAACAGAATGTTTTAAATCTTATAAAAAATACATGTGGAAATTCGCGTGCTGGCGTACGAATATTAAAAATCTGGTGCATAAAGGTATTCAGAATAAGCTTATTCGCTCATCCACAAAATAGCCAATTTTTTATTTCTATTATATCATGCACCTTTTACAAAGCGTAATACAATACCGGTTTATCTTTATTTCAGTAAAATGTTTTCCTTTAAATGAATACATAAATCTTATTTGATAAATCCCTTCTTCTGAGGGGTATAAGCTTTTGTCACAAATTTATTTCCCTCGATTGTTGCCCTTGTTATGTTGTCGCGCAATTTTGAATAACTTTTATGAATTACTACGGTCTATAAAATCCAATTGGAGCAAATTTGTCTCAAGTTTGCTTTGAAAATACACGGTACCGCAGTTTCGTACGAAACTGTCTGTAATGTCTGCAGAATTCGGACCACAATTCGACTAGCTGTAGCGAGTAGGGATTGTAGACACTGTAAAAGGCGGTAAGCAATTTCGTGAAATTCCGTTCTGCCGTGATACATCGAGTTGTACCTATCCCGGCGCACAGCGAGAAACTCTCAACAATCTATGTGACCTGTTTCGGAAAGCCTTTTGAAGCTGTAAATTCCATTAAAATAATTCACTGAATAATATGCCATTATTTACGATGCTAAGAAAATATTTGTTGCGTGTTTCCAAACATAACTCCCATACGGAATTACACAGAAAGGGGATTTCTCTCTTTGTTTCGACAAAAACGTTCCTCAAAATGTAAAACGCTTCAAATGTAAAATATCTTTCGAAATGCAAAACTCGTATCAAATCCATGTCTATATCTTATTTTTTAATCTCGAATGAAAATGTGCATAAGTATTTATAGAAATTATGAAATACATATGTTTATGTATATATAAATATAATTATGAGTACACACACACTCACATGTTAAAATCTATTTCATAATAAGAATTATTTATTTATTTCCTTTACAATTCTATAATAATAATCTATCTATATATTTATAATATCGTTACTTGAGCTGCTTCATTATTTTGCATTTTATTATCCTATAGCATTGGCATTTTCTTCGAGACTTACAGAGCCAGCCCCACGTTGCTTCGAATCGGTAATCAATCGCAGCTTCCTTACAATTTCCGCACTGCTCGGAAAACCTATTGGGAACGAAGACGCAGCTCACTGCAAGTTATTTGCGGAATTTCTGACGGCGATGTTTCAGAAAATTGAATTTTTAGGATTCCTTACCGGGATTCAAGCGGGAGTGTAAATTACGGCGCGTCAAATGCAGAAACCTTCTTTCAGCGCGACGCGATTCGATAAAATACGCGCGTTTAAGATAAACTAAATATTACGGCAAAACGTCTTTTTTTTCTAAACATCGAAGAGACGTGTCCTCTTCTCGCTACCATAGTAAATTAGAAAATCTCCTTGATTTATGTGTCTATTAATTTAAGGCTCGGATGTCCGCCCGTTAAAATGACGGTTCCGGTGTAAAAAATCGACACTAACTACTCGTTTAGCAGCTCGTCGGTGGGAAGAAGAAGCGAGAGAAGGGGGTAGAGCCGAAAGAGAGCGAGCTGGGCCATTTGTCTCCAGCGCAGCCGGCGGTGAGCCGGTTTAGAGCAGGAATATCCTAGCCCTATCTGTCATATTAACGAATAGAAAGTAAAAATGGCGACACATACAAATATCCTCTGATTGTCGCGAATTTCTCGAACGTCTGCTTCGCATGAGCGCAATCAGTTGACAACCAGAGGTCTTTCACGCGGAATTTAATAGAATGTTACTAGCGAAAAAGAGAGAGAGAGAGAGAGAGAGAGAGAGAGAGAGAGAGAGAGAGAGAGAAATCGATCTTCTAAACGCGATATCCTAAATTATTGCTCTATTCCATTTCTTCTTTTTTTGCTCGTTATTTTTTGTCGTTATTTTTATGTTTTTATACATTTTTTTCAATCGTAAAAACTGAAATGGTACATGTATTTTAATTTTATCTTTTAAATCCTTTTTTTTAAATAGCGAAGACGATTATTTTCAATTATTTTTACTATCGTTCAAGTGGCGCGTAGAGCGATCAACATGATAAATAATATCATCACAAGTTGAATTATTCGGCTATCCAACTTCGATTAAAAACTGCAAACATGCGAGTAGGGGTATAAAATACGAAAGTATTATATTCGTTCACGATCGTAAGTTGTAGTAACGTTAGTAACGTGACGAGACCATCGTGAAAATTTGAAAGTAGTGGCAATGCTGTAGCGGTCACTGGCCAAACAGCAATAAAGTAGCGCGATATATGCTCGACCGGCCGCAACTTACTGCAATTGCTGACGCTAACAGAATCGTAATGAGAAACTCCGACGATCGGCGTGACTGGCGTAGCAAAGTCGTCGGCGGCGTCGTTCCGCTGCAGTTTTGGAGTTAGGAATCAGCGACGAAGGCGGCAGCGGCCGCGCAAACAGAGCCTCGAGTAAATTGCGCACCGAGCCGAAAACACCGGCAAATTTATGCCGTTGTTGGAGGACATTTCAGATAACGCGATGACTGAGAACGCGGAAACTGCACGCGAAGAATATTTATGATTACGTGGCTGCAAGCCCGCGATCATCCACGTGAACTTCCGTTTAGTTTCGAGTCAGGACGCTGAGACTCGGCATTTTTTTTTTTTATTGAACCTGGTGACAGGACTTTTATCATGGTCGAGTGTTCAATTAAATTTCCCTTTGACCAACAATTTTTATTGATAATAAAAATTTTGTTTGCAGAAGCGTGATGAAAAATGTCAAACAAAAATATAAAAGTGATCTCGAAAATGAAAGTTGTTCGTTCAAATTTGCGTCAAGTTCGAGGGAAGAGTTTTATAAATTTGATATAGATTTAGATCTCATCGGAGAGCGTTATATTAATAGGCCATTATCATTTCAGTCGTGAATTGTTCAAAATCTTTTTTAAAAAATGATGTCCTTATAGGAATTCTTTCATTCAACGCTATATACTTCCAGCATCTTTTTTTCTTTAATGTACGAATTTCGTAAACCACAATCTTATTGAAGTATGCGTATATGTGTCGCTAGATTACAAAAGCTTTACACGTAGAACATAATTATAACTTCCAAACTTGACGAGGTGCAGTTTGCAGCTTGCAATTAGCGATGATATGTACATCGATTAAGAGTTTTTATGAACAAGCATGTCCAAGCTCTCATCGCGGTCGTAACCAGATGACCAATCCCCAAGAGAACGTTACACTGATTACAGCTGCGCCAGTTTAACACGAGGTTCCTTTTATAATTACATGCAACCACCGAATGCGATAACTATCGTTAGCTTTGCAGCGCAGCGCCGTGTGTGCCATCATCTCGAAAAATTCATTAAAAATTGAATACCGGATACCGTAGATATATATGTATAAAACAGCTTTTTTCTTGAATCTGCTATCCGTAACTCGCATGTCCCTTGTGACGCCGGTGGTAAAAATTGCGAGAGGCAAGCTTACAGCTTTCTCTCCGTAATCCTGTCTAACTTCATTCACAATAATCGGATTAAGACTCTTAAGCAAACATTTGTATATCCGCGCAACTGTACGCAAATGTGAATCTACTTGCCTGCAGATTTCTAAAAGCTCTTTAGAGAAGTACTCTTGACACATATCTGAAAGCAGCTTACTTAACATAAATTAGTAACGAAGTTATTTCTGGAACATCGTACTTTATAAGCTCGGCGTGTCTGGAATATCACATATAGACGCATTTAATTAAATTATTAGTTACCGCTTAAAGATCTTAATTTAATCGACGAACCCCGCGGCTTCGTTTGAGCATTCCATCGGAGCGAATCATTTGTACGATCTAAGCTGTGGACAAGTTTATACGGACGGCTTGTTATTTTGCGTACCTCTTCTCCGCGGTGATGATCAAATGAAATTAAGAAAGTTGAGATCGCGCGCTCATCGAGATTGCAGTGCCACAGCGCGACGGCGCGGCGGCGCGGCGTCTTAATCTCGTATTGCGCTTCGCAGCGGAAACGCGGCCCGTTCGTTTCACCTTTTCTACGTCGTTATTGTAAACGATAAGCGTCGCAGACGCCTCGGGACCTGTCATTATCGCGGCGTAATGCGCGATTTCATTACCCGCGCCGAGGTTCACGCTCGTCCACGCTGGTATTGCGCATTGTATTCCCCACGTTATGCAAATGCACCCCTGCATTACAATGTTAACGAAAAGCCGGGAATCTGTATTAACCACGGAAATTCCATAAATGTGATTACGCAATACACCTTTCTCCCTATCGGTGATATTTCTGCGAAATAGCACGGAAACGTGCACAGCCAGCAAAAAAGTTGGGAAGGTATAGGAAGATGTTTCTTGTATTTGTTGCACGCTTTCCCAAAATTGCAGGTTACTTCCCTATTCGGATAGAAGTTCAAATGGAATAACGAAAAGTATTTAGCAGACGATATAACGTTACACAGAATACTAATTATTTCTTAATGTTTGTTATTACTAGTTTTATTATAAAACGTAATTTTGTTGATTCATTTATCTCTGAATTTTAATTACCCGTTTGTTTTATTAAGAATTTTATGATTATGAAAAGTAATGAGATTATTACCACTTGTTAATTACAGAAATCGTTAAACAGCATTTTATGCGATGTAATCAACTTTACTCGCGTTTATTGAAAATTAAAAAAATTCCAGTTTTATTCTGTTTTCCTGCGTTATTACAAAATATTAGCCGGAAAATTATGGTCAAGCGGTGTATCAAGCAGTATAAACAAAAATTTAATATCAAAGTATTTTAGAGCCGCGGGTGATATTTTCTCTGTATAAACAATGCACTATAAATTTAATTAGTCCGTAATTAAGCCTGCAAATTCAGAAACTTGAGAGAAACAGAAAGAGGTAAAGAGAGATATATAGATAGAGACAGAGAGAGAGAGGGGGGAGGAGGGAAGAGATATGAAGAGAGAAAATGCTGTCGAGAATCATCTCGGAAAATATCCATCATTTCTACGTCTACGCGAACAACTCGGCACTATTTTCACATGCTCCGACGGCTTGCTTGCGCCGAGAAACGAAGTGCATTCTACGCGTATTGCGAGCCAGCGACTTGTCGCACGCGCGACGCATTCTGCGCGGGAATTCCAGCGGGAGCGGCGACAACGGCGCGCGGCGGCGACCGTCGTCGGGTCATGAATTTAACATAAGAAAATAGATAAAAGATCCCGAAGAGAGAGGAAGCATATCTATATAATGTCAGGGCGTTGCCGAAAGGCAAAAGAGGTGCGAATTCGAAATATGCAATGGGGTGGGTCGCGACAGTGCGACACAAGGTAGCACGCGAATATCAGATATTTCCGTGCGTATGTCGAGGAGATGGATTTTTTTTCACGGCAGACGTCGCGCGTCGTCAGGAAAAGTTCGATATAACGAGCGAAGTCGCGGATCGTCTCGAATTTGGAACAAATTCGCTTATCAGGTGAAGCTCGTCAAACTTCGCAAAACTTATTCGAGCTATCGCGGATCGTTTACACCAGGAAAACGCGACACATTCAATATCTTTTCAGCTTGTCTGACTCGGGCAAACGCATATCCAAGATTGCTCATATTTTATTGGATGTTCGAATAGCACGGCAGGTCGCTTCCTTTGTGCCAGATAGTAAGAAACAAAGATATCTTGTAAGAGAAGTCCCGATAATACCGCGAGTAGATGGATCCTACGTTTTGATGTATTCATGAAAATATAGAAAGATTCAGACACGGAAAACGTACGATATGCTTTGTATATGCGTTTTGTGATGGCTGTTCGAAAATAGGTAAACAAACTCGGGGGAGCATACCTATGTCATGATATAAATTCTTGATAGAAGTGGTCTTATCAGATATGTGACAATAAAATACGATACTTGTTGATTTGATTGCATCGTATTGCAAATCTTGCATTAGTCATTTTTTAAATTAATAAATATGTTTTAGGAGTAAATATGTATATGGAAACGCGCACGTAGTTAAAATGTGATTCAAACACACGCTAAGTTTTTATGCTTTATTTTGATTTTAAGTCTATTTTATACGACTTATCTAGAATTTGTGTGAAATATAAACAATAGAGTCACAGAAAAATAAAATAAAATTGTACTAAACATATGTAGTATCTTCAAATGTGTTACTTTTTTAAGATTTAGGTTTTTCTCACTAATACTTATTGTTAGCTAATACATTGATTTCTATCTATTTTTGAGTTAATTTTTTATTTAATGATGCATTTAAAAACATATTTTTAAAAATGTTTTATGTACTTAGCGTACATTTTCTTATAAAAAAAATATATACAATTATTATATACAATTATTATAATACATATAAATTGTTATTTATAATATATGTTTGAAAAGAATATAAAGAATTTTGCAGATTTGATCGTTGCCAAAGATTTGCAACGATTCCACAAAGTGGAATCACTCGTATATATTTATATTGTTATAAATTATTTTTTACTTTTAATAACAAGTTTTTGAGAATTATAAGAGATGTTTCATTATACGTGGGCCGTTTGAAAGCTGACAATACGGCAATTCCAATTTGGCATTACGCACGAGATGTCGAACATAACGACAGGATAAAAGTCCCTCGAGTGAGCTTAGCTCATGAAGGCTCCATCGACGACGTACCGCGGATGACAAGTACGACGACGTCTATTCTTCGTATGTCGACGGGCTATAGATTCGCGAAATCATACCCACCCCCCAATGACAGCCGAATAGGCGGATTATTAAGATATCGAAAAGCCTGTCTCCGATCAAGTCAAGAGAGCGTTGAAGAGTGAGAGAAAAAGAGAAAGAGAGAGAGAGAAAATGATGGGATGGAGGGGATGGCGAGGTGGATAGCGGAGATGGGAGTTCAATAAATTTTCAATGTCTGGCAACCGACGCGGCGGATAGAAGGCGCGGAGGAGGGAACGGGAGTGACTGGATCGGATCTTCTTTCGAACGGCGGATGGAACTGGTAACCTCGAAGCAGACTCACCCCTGATTACCATCGTATTAGGTTTTCGATGAGACCTTTTCTCCCCACCCTGTCTCGCAGAAAATTCTCTTCGCCACCTGAGTCGTAATGAAACCAACCACCACTGCGCGTGAACGTACAAGCGGCTTATGTTCTTCGACAGATCTCGTTCACCAACAAAATATTCCATCTTCGAGTTAGCCATTTCTCACCTCGACAGCTTCGATCGGCGCTTTCGCGTCGAACGGAGGATCTTTCGCGAGTGTATCAAAGGGGAGGTAGAAAAAGAAGAAGAATTTTCAACCTTGAAACGTGAAATTATGAGAAAAACGTTACGCGTTTCTCAGACGATCGTGATAATAACAAATAAAAGAATAAAGTAACATAATGTATCGCGAACGGGCACAGGATGCGCGGAATATTGCATGTTTTTCACGTCTTTGCGTATATATTTGTCCTTTCTGTATACTTTGAATGTATCCCAAGTGAAGCAATGGAAATAGCGTGAATGATGATACCCCTGAAAGTATCGGAGAGGCGGAGACACGCGGCGATAAAGTGAGTACGAATATGAAGAAAGGTTATCGTATATAGCGGCACACGCTATTTTTCGGATTAGATCTCTCGCACGGCCTCGCTGTCGGATTGGATCTCGCGCGGCAGTAAAATTTAGAGTGGAGAACGTGAGTAGACGCGCTGCGAAACGTGACACCGTACGTTTACCTACATCTAAGGAACTCGATAGAAAGCATTTCAGACGTCTCACGTGAGCAAAAGGGCCCGAGAGTCTGTAAAGAAAAAGTAGGTAAATGTAAGATAGGATTGCTTCTCCGTAAAGGATCAAAAGGGTTAGATCGGATGTCCCGCGAGCTATATACTGATGCATTTCTGACATGCATTTGCGCACGCTGAGCGATTTACGTGAGATTTGGTGATGTATGTGTCATATCATATAAAATCGATTACGAGAATGACAAGATATTTTGGACGATTCTATCTCATATAATTCTGAAGGATATGCTGCTGCAAAATGAAACTAGTTCGTAATTTAAATTAATGACTGCATAGACGATACAACGAAAACAATGAATAAAAGGCAAGGAAGCACAATCAAGTGTTTCATTCTTCTAAAAAAACATTCTTTTAAAAAAGATTGAATTTTAAATTTATAAGCATAATACATTATTGAAACGATAAAAACTATGTTTTAAATAAAAATTCTTAACGGTTTTAAAGGCACTTTGTAATGGTATATTTAGACTTTTCGAAAATGTATTTTTATAATATTTCTACCACTTACTGTTTTTAAACAATTTGCCTTTGTGATTAAATTAAAGCTTATTTAAAACAAACAACTATATATAATAAAATTATTTTCTACAAACATATTTTTAAAAAATAATATATAAAATCCCTATACTTACGCATGTTATCCATAATCGTTTTATCTACTTCAACAACGGCTTATTCTTTTCACTTTATTTCTCGCGTTATGAAAAGTTAGTAAGAGAATTTCGATGCACACAGTAATCTTCCGAAACTCTTTATTTCCTTTGAAAACAAGATTTAATACTTTTGTTCAAGGTATGGGGGGACTGAATATAACAAGTTTCCCGCGTTTTCCAGATTTGGCACGCAGATGCTTTTTAATTTATAGCAGTCAAACGTCACCAAGGATTTATACCAGCTCGCAATACCGTTGCCAAGCCAGGAATATAAACGGCAAGCAAAAGCGCCCCGGGGACCGTCAGAACATCACGTGCGAATTTGTGAAGATTACTCCCGTCTAACGCACGTTCCGACGTTTTCGCATTATACTCTCTCGGGGAAAAAAACGCACTTTCCTCGTACAAACCAATGGCCATTCTACGCAATATCGCGAAAATC
The DNA here is from genome assembly GCF_030848805.1 of Temnothorax longispinosus. NCBI lineage: Eukaryota > Metazoa > Arthropoda > Insecta > Hymenoptera > Formicidae > Temnothorax > Temnothorax longispinosus. The sequence continues at coordinate 20,684,008 of NC_092359.1, read as the reverse complement.
TCAATCTCACTTTTATCGATTCAGACAACTATAGTGTTTCATCTACATACGACACGGTAGTCCGAGCCATTTCTATCAAGCGAATCGCATGCAATTGACAGAACCAATTGTAGGTCTGCGACGAACCGTAACGTATACCACACAACAATAATTCAACGCGATTAATCGCGCCCATTGCGTCCTTCCTGTAGCTAAGTATTACGCTGAGCAGGGAAATTAATTCTTTCTTCCTTTGGAGCCGATTAAAATAATATGCGTTACTCGCAGAATGTTAATTAACTTATTTATCCATGTATATTATTAACAGTTTTACAATTTAAATTTAACAATTTTATAAACACGTATGAATACATTAAAAAGTAAGCGATACTTTAGAATTGTTTCAAAATTGAAAATTGGTTAATAAAAATCGAGTATATGGGCAAATGGGAGAGAAGATGACAAATATATAAATTTCTATAATACATCTACAATTATCAGGCCGATAAAATACGATGAAATATGGGTGAAGGTGAAGCTGTCATACGCCATATGAGAAATAGAAGCTATAGGGCAGTATAGAGTAATCAAGCGCACGAAAACTGTTATTTGTAACATTGTGCGCGATCACCACAACGTTATTTTATCATATATCATAAGTTACACATAGGAATCGCGGTGCCACCGGCAGTTTCACGATCTCGTATATGTCGTAAAAAACTATGGAGGAGCCGCGCAAGCGAGATCTCTAGGTGTGTAATATAGAAATATGCGAGTGCATCGGAGGGTTAATGATGCTCGTCCATGGCCCGATTCGAAGTTTGTGCGACCGATGGAAGTAACGATTCCTCGAATGCGACCCCGTTACGGGGCGCAACGTAAACCGGAGTCGACATAAATGGTACCGTGCGTCGTGAGGCGTGCGGTGAATTTAGGGGAGAAGCTTTGGTTCACCCGACTCTCGGAGACACGCCACTGCAGCATAACCGTGATGTAACGAAGTCGCGCAGCGTTACTTCATTTTGATGTTCATTGAATTTCAATGGCGCCCAAGACGACTGAAAGTCTACGAACCCACCCGCGCGAGTCGTATTGCCGAACGTTTACTTAATGTAACGTTTCGCTTTAAGCGTATTTACGTTCCTCCTTATCTCCTTCGATGTCGCATGTTACCGTATAAATGGAGGATAGATCGGCTCATAAACGTGCGTTGTAAAAAGCTATGTCGTATTATCGCGGTATCCTTGACAGAGACCGAGAACGTCTCGTTTCTCGCGAGTTTGAAGTCAACGACATGCCATGAGGAATTCCGCGGATCCTGATTGTAAAAGGTCAACTAATCTTAACGAGCGGGAAACGCAACAATCAGATACGTGGAGCGCGAAGCCACACACCGACCGCTTTATTGTCCGGCGGCTACTGCCGGATTCCAGACTGGTCTAGGCACGGCAGTGGAGTGGCCTCGCGCGCACGGCCCTTATTAATGCGCCAGTGATTGATTTACCGATCACTCGAGATGTCAATCCTATATGGTTCGAGACCGTCTGGGGGTTACATCGCAAGCGGCGGTCGTGCCCGGCTCCCGGACTGCGAGTCGTCGTCGCTGTGTCTGATGTATCTATTGTTATACGCTGACACGACCTATACGCTTGCGTGTTGCAAATTGCAATACATCAGTATGGATATACGCGACACGTAGCACGTCGAACCGGAGGGCGTTAGAAACGCGCGACCCGTCACTTACGAGACGATGTAATTTCGGTATGAGCTATTCTGCCTCGCCGACGTTTTGTAACAAGAGCGTCATTTGACAAATAGCACCACGACGTTCCTCATTGAGCGAGTCGTTTTTATTTAGAACAATAGAGCTGGTGGTGTCACTTCTTCCATTTCTCATCAGAGCAGAACGCTAGTTTCAATTATTAAAATTAAAGACATATCGAAACTGATTATTAAAACTGTTAAAGTTATCTTCTATATTTATATATTAATTAGCGTTTGGTCCGATAGATGTATCCATTCCTCGATTTTATTTATTAGTACCAACAAACTCGTTAGAACATCTTTATTGTTAATAAAAGCCAAAAAATAACGAATCGGCAATTTAATATTAACGAGAACTTGGAAAGAGTGAAATTATAGCCGTGGCTCTTTATGTGCAATTATCCTTTGTTCCTCTTTGAGCGACGAAACGGAAAAAAAGAACAAGACTCTTATGAATAAATTCACGGCCGATATAATGTCCGTCCTGATCCTTCATTTTTTACTCGTTCACGTGAACGAACAGTTGATCATTGTCGAACGATACAAACGGACGAATGCACAAAGCAAAAATATGACTGTATTTCATGTGAGCTTAATTACGAAACGTAGTAATATCATTATTATTGGAATTTAAATTGCCAAAAGGACGAATAATACGCTGCACACGCACAACAGCTCGTAAAATAATCGCAAGCAATGTTTGTGGTAATTGCATCACTTATTCATGAAATGTTCTACTCTTGGCCATCACAAAGGCAGCCCAGCTTTTGATAATCTCTCCGTTAACGAGAAACCTAACGAGAATAACGCCGACCAGCGTAGTCTAGGTCCGGCTTTTGTGTCAATCAAGAGTGCACTGTGAGAGTTTAGGTGTATAAACGACTAATTATTTTTATAGGTACATGTGTAATATCGAGTGCTGGTCAGAAAGAAAAACATATAAATAAATTTTTATTAATATCTATAGGTTCTTTCATATTAGGTAATGCATTTATAATTAATCGCAATTGTTATTCTTTCGTGAATATATTTACAACTTACGACATGCAACGATCTTCGAAATATCCTACCACATTCACAATGTAGGTACATATCTCTCTCTCTCTCTCTCTTTCTCTCTCTCTCTTTCATTTAAAATAAATTTAAATAACATTAGAGAGATATTTACTAACTTTTATATGGATACTACTTTTTAAGTAATGTACATAAGATAATCGATGGAGATAGAGACTCGCAACATAATATGTTATTAGCTCCCTTGAGGATACATTACTTTAATAATATTTCATATCTCTGACTTTTTCTCATTACGCGATAAGAGTCATGATTTACGAGAGTTTTTCCTTAACTTTCACTATGAATTTACAATTTACCTCAACTGCATCCTACAATTGGTTTTATTTGTGCGCCGCGCGTGGTTGCCGAGAGGGAAAAAAATTACGGCAATCCGTATGGCGCGAGAACAAATTTGCACTTTCACTGCATTCGGGTGATGTAAATGAATGCCGGTACCGCCCAAAGGACCAAATTTATTCGCGTCATGAAAATTATTTCACTCTCCGCGTTACTGCCCACTCGATCCATCGTCAGCACCTGTGCTGCTTCAATGGAATCACTCGATCGCAGTAAATCGAAAGATTGCACCGGGTTCTCTATTTTACCCCCGTTTGTCGACGGGTCGGCCCTTCTTTCTTTTCCCCCACACATGCAGACCCACATGTATAGACGTCCTCTTTTTGTCCGTCTCTTTCTCTCTTCCCTTATTCTTCAATACTTATTCTTTCGAAAACTAGCTCTGCCTTGATTTTCACTTTGCACGAAATAATCGATTTATATGCGCACTTCCTACATATATTTCCCTTCTTTTTGTAGTTCTTTCTTTCGCATGATTTCATATCGTGATCACTGAGATTCTCTGACCAATATCAAGCAAAGTGCTAATTCGCACAGATAAAACTGTGGGAAACAATGGTAATGAGTGCTCGCGAAGTTGAGAGTAAAAGAAATTAAAGAGTCTTCCAAGGTTCGCCGAAACTCATAAAGTCGAACGTCGCATCGGATGGAAACGCCAGAAAAGCGCGAGCTAGAAGACAAAATGTAGCAAATTGGGGCAAGGAAGAAAAAGAATAAACGAATGAAGTAGAAGAGAATTAAGAAAGAAAGCGCAGAAAGAGAGAAAAGAGAAACAGGCGGTGATGAACGGGCCAAAGTTAATTTCTTCGCGTTTTAATTATAACAATATCGATAATAATATTATACGGGTTTGATATCCGACGATGCATGAAATCCCATTGCCGCCGCTGAGTTAGCCAATGGGTCGTAAACGTGAGACTGCGAAGTGGGACGGACAGTCGAGGGGACACAAGAGGGAGAGAACGCGATTAATTAATTGAGCTCAATCCTCGCCATATTTTCGCTGAGGAAGAAATCAGTTTCAATTTTAGCAACACGCGCTCGAGGAAAACGTGATGCACGATATTACATAACGAAAAGCATCGATATAAAGAGATATGAAACGCCGAAGCGTTCCAGAGGCTAGACAGACTTAAATCGATATTCACGCTTCTAATCGCACGCTCGTGTCTGAGGTGAAATTCCACAGCCGGCATTGATGTACAGAACTTCAGCAGTAGATTAAAAATATTTCATATATAATTCTTTAAAATTTGGTTGATTAGACCTAGCTTTATGTGCGATCAAAGGTCCATATACGAAGTTTATGAAAACAAAGCTTCCTCTATGAGGAAGCAAAAGTAAGCAGTAGTGTAATATATTTGCCGGCATTGTCGTTAGTGCATGGTAATAATGACTTTTGGTAGTGGCAATGCAGGAGGCATAGCATTGCTAAGGCAGCGTCCGAATTTTATTCGGCGTTGGCTCGGCAGTACGGTAGTGGTGTACAAAATTTTGGGTTGTGAATTCCCCCTCACTCGTGTCGCTTTACACATTTACCATCTTCTTACAGAAGCTTTTCCTACAAGCCCTCCTCTCACGTCTGCTTTTGGCAGAATGACGGTTTCTCGACGGCCACGAATCTTTTCGTGCCCTCAAAACGATATTTCCTTGAAAGCGCCGAGCGGCCTCTCAGATTCTTTGTACTACGTTGTACTTTAACCCATCTGCGGGGATCCTTTTGTCCTCTCGTAAGAATAAAGAAAAAGAGGCGAGCTATTCTCCCAGATAAACCCGACTTGCTAAATAGCCGCGAATGAATGTTCTCGATAGACCTCTTGGTTTTCGACCGTGATAATTACGATCGTAATACGAACGCTATTTTAATGAGACGATCGATTGATTCTCGCCTCCAATCGTGGATTATTCCTCGCGTAATGAACGGACGCAATCAAGTACGAATAACGTCGTTTTTACTAAAGCCTTAATTGTTGAAGATCAGCAGATTTAATGTTCGAAATTCATATTATTAAAATATTTCCAATGAAAAATTATGACGCAATATACGCGACAAGTTCTAAATTTAATGTATATAATTTTCATAAAAGATGTGTCTTAACAATTAAGAAAAATTAAATTATTATTGGTATCTCTCTCTTTCGTATACGTAAAAGATATATGATTTTCTATAAAATTATTGTTGCGCAAATATTGCACGTATCTTTTACGGCTTCAAAATTGCGTAAAATTGTAATGTTTAAAAAATATATGTCATGTTTTATTTTTACCCGTCCATTTTACAGTGCTAAAGTGTAATATGCACCTCGGTAAACGCTACTCGCGCCTTATATAATTTTTTGCCAACTCTGTCGCTATAGTAACGAAGAGAACTGTGATACGTTCCATTTAACACCATCGCCACGCAGCTCTCTTTTGTGCGGTCTCCAAGAAAGCTCCTTTCAGCTTCACGAGGCGAACGATTCGAGGCTTTGAGAAGTTCGCGAACCCCCTCCGTGAACGTGGTAATCGAACGGTGTGCTCGAGCAGATTTCGCTCCGGGATGTCGCAAAAATTTCCCGTCGAGTTCGCCATACCGTTGCGAAATATCCGGAATTGAGAATCGCCTGACGGTAGCCATATAGCTGTTCGCTCCGCCAACAACCCGCTCACAGTCTCTCCGCTCTCTCTCTTTCCCGTCAGAAAACCAGCGCAGCGGCGGGCAACTATCGTCCGGGAAGATATATAACCCGAATCCATTACGGCATCCTTTAAACTTGTGAGAATTTATCACAAGCCGATAGTCATTCGACCGTAATCTTGCACAAGTAACCCCCGCTTTGCCGAGGCTAGACACCGTGCGATCGGCTTTTAGAGGAGCACTCGCTATTTCCTCTTATCGATCTTTGGGAATCACTCTCACCTCGGTGGCGATTTTCGAGCGCGAAAGTACATACGGACACGCACGTATCGCGCAATATAGTCGCTGATAGATTCGTTCTATAACTGTCCGCAGGTGCAAGTTATCGATGTAACGCCGGATGACGGAAAGCTTTCGGAAGCTTTACACGGTAAATCCATATGTCAGCCCGCTTTTTATGCTGTTGAAAAGCTTTGAGAAACTTACTATTTCATCTAACAATTCTGTAATATTCATATTTATAGATATAAATTTTGCAAATCAAAATTTTTGCGATCTTGACGAATCAAGAAGATTAGATTAAATCGCTGCGAAAAAAATTTGACAGCTTATAATCTCACTTTTTCCTGATTTATTGAAATTACACAATTTTATTCGTTTCGGGATATAAAAAATTGGGAAAAAGTAATAATGATAAATTAATTTCCATAAACTTTTTCCGACCAAATAGAGATAAACTTTGTGCTTCAAATGAATATTTAATAACTTTTTTTAAATTTAGTAATTACTTCAATTCATTAACTATTTAAATTTTCGTTAAAAAAGAATTAATTCTGCCTAACCATTAATTAGTAATTAACGATATCAGTTGATTGCTGTATTGTGTAGTACCTACACATAAGAGAAGTCAAAAAGGGAATAGTGACAATCAATATCACTTGAACTGTGAACACCGATAATAAATGATAGGTAGATATATATATATATATATATATGTACCTAAGTGACCCGATTTTATATTGGTTAACTATAATCCCCTACTGACCAGGATTTTTATAACACTGTTCAACAGAAAAATGCACAAGAACGAAGATAATCGTTTCCTATGGTTTTTGGCCTGAATACTTACGATCCCAATTATCAGATTGTTCTATCACGTCACAATTTTTAAAAATTTGTGATTAAAGTTGCAAAATAGACATATTTTACTGTATTTTGATATATTATATATGACTACGATATGTAACATGTTAGAGAAGTTTTAGAATCAAAATTAAGTATGTTGTTACGTCTTTCATCTCTTAAGAGAATTTATTTTGTGTTGTTTATATAGTTAAAAAGATATATGTATATAATAATCAAAAAATTTTAAAACAGTATCTTCCAGACAGCACCGCGAATACGTCGTTAACATGTTAACACACAAAATTCATGACAAGCTCTAGTGTAATATTCGTATATACCATATTACACATATATCCGCAACATAAACCCCGAGGCACATATACTTATACCTACGGTTGAACGCGATAAAGAGAAACGACATCACCAGGAATCCTGAGAAGAGTCATCGCCTCGAAATCGAGGGAGCTCTTCAACTTTAAATCGGCGCAGCGGGAAACGTGTTTCTTACTTCCCTCTCTCTTTCTCTCTCTCTCTCTCTCTCTCTCTCTCTCTCTCTCTCTCTCTCTCTCTCTCTCTCTCTCTTTTTCTCTCCATCTTCGCGGGCGTCTTTTCCCGGACCTTGCCCTAAGTTACCGCGCACGTACGACGAGAACAGTAAATTTTCGGGAGCTCTATCCCGTCGAAGCGCCGCGAAACTATTTCACATGAGGATCGCCCGAGTTTGGACGACCGGGATGTACGAAGGAATGCTCCCTCGAAGATCAGCGATTTCCGGAAACGAGGCCGAAAGGAGATTACGTATGTGCCAATACTCACGGAATCCGGTCTTCACAAGAGCGGTCCTCGCCCATTTTCTCGCTCATCCGTTCTCCATCCTTCTCCGCGAACCAACGATTGTTCCGAGACATAGTGTAGTTTCGTTGATCGAACCCCCCGCTTTTCGCCGGAATATCATACATTTGTTTCCGCAAGGACCGATCGTCTTTCTCTCTCTCTCTCTCTCTCTCTCTGCCCGGTAGTTTACGGGCGCTTCGCCCAGCCCGTGCTCATGTACATAACGAACGTATTTGGTATTCGTCGCGGTGGCAGCATCGATTCCCCACCGAACGGCAATGCATCCCTTATGTTCACTGTGTCGAACTACAAAGCGGATATCGAATGGCTTTCCGCGTACGCGAAACCTATGTATTTCCCGTCAGTATTCTGCGAGCTAGTTCTATTACCGAGGAATAATCATAACCGGAAAGTCGATGACATAGGCAGGTTCTGTCAAAGCCTTCTGTCGAAGCCTTTAACAGATGTAACGTAATATGTTCGTCAAATGAAGGGAGAGACATGCGAAAATAAATAATCGAGTCATATGGATCCGTGCAGTGCAAATAATCTGACAAATATTCTGCATATGAAATATTCATCGGATCTTTCCGTTGTGTACTCAACGATACCGAAAAAAAATAATTCATAGGACGACAGATACGCTGGAAACTTCGTGGCTTCTTTTATTGGCGCTTGAAATATTCAAATCACGTTTATACTCGTCTGGAGGCCTCCAAATCAAGGTATTCCAGACAAATGCCATGCTCTCGGGCAGAAGAAACATGCGAAATGTATTCTCATCTCGGTTAATTCAATCGGCAGGAATTCCCCTCCCTCCCTCCCTCAAGCTAGTTTCCTGCAATTTGACTTCTGTTCTCCTTCCACGTCAGAAAAATAGCTTAACTATAATCATTTTCCTTCTTTTGCAAAGAATCTTACTAGCACACACGATTAGGGACGAACAAAGTTTATTCATAGAAAATCATTTTTTTCAAAGATAAATAATAGTTAATAGTTTCAAAAAATAAATAATCATTAACGTCTCAGTTTAATATCATATATAAATAATATATGAATATATGTATGTATACACTAAATTGTGTGCGCGAAGTATCGTAACCCATTTTCGCATAATTTCGGAGCGAACAGATCAGAACTTGTTCGAAACTACGATGTGAATATGTAACGCAAGACGTCGCATGGATTCACGTTAGCTCGAAAGCTACGTCTAAAGTTTGCTACCGCTATATTACATGACACTAATCCCTAATACACTCGCTAATAACTTATCGACGGAATTCATTTTATACATTTGTTTAATGCAATTTATATTTACATTATATATGAATCATGTGAATACGTATATATATCTCTTGAATAATTACAATAATGTACCGTTACGAGTCTTCGCGTATATTATAGATAATAAGAATGATGGTAAACATTTATCGTAAATTTCACTGCACAACGCCATAAATTACAAAGCGGTATTACGAAGCAACATCCTATTACAAATGGAGCATAAGGTACTCGGTGGACTTTCATTATTTTTAAGTACCAATTATTCATGAAGGAATAAGTGCCATTGATTCTAAAGCGATCGAGTATAATATCGGCAGAAAGGGAGCTCATCATGGAAAATCTCCTTCGAGCGCGCGATCTCCTTTTTAAGATCAAACCGCGTAAGCCCGGCTGATAATGCAAAGTTAGATAAAACTCCTGCCTTTCGAATCACGCAAATCTCAGGACGATCGCGGACCCAGATCTAAAACGAATTCGCGCTCCCGTTAGCCAACGAAGAACGGCAAAATTGGAAGGTGGTAATCCGAGCCAGGACACCCCGAATTCACTTAACCCGCACCAGTTTCAGAGATTCTTCGCGAGCCACTTCTACCGGAGATCCTCGAAGTGAAAACGTTCGAAAGAGGATAGGCGCTGCGGAAATTGGTAGCTTCTTCGATGCTAGCAAGCCTTGGCTTTGCTTTTCCTCTCGCGGAGGAACAAGGTAAACCGGTTAAAAGGCGATGCACAGAGAAGCAATATCCGCAAGCAGTCGGATCTCTGTGAGCAAAAGAAATCCCGCAAGGAGATCAACCATTTTAAAGGAAAGTCCGTCTGACGAAATGAACGTGAGATGCGCTTTAACTAAATAGTTCTCGATTCAAAACTATATGTACTGATTCTGGTAAATATCTTATTATATTTACCTTTCAAGCGTCATACCGATTGTAAATGTCGATTCATGTTAAAATTTATAGAATGAACATTATAAATGACATGATTTAAATTAATTGTTCCTTATATGTTTCCAAAGACAAAAGTCTACTTGCTTATTCGAAATTTATTTAAATTTAATTTTATTAAAATATAAAAAAAGAGACAGTGCATTTTCGAGATTATACATTATATGTATAAACTTAGAGAAAATAACGTTATGGATTAAATTTGATCATTGTACTCTTTTGTTTGCGGTCAAAATTACTTCAAGATAATATTTCATGAAGATAAGCACATAATATACGGAGTACGCAAGACATGTACGAAGTACGTAGGACATATATGTATACTGGGAGCAAGTTTTCCGCTGCAAAACGACTGAAAAGATACTCCAACGTAACATCCCTAGGGCAACGCGTTATCATTCACCATATACAAAGAAAATATGCCTGAATGAGAACTCGTACACTGCTATCGACATAAACCGCAAATATGCGAGCAAGACAAATAATCTTTTTAAGAAATCTCTCTAAGAAAATCGATTATCCGTTTAACAGTGAATTTTGCACATGTCGATGCGCTCCATTTACCATACCAGCGTTTGCCGTACCTTTTCGACTCTACTTGGATTCTTGGCTTTGATATTTATTCCTTTTCACTGCATTCAACTTCAGTGATAAACTGACTATGCGTTTCTCCTGGTCATTTATGACTTCAATATATAAGCATCTTGTTAAAAAGTTTTATTCCGAAAAGATATTTAAATCCGATTTTATTTCCTGATAAAATACATTGCAGTAGTATCTTTTATGCAAATTCGAAAACCAAGTTGCACTATGTCATGTACAAATCTATCGATGAAAAACATTCGCTATAGACAAATGTGACATTAAAAACAATTTACCAGCGTGGGAAGTAATTAAATAAAATAATGTTGAAAGCTTACACATCGTATAAAATTAAATCCGTAATTGCGCTACAACGAGAACATATTTGCAATTAAATGCGGTTTAATGACAATTATATGTTCATAGTAAATCTAATTGCCAAAATGATTGTGCTAGTGCCAATCAAACTTAACGAGGGTTGTTATCGCGTCGTCCCAGCAAATGTGCCTGCCTGACCTTAATACCCCGTGCAAAGCGCTATTCGTGCCTACGACAGCTCACGCACTATTACACAGATTTCTATCAATTACGATAGCTAGTTGTCGCCTGTGTATACATACAGTCACAATACCTTCCGATGAATTTATCCGTTAGACGATTTATCTTCGATATCGCTCATTAATTTTGTCATTTCTCACTGTCCCGCGCGTGTATCTCTGCGCGTAATACTGCTCGTCTAACGCGTTATGTTTAATCTCCAATTCGCGCCCGGACATCGAGGAAATGTGAAGCGTGCGTGTGCATGATGAAAGAGTCGCTTCCAAAGTTCTGCGCATGATTTGCAATCAAATCGCTTGAACGCTCCGATAAACGGACTGGATTCACGGTACATTTAACTGCCAAATGTAATATGCGGCAAACAGATTTTGCGAATGCACGAAACACACCGCGTGTGGCGCAAGTCATGCCCACGCATGGGAGGAAGTTCCGCTGAAAAGGGGGTAGGTAATCTTTTAGGCCGCCGCCGGGAAGACTCGTGAGGGAAGAAACGTACCGTACATGTGAAGAAATATATCGCGGATACCGAGTTTTATGACATCGCCTATCTCTCCGTGGTTTTATACGGTAACATAGTGGCACGTTTTTAAAATTATGCGCAGTTTACGACGAGAAGCACGATACAATAGGCGGTATACGGCGTAAAAACAGTGCCGAGTACAGTTTTAACTGACACTGTCACGGTGCACGAAGAATTAATCACTCTCCTGTCTTATAAATAACGAGACGGGGGAAGGAATCGTAAACGTTCGAGTTAATCTCGCAAAGCAGCTATTTTACTGCGTCGCTTGTTGAACACAAAACTTACAATGAAAGTTGTTATGGAATAATGATCTAATCAGCACAGTGATTTTCTTGTAACGTTTACTTACAGCTGCATTATATCAATACATTATTAATGAGAAAGCCTCAGTAACCAATTGCAGTAGCTAGATACCGTAGCGTCTTCATCAAGTAATTAATATGCATGCGCATATACATGTTGTTGACATAACAGCGGGTCGGGAAAAGAACGGGTGCTAATTGAAGCATGAAGTTCACAAGTTGTGTCATATAAATGTCTAGATAATATACGGGGAGCAAAACAACATTATGTTTTCGAACCATAGTTTCAAAATTACAACGTGTTATTATTCGATCGAAACTATAAAGTTTCTGTGACAAATAACGGCCTCGCCATATTGGATGCATTATTGAAACAAATTATGTAAATTAATGAAGGAATGTTAACGAGTCGATTAACAACAACACGAGTGACCCCGAACACGAGACAAATATTTTCCATCCTAATATATTCAATCATCACAAACCACGTTTTGAAATCAATCATGACATCGATTGACAAAATGTAGAAATTTTAAATCAGAAGCCATTTTATGCGCTTTCAAAAATGGTTAAATAAAATTACAAAAAATAGATTGAACTTACAATTATCCCAAGATACGAAGCTACTTGACAATCTCTCTATTATAAAAAAATTCTCAAAGTGAATCCGTCACATAAGGACAAATAAAAAGAAAGAAAAAAGAAGGACTGAAACAAAAAATGGCGTTTAAATTTAGAACAGTAAAATTCAAGAAGCATTTAAAAAGGAGCGTTGAACAAGGTAGTGATTACATACTAAAAACAGAAAAGAAGAAATCATTAACAATAATGACCGCTTGATAAGGTTAACGAAGCAAGTTTTTATGAACGAATGAGAACGAAATTTATAATATGAACACTTGTTAGTAACATCTTTAATGAACTAAATTCTATAAAATTAAATTATTTTATCGATGAAATATATTCTATTCTAAATAACATTTTACTGTCTTTACGATAAAAATCCAAATTCTACGTTGCAGATATAATTGTTTCTAGAATAAATATAAAGTTTCACGAAATTCTCGCAACATAAATGTTTCAGAATTCTTCCAAGAATCGTCTTGTAAAAATTTAAACTGTATTTATATATCCCATATCTACATATCTGCATATATTTTTATCACAAATTTTTACGCCGTAAATCGATGCAAAAACATAGCAGTGCAAAGTGGCAAATAACTCAACAAAGAATCGAGAGAACGAGAAGAACGTTTTTAGTTTCACGTAAACCTTTTAATTCCATTGCTGAAACTTCTTTTGGGCAGGGCGAGAGGTTCTGACGGTGAAATGGACGTGCTGAAAGAGACACGTTCGTTTTTCCTCGCGCGGAAGTGCGCTGACTGTTTTCATCGCGTTAAAACAGCGCCACGAAGCAACGGAGAAACGTTTTCGCGCTTTATTACCGCTGGTGTTGCATGAAGCGCTGAGTACGCTCTCAAGGAGTACGTATACATATAGCCCGTACACTTGGATCGAAACGATGTATGTCTCGTAAAGCGCATTTTCTACTGAATTCTCAACTACCTTCTTCTCTTCGCGAGTTATAATCCTCTGTCGCGTTGGCTTGAAAAGAGCGTGCTTTGAACCACTCGTGCGAGGTAGACGAATTCTCCTCCTTTACACAGTGGTATTCTTTAGCAACTTCAAACTTGCTGATTGACAAACAAGCCGACACATGGACTAAATTCCCTCTCCTTTTCTTTCTGTCTCATATTTATCTTAACAAAATAAAAGATATTTTTTTATATGGATGAAAGAATCTACGAAATAAAAAAAATATCGGAAAATAATTAAAATTTTATCTTGGATATATTTAATGTCATTAGGAATAGTTATGAAGAAAATGCATTTGTTTTCGTAAATATACTCGTAGGCAGTTCGCCGTTACCCCTGCGCTAGAATCGATCTGCCACCGTGTGATTTAATTCTACGCCAATAATCCAAATTGAGAAGCTTCATACGCTCGCGATATCTTAACTTACTAATGGCGCGTCGTACACCGGATTCCTGGTGCATGGAACGTTTATGGCGATCGTGCCAGGAATGTAACATATGCCTCGCGAACAACATATTCTCCGAGATAGGTAGGGCGAATAAAAACCGGAAAGGTATACCGAGAGCCACTGAGTTTGCCCAGCCACTCGATCGAAATACTTAAGGAAAGATAGCTGCAACCTGCAACCGGGATTCCGATATAACGCTGACGTTTCTCTACGAAGATTAATGTTCAAATTGAAAACGTTTCTTGAATTCCAAGTGAATCCGCCCTTAATCGCTTGCTGCAAAATAATCGGAGTACGTTGACTCTCTCGCTCGATAGTAAACACAGTGAGAGGAAGATCCGATACGATTTCCCCCGAAGTCGAAGACTCATTTACTCTCCCTGTTACGATGTCTTCGCGTGCGTAGATGTACGTAAGCGTATTTATCGTGTGTATTAGCGAGATTGCTATTTGTTTGCTTCTGTCATTTCAACAGATATTTTATTTGCTAAGAAATTCTACGTTTAAGACTAAAAATATTTCTGACAAATAAATGCTTTTTAAACTTGTAAAAATGTTCTTGAAATATTTCTCAGTAGTATTTTAGTGTAGCACGTGCGCACCCAACATTTTTCAGACTTAGTTAATCATGTTTTGCCGAAAGACCTCTTCAGTGATCTCCTCCGAATGCTTTCCGACGGAGTTGACACACGCCTTACTGGATTCGAGTTTTAAAGCCTTTGGCACGAACATGCCGTGAAACGTCTCTTGCTGTGTGTTTTTATCGCCCGATCGTAAACGTAGTGCTCGTCGACACTCCGCGAGAACGCAGATGTGAATGTAGACGAGATTGGTGTGCCCCTATTGAGGCTTTTCGAGCCGCGATCCTCCAGCCGGGTCAGAAGGAAGAGGCATTCGTGGATTCAGTTGGGCGTGAATGGCGCGATATCGCGGCTTGGGCGCTCGCGAAAAATCGATTCGGTCTAGACACCGTCTTTGTGATACAGATTTCTGAATCGGCCATTGCCGCCGCTCGATTACGCGTAAAGAGCTTTATGGCTGTTCGTCCTTTTTCTGTGCGTAACATATCATCTTTGTGAGAAATCCACTATATTATAAGAAAAGCTTGGTTATTGTACTTCTACAATCAGTGCCGCAGTATAATTTTGATATATTTTTAATTGTGAAATATAAGAGAGACCATGTCATCTTTTAGAAACGTATTTATCAACGTTTAGTTAGAAAACATTATATAATATAGATTTTTTATTGAATATTACACAGAAAACACAACTTTGTATAGATAACAAATTTATGAACAATTCCTGTCCTGTATTTGCTCAACTGACGTTATCTAGATAGAAACTTATTAGCATCGTTGACTACTGTCGACGTCTCTGTGTCTGAACAGTATTCCCTTGATAGACACTATCGAATTAAGAATGTTGCCTTTGTGTATGCAACTTCGTGTCATGTTATATTCAGTAATAGCAGTTCTGTATACCAAACTTTTTCTACTACATAAAACTTTGGATATAGTCGAAAAAGTTGCTAACATTACGTACAATATTTTTCACGCGAAGTCTAAATAAAGTTTGAAATATTTCATAAATTATTGATTTTTCGATAAACTTACCTTAATACTTTTATACACACAATAAAAGATATTAATTTATGCAAAAAGGAACATTTATTTGTAAAAAAAATTTCATTACGCATAGTAAATGCATTATATCAGCAAAACGAGTAACATTATATAATAAAATATCATCCTGCTACCTGAGAGAGAAGTCGGCTGTCGACTTCTCAGATAACAAGATGTCATCTAAAGACGTCTTAATGGCGTGTTATTGACGTTAAATACGTCATTAAAACGTTATTAATACGTCATTTGACATCACTCTGTTATCTGGGTTGTTTCTATATCCTCTTTCCTCCCTCAGCCGTAAGCAAGATATTTCTTCTATAAATTGTATGAATCACTGTGTATCGCATACATGTATATTGTGAACGACGTTATGTATAAACAAGAAGAAACATCAGCATGTGAAATATGGATAGCTTAATGGTAAAAGCAATCGTCTGGCAAGGGAAAGATTCCGGTTTCGATTTCTGATCTAATCACCCGTAACGGAATACTATTAGTGTATAAAAATATATGGTAGAAAAACAGAAAAAGGAAAGAGATGAAATTTTCGGATTATTAATGAAACCTTTTATAAAGATGAGTGTTATGATTACAGCGGATTATAAAGTAGTCTCTCTGTGATTATAGTAATTGCCTTTTGTATAAAATAATTTTATGATGGACACAAAGAGAGATAGATAGATAAATAGAAAAAGAGAATAAATTTTCTCATAAATGTTTCAGAATTTATTACAAATTGTTACATTTGCCAATATTCTCTACCATAAATATTTCGAAAAGTCATAATCCAGTTAAATTCAGCTTTAATTTGATATTATCGTGACGAAGACCAAAATCCAAAGAGATCAACCAATATTTTAAAGAATAATAAATATAATTAGTTCAATCTAAATTATTCACAATGAATATATTTGATATACATTTTTACGAGTGCAGAGATATGTTATTCAAAAATTATTTCGACAAAAGGAGCTTTCTTTTTCTATTGAAAAAAGCGACTGTCTCAAGAGACGATAAAGATAACGCAATTTTTTCTCATACGAGTCAAATAATTTTTATGTCCTCGTATATTCGTATGCACCTCCGTCTTAGCGAGACGTGCACTCTTTGTTATTCAAGGAAGCTATTCGCACTATTCTGAGAGCTTGGCCGTACTTTTTCGTAAACATGCACCAACACGCGCTGCATAGCGCCTGGCAGGCGAAGTTTAACTTTATCCGTGGATTTATTCAGACAAGAATCTCTCATGGCAAAGGCAGCTGTAAATATTTGTTAAGAAAATTTTTACAAGGATAATAACATTATTATTTCGTATAAACATACAAGTGGTGTAATTGCAACTCGTTAAAACATATAATTCTGTTTAGCTTTTAAAGGTGTTGCGACTTCGTAACGTCTAAAATAAACGGAAAAAGTTAAAACACATTGCTGAAATTTTCTTTTCACGAATTCAAGTAACTCGTCGTTCGAGTTACGTAACGTAATATCGCAAATTCGATTTCAATTTCTTTCGTGACTTTTATGTTTCAGAAAGCTTCTTGCAGTCTGGCAGGCGAAAAACGGAATTACGGATGTGACGATACGATGACGCGAGATCCGCAACGACGGGTAGATTACCCGTACGCTGTAGATCGGCGGCGGATACCGAGGATGGTCCTTCAGATTCTGTTAATTCAGAATTTTATCACATTTAGAGCCGTTGCTCAGATAGCCGAATGCCCACCTCCGGAAATAATAACGGGCTGTCCTTGTTATAACTTTGAAGACGGTCTCTTTCTGGAATGCGCTGGCGCTACGGAAGAGACTCTAAGAACAACGCTACAAGGCGTGCTAAGTACTAGCGGTAAGAAGCTAAATGTTTAAGAGATAAGAGTCAAGAATTCTTGACAATATAATGGAGGAACAAAAAATATATGTATATAGTGCTTTTATATAAATTCTAAAATAACTGTCTGTGTGAAAGAATTTATATATTACATCATATTTACGATTAAGTATGCTTAGCGACATTCTTAAAAGTATCGGCTCTATCGATTGACTGCCCTATTAAACTTACTCGTCACAGCTCATTTAATGCCGAGTTACTATTACATGTGCGCTTTCTTATATTTCCACGTAGCTTCAACGTAAAGTTAAAGTTGACGTGGTTGAAGGAAACCATTTTCTTTAATGCGCCCCATAAAACTAATGAAACGTGCAATCAGCCAATGCTGCCAAATTCAAAGTTTATGTTATCGCGATTCAATAAAATTAATGGCCATGCCCTTTACGATCGTTTCAGGCGCGGGCACGATGGTACAGTCGTTGAGTGTTTACGAGCTCGACAAAAGCATCGAAGAACTGAAAGAGGGTGCCTTCCCTCCCGGCTCGCAAATCAGGCATCTTCAAATATCACATTCATCTTTGCGAGAAGTGAGCGAGGGCGCCTTCACGAATTTGAAAGATAGCCTGGAATCCCTGGCGCTGGTTTCCGGCCGTTTGCCCCACGTGCCTCAGAAATCATTGGCCGATCTACGAAAGCTGGCTGCCTTAGATCTCGAGACGAACTTGATACAGGACCTCTCGTCTTACTGTTTTTACGGCTTGAAGCTAATGAAGCTGACTCTGAAGGGGAATCAAATATCGAAAATTTCCGAATACGCGTTCGCGGGCCTCGAGGACAGTCTCAGCGATCTGGATCTAGCTGAAAACAAATTGAAGCTGTTCCCCATGGCTCCCTTGAGAAGACTCGAGAGCTTAGCTTCGCTCAGGCTGGCGTGGAACGAAATATCGGAGCTGCCCGACGACGGTTACAGCCTCCTCAGCTCCTTGCTGATCCTCGATCTGAGCAGCAACAATTTCGAGAAACTGGCCGAGGACTGTTTCAGACCCTGTCCCATTCTTCATACTCTATCTCTCTACTACAACTCCATTGAGAGCATTCACAAGGACGCCTTCGCGTCGCTGAAGGATCTAGAGTCGATCGATTTGAGCCACAACAAAATAGTCTTCCTCGACGTGGCGACATTCAAGGGGAACGAACGGCTGCGCACAATCGAGCTCAGTCATAACCATATTCACTACATCGGCGGCGTGTTCGCGCGACTGCCCGAACTGAGGGAACTTTATCTGGCGGAAAACAATATCCTGGAGATCCCGGGAGATGCGTTCGCCGGCAGCGTCAGCCTCGCGGTGGTGTATCTCCAGCAGAATGCCATCCGTAGAATCGACGCCAAGGGTCTCACGAGTCTCACGCAGCTGGCGCAATTGCATCTGAGTAACAACTACATCGAGAAGGTGCCGCGGGAATTCCTGGAGCATTGCGAGAACCTCTCGTCGCTCTCCCTGGACGGTAACAAGATCCGCGAGTTACAGCCGGGCACATTTCTTAAACTGCATCAATTGCGCGAGCTGCGGCTGCAGGATAATCATATAACGGAGGTGAAGCGTGGCGTCTTCACGCCGCTGCCGGCGCTTCTCGAGCTACATCTGCAAAACAACGCCATCACCTCCATGGAGACGGGCGCGCTTAGAACGCTGAATAGTCTCCAGCACGTTAATCTGCAGGGCAATCAGTTGACCATGCTCGGCGACGTCTTTCAGCTGTCCGCCTCAGAATCGTCTTCCGGCGGAAGCTCTTTGGTGTCTATTCAGCTGGACAGCAACGGCTTGGCCGTTCTGCACAATGACTCCCTGCGCGGCCAAGCGTCCGTCAGAATCATGTGGCTGGGTCACAACAAGCTTACACACCTGCAAGCTCCTCTCTTCAGGGATCTCCTTTTAGTGGAGCGCCTTTATCTGACGAACAATTCCATATCCAGGATCGAGGACGCCGCTTTTCAGCCGATGCAGGCTTTAAAATTTCTCGAGCTCAGCATGAATAAACTGAATCACGTAACGGCGAGGACATTCTCGGAACTGCACGAGCTCGAAGAGCTATATTTGCAAGATAACGGCTTGAGAAGACTCGATCCTTACGCGTTGACGGCTCTTAAGAAACTAAAGGTATTGGATCTGGCGAATAATTATCTTACCGTTTTACAAGACGGAATTTTTCAAGAAGATCTGCCAATTAAAACGTTGAATCTGAAGAACTGCTCGATAACTACGCTGGAAAAGGGTGCCTTTCGCGGACTCAGCAACTTGTTTGATCTCAACTTGAACGACAATCTTCTCACGGCGACGGCGCTGCTACGTCTGGACGTTTCCGGTCTTCGAATACTCGCGGTATCCGGCAACAATTTCAGTCAGATCACGGAACACTGTTTCAACGGGCTGCCGTCTCTGCAGGAGCTGTTCCTGGATGGCTCACAAATAAGTCAATTACCGGAAAACATTTTCGTGCTGAATCGAAATCTGGTGCGTCTACACTTGAACCATAATCAACTGCGTGCCCTGCCGCCGGGCATTTTCGACAGATTACTAACGCTGCGCGAGCTACACTTGGATCACAATCGATTTCAAGATATCCCGTACTCGGCGCTCGCGAGCGCCCTTAATCTCGAGATCCTCACGCTGTCGACCAACGAGATCCTCAACGTCGACGTGGCTAGTTTCGCCAGCTTGAAGCATCTGAGAGAGTTGGATCTGAGCCACAATAAGATCGAAACGATGTCCGGATTCGCGATGGCCAATCTGTCGCTCTTGATATCCGTGGATCTCAGCCATAATAATTTGAACGCTCTACCGGCGAACTTTTTCGCGCATTCGTCCTTACTGCGAAGAGTAGACTTGTCGGAAAATAAATTCCGACAGATACCCGCGGTGGCTCTCTCGGGTCAGAATCTTCCCGGTCTGGCCTGGCTAAATCTCACGCGAAATCCTCTAAACAGAATCCAGGATCTGCCATCGGAGGCGATGTATCCTATTCTCCAAGAGGTACATATATCCGGCACCAATCTGAGTATAGTAACCTCACAAGACTTCGAGGCCTTTCCGGCGCTGTTGCATCTTTATCTGGGTCAGAATCGCATCCTGCGAGTATCGCCGGGCGCGTTTCGCAGTCTCCCGAATTTGCTCACTCTTCACCTCGGCATGAACAGCTTGGAGATCTTGCCGAAGGAGAGACTCCAGGGCATGGAGCATTTACGGATACTCAATTTAACGCACAACCGTCTGAAAGAATTGGAGGAGTTCCCGGAGGATCTCAAGTCCCTTCAAATACTGGACCTGTCCTACAATCAGATCGGCATTGTTGGCAAAGTGACGTTCAAGAATTTAATTAGCCTGGTGGAGCTGCATCTTTATGGTAACTGGATAAACGCCATCTCTAGCGAGGCATTTAGACCCCTGAAGAAGTTACGTCTACTTGACTTGAGTAGGAATTACTTGGAGAATCTGCCGCTGAACGCTTTCCGGCCACTCGAAACGCAAATAAGAAGCCTGCGAGCTGAAGGTGAGCTACTTAAACACACCTAAGGTATATTTGTAATTAATTTCGCGCTCGCAAGCGCGTGCTCATTCTTTCTCGAGAAAAAACGACACGACTGCGAGTGAAAGAAAACGATATCCGAGAGTTTTCTCTCGTATATACGACGGGGCTATCGATCCGAATGAAGTTACTACTACTTGAAAATCAATCGCATCACCGGTCACGTTTCGCCATATCTTGAATCAATATTCAACACTGAAACAATCAAACAAGTTCTCATAACTCATTTTCTTCAACGAAATCCTGCACGAACTTGGATTTCTCATACCGTCTTGATATTTCTCAAAAGCTTGTTCAAAATATATCGCTGATTATATAAAAGTCTTTTTTTATCAAATGTACAAAAAGAGATGGCACATATTACTATATATACGACAATAAAATATCATCTCGTTAATCGGTTTATTCATGAATCACGCAGATATGTTTTATGCTAATTGGAAAGTATTAAACTGGAATCATAAAATTTAATTATTGTTAATGCATGAGGTTTGTAATTAATTTTAGTCAGTTACGATGCGTGGCAGAATAAATGAGATTTATATTTATTATAATACTTATACATTTATTATATACCTACATTTTTATTTAATTAAGCATTTGAATTAAATTTCCAATAAATAACTGTGGAGAATGAATAGAGTCTCATTGTAGTTAAAAGCAGTTGCAACATGTACAAAATATTTAAGAATCTTTTTTTGTGTCAAACTTATATAACTTACAAATATATTCTTGTGCTAACTGGATAAATTAATCTATAATCTATAATCAATAATTGAATGTGTGATTTGAATGTACGTTATTCAATATACATATAACAAAATCTAGCATTTTATATTCAAATACATACTCGATATTGGGAAATCATCATATTTTTATTATGCTATAAATTATCATATTATGTTTATTAACACATTATTGACCGAAGATGTATCAGGTCGTCTTTTATTGTCCGAACATTTTGACCGGTGACGAATTCACTGTTTAGAGAGAGTTTAAATTATCGTGCAAATTTGAGCTTAAAATTGTTAAAACTTAATTTTATGTTAAGCTCTTCTTAATCTGTCGTTAGAGCTTAAAATTGATAAAGTTTTCATTATATTAAAGGATCGGTGAGTTTATTTTTTACTCTTTGTCGTGACTTGTTTTTTTTTTACATTGTACATGTAATTTTGTTCCCGTTAAATTGACTTATATGAAAAATAGTCGACCACAGGTATACATGTTTCTACATGAAACTCCCAGTCAATGTATTAATTAACAAGTTGTATCAACTCGCTATCGATGTTTTTCGAAATATCTAGTTTGGTTTTTAAATCAATTTTTGATGAGTAGAACGTCGCGAACAATAGCAAATTTTGCTCTGGTCTCATTGGCAGAAAACCCATTGCATTGCGGCTGCGAATCGCAAGAATTGTGGGAATGGTTGAGAGACCATCAGAAATTGGTGAGCGGGGTCGGCGGTGGTCGTAGCCGCGGAAGAAATGGTGTCGGAGTCGGTGACGTCGAGGGCGGTTTGTTAAGATGCGAGCAGCCACCCGAGCTCCGGGGTCTCGTCTTCCTCGATCTTGACCCCCACGCCTTCTGTTCCGCTCCGCTGGTCCTGAAACTCGCAATTCAAGACATTCAGCCATTCTCCGTTCTGGTATCGTGGCAGAGCAGGAACCATTCCGGCCTCCACGGATACCAAGTGGCATATCATGCCTTGGACAACGTCGACGAGGTAAAAGTTTTTATTATTGTGCGAGGAAAATCGTAACTTTACGCTACGTTGAATAAAGTGAACGGGAAGGAAGCATCAAATTAAAAAGAAGAACTGCGCTGTCTATATATAATTTATAAGTGAGAATATCTCTTTGTTAAACTACATATTTTTAGATAAAATTGCTTTTATTATTATATTATTATTATTTTTGATGTACATAATGTAATTTTAGTAAAATTATTGATTCCTGTAGCTATTTGCAAAATTCATAATTTTTCTCCAGTTATCCAGTTATTATATTTCCTTACAGAATATGGCACAATATTAAAAGTAATATACTAAAGTTTCACGCGTGGTTTATTATATAGACAAATGTACTGGTCATTTCTTATTTACTCGGCGCGAAAGTAAGAGGCCCGCACATGTTGACGGCGAAACGTTTCCGCCGGGGTTACAGGTTCGAGGTAAGCTGCTGGATCCGAAGGCACGTTCGGTAAGATTGACGAAGTTGGCATCTGACACGCGCTACCTGATCTGCGTACTTGGCTTGGGCAGCTGGGGCACCCCGATCCCGGAGGACATCGGCTCCTGGCAGTGGAACGCCTCGACCGATGACGTGATCGAGGGTTCCTCGTTGCCCGTGATGGTAAACTCGCCTACGAGCCGGTGCACCGAGGTCAGAACTTTGGACGCGCCCGACTCGATAGTGGGCGACGGCACGATGAGCGACAGGGGCAGCTTGGCGAATATCCTCACGAGACGGCTGGGCCTGATCGTGGGTAGCTGCATGGGCTTCGTGGTCTTCGTGGTGCTGATCTCCGTTCTCGGTTATATGAAAATGAAGAAGCAGCGGGCGACGATCAAGCGGGATCAGCCGTTGTCCTCGAATCCGCCGGAGTACATGTCCTACAGGCACTTCTCGTTGCAGAGCGGCGACAGGGCGGAGAACGCCTGTCCGAGTTTCATCAGTAACATCGGTCCCCCGCCCCTCAGCTCGTAGCAGAAGGCGAAGGAGTCTCGTAAAGAGACCGCTCAACACGACATCGAGATGAAAACCGTGTCACCCAGCATCTTCAGCTAATAATCGCGCGGCACGAGAGGACGACGACGCGTCGTGTCAATGACACTTCCGGTGTCGTCGGATAAAGTGACGAAAAACGGGACAGCCGCAGGTAGTACCGGATCTTCGAACTTTTAATGCGCGTTTCAAATAAATCAAATTAGAAACCGTCGAACATGTCGATCACAAAGTGGAACGATGATCTGTGATGATCGTGATTTTATTCCGGCTGTTACGAGTTAACATAATTTATTTTACTCCGCGAGCATAATCCACAAACGCTATTCGATTTAGCAAATAATCAAAACAGCACGGCAATTGGTAAAATTTTTTAATCAACAACAGCACTTCGACATAGAACAATTTTTTGTACTATATATCGTCGAACGTGACCGCGACGTCAATATTTTCGCGATTAAGCTTCGCCTTGTGCACCGAAGGAAAGAATTCGACGTAGCAAAGTGCCAAAAATACGTGTTTCCACGCCACAATACAAGCCTTCTCACCCCCGCCGATCGCTTGAGTGTAAACGCGCGACTTCCGCTGTGAGAAGAAAAGAACGTCCTCGAGTGACTTAATCTCATTATCACCCATTAAGCATTGTCAATATGCGCGACTTCGGTACGTCACACGACATTCGAAACTCGTTCCGAAAGACTGGGAAACATTCTCGCGTGAAATCTAAGGAAATACCTGCCTGCGAGAAAATCAAACGTACGCGATAAAATTAGCATTTCGACAGAAGATTTTACCGGAGCGGATTACTCTTTAACGATTGTTCTTCTTTTTTACGATGTACACCATGGGGAAAAAACCGCCGGCTGTTATCGGCGATTTATTTCCCCGCTGCTTTTACGAAACGAGCAACCGAGCACAACGACGTATCGACCCTCTCTCACCTTCGATACCCTCTCGAAACTTCGAATCTCTCGTACGAAGACTGATTTTTTACGCCGTTTGAAATTTCCTTCACAATTCCGAGACTCCTTCGCGTATCACGCACTTGACGCGACACCTTTTTGTAAATATGTAACGTGAAACATCGCGGCATAACGATGTTTATGCAGATGTGTATCCGTGAAATTCGTCTTTATAGTGCTGCGCAAGCAATATTACACTTATTCGTATTGATAGTCTCTAATGATCAGCACTAACGTAATTAAGAAGAAACGCGATCCACGATGAGAGACGTCGCGTCCTTAAGACATCGCAATAGGGAAGATTTTACGAACGGTCGGTGATCTAGCCTCCTCAATTTTGATAATATCACGTTACGAGGCGGACATACACACATCTCGTGACATTCGGACGAACACATTCGAACTCTTGAATTGTGAAAGACTAAATGTGATTCCTGCCAAGAAAAAAGAAGAAGAATTAATCGATTCCAAGTTGCCAAATGTTAACTGTGTATCAAATATCGTGCAAAAAAAATCGGTTTATTGTATATAGATAGAGGATATGTATACACATAGCATTCTTTATTATAGCCTAGGCTTTCGGTTAATAAAAGTACCCCACAAAGCTGTAAATTGATTATTTCAATCATTCGTGTAACTTCCTCAATCCTTATTAACCAACCGATTAACAACACTTAATTTTTATTTTAGTGTCTTGATTTCCGCGGAACAATCAACCCATGCCGAATGCAAATTCTCAAAAGGAGCATAGCAGCCATAATAACAAAAAATAGAAGGCTTAATCGGCATTTATGGATTTTACAATAATAATCTGTAAGTTTATACAAATCGATTTCATCATAGCGCGATTATTTATTAGCTTTGCGTCATGGTTGCGCGTGAAACATCTCTCGTTTATGATTCAGCCGCCATTCTGGCCAAATGGAATTTCCTAGCGTATCTCCGGCGATCCGTTAAGTCATCTCGCACGACTAATTAATTAATTATAATGGCAGCTTAGACCGGACAGCTTAGAACGCGTCTGTGGCTCGCATTGATTTCGTAATTAACCCGGGTGTATCCCTGAGCGTCAATCAGTTCCGATCTGATACGATCGAAGGAGAAGCTATAGCTTACAAGGAGATACGCCTTCTAATAATACATGCCTCAATGCAAGTCCGTTTTATGGCTGCACATCTGCATAGTATCGCAGATGACTTGGTATCGTTTGGTCCCATGTGGCAGGTAAGTGAATACCCGTGTCGCGAACGCATACACTTGGCTGTGTTTCTTGATAAAAAAATTTTAAAGATTATCGAGATTTGTCGTTTATATTTTATTATTTATATAAACGTGTGGACACGTTTTACAATATTTTCCCATCTACTGCTAATTTACCCGCAACTTCTTGCACATGATAGCTTTTAATTACATACAATATATCAATATTTCTTCATTTTCGCGAGTATTATACATTCCACGTTTTCCTATACGTATAAAATAGAGCAATAGAATATAATATTTTTTTACACAGTAAATATACATATATATATAAATTTTTACTGAAATAACGTAAAAAAAGCGCGTAATTCTTGTATTATAAGTATTCGATAATTTCGAATAGAATTACAAAGGATATATTTGAAAAGTACTAGAAACTGCAAAGATCTCGAGAGATTAATTAAGTATAACTGTATCGGAAGTGCTATAATGTCGACAACGTCGACGTCCCTTGAGAGGGAATGAAAGTAGCAGTTTGAAATAAGATCGCTACTGAGTAAATTTAATGAGAATATACAGCAAGAAGAAATGCGACAAGAAAGGGCAGGGTGATACATCGGGAGATGCAGAGAGGCACACTGAGCAATTATGAGCGCTAATTAATTCCACCGGTTTCGTCTAACCGTCGCGTGTCGTTAATTTACTTGGTATAATATAACGGTCGTAAATGGTATGTCGCGATCTCGTCCGGAGTTTCTGCTTATTTTATAATCATATTTCGCGATCTCATCAACGTAGTCCAGTTTTACATTTTTACATTTTTACATTTTTGTGCCGGTATAAAGTTTACTTGCGCTATTCTATGAAAGTAATATTCAAACTAGAGCCAGATCTTTGCAATGACGAAACTTTCTTTATCTTTCTTTCTTTCTCTCCGTCTCACTCTTTAGCGGAAAGTATATAAGACAGCATCTAGTATAATTAACAAAGACCATGCATGATGAAGTTCTTCTTTTGGAAAAGAACGAAAGAAGACAACGCGGTAACGAACATAATTAACGGAGACTAAACAAAGACACATGTTAATATGAAGAGCAGATTATTTTTATAATTATTTATTATGCTGGTTCACGTTTAACCGAAGATACATTAATCATTCTTTCATGTCATTATTCATTTGCTTCTCACTGATCATCTCGCGGCGGCTTTACGTTATGTATCAATTATACAGAATATTTGACCGTAAACGTGATTTTACCATAAATCGAACAAGTAATTTCACGTCTATCAACAAAATAGTTACTTTCTTGCTATTTTATGAGGAACCGAGGAGATAAATAGCATATGTTGCGACGCGATTTATAATTTCAAAATAAAACATGAAGAAGGAATAGCGGCGAACGTATAATAAAGCGGACAGCGCGATTTGTTAAAAGGCAACTGATATTATTCTAGATAAACACCGACAGCTATATTTCCCAAGTGCTAAAAAATGACACTTAAACGAGCCATTATAAAACATCCACCGTACGTAATAAGCCATGTTTCACTAAAACCCGCTTTTCTCCTCTTTCGTACGTCCGACCTTGCATGAGGTACTCGCTCGCGAGTACTTTATTTGCAACGCATAATATCTTTTAGTCCTCCCACACGAGCGCTCGCTCAATGAAAACCGCACGAGATATACACACACACACATTTCGTCGTTTAACTGCATAATTTAATTATTCAGAGCGGTGTCTTATAAGCGTCCGCTTAAAAGAGGCGGAAATACAGGCGAAAATAGAGAGGCAAAAATGAAAAAGCGCCCGACGACTCGAAATCTTTCGGAATAGTTGGCGCAGCTACGTGTCGGAATAGACGGATAATGCCGAAGCCTGAAACAAACACACCACACCGAAAATATCTGACTTGTTAATGAACCAAAACGTCAGTTTGCAACGCGGCGGCGGTGTTTTGCTCTCAAGCCATACCTCCCCCGCATGACAAACAGCCGCGGTTCGAGGGTTCTTCTATCCGAACGGAGCAACAACTTCGAACGGAGCACATATTGTTAATCTTTCGCGCTGTGCACAGCGACCAACGGCGTTGCAGTTTCCAAGTGCAACTATTAATAAGGCGCGCTACGCGCCGTCGGACCGTAAACTAGACCCGCTGGTAGCACCGCTGGTAGGATGGCACGGATCCGGTACGAACATCCATGACGCGCGTGGGGGAGACCAGCGTACCATCTCGCGTTGCACCGGCAAAACTTGGCGCAATTGTATTAGGAGCCTCGGTGTCTATACATCCGCTGTACCACCGTTCGCGTTGCACGTTCCATTGTACACGTACACGCGGATAATACGCTCGAGCAAGGCGGCTCCCTTGTAACGGGAAGACGCAATTGCGGGGCCGACAAATTATGCATGCGATGAAAATCCCGTGTTTTCGCCCACCCTCGCCCTCGATCGTGTTCCCGCCGCTATACGCTACTTTTCGCCTGGCACAATACACCCCGGCGGATGCGCTCCGCGATGATGACTCTCGTCGCGACGATTGACGGCTGAATGGGAGCGGACACGTGATAGCAGCGCATTACGTGAAAGGCGCTTGAGCATCGCGTTTCGTCTGAAGCGCGCCAGTGTGTTCTTCCGGATCCCGATAATCCCGGTGAGGGTTGAATTATAAACTCCGAGAGAACATCGTGACGTTCTATCGGATCTAAAATTAAATATATGTAGTCACGCAGAGACGTGTATACCCATTATTTTCTTTTACGGGGGCAAAAAAATGATAGATATCGCACAATGAGAGATAGCGTTTATATAACGGTATACAATAGTCGATACTGTATAGCTTCGTATAAAACTGCCATTTCGGGCCGTGACGTAAAACATTTATCAAGTAAACCAATTCACTACGACGTGTAAGTGTACGCCATTCCGCGCGCGCGTTCTGCACGGATATCTAGAGGAGAGAAATAACTATCTATGGGCGCGCGCAGTCTGCTCGCGACAGCCTACAGCGCGAGGTGCTATATTTATTGAGATAAACGCGACGGATTGTACAGGTTCATAGCGCAGCATTATCGCCGGATTAGTGTACGTCTGGCGGCGTCAAAAATCGATATCGATTGGGACGGCCGACCAATAATATCGTTTTGAATTCATCACGTACGGCAACGACATTAATTGCGCCGAGAATAGCTCCCGTATTGTGTCGGGCGCGAAGAACGTTACGATGCCTCTGCTAAAATTTTATATTCCACTCCGTTGCCGGTATTCGAACTCTCCCTGCAATTAAGATATCCAATTTTTTTCAATAACAATTACTATTACAGTTATATAATTGCAATTGTTGTAAATGTTAACTGTTTAATTTAATTTATTAACTTAAATATTGATTTTTATTGACAATATTAATTTATTTTATGCCAACTTATTTTGCAAAATAACGCTGAACGTATCAATTGAAAACACCGTTTCTTAAAAGGCGAAGAAAGAGCGTTCACAAAAATGTACGTGACAACGATATACATTACGTGCATAATGGGACAAACTTTTGGCGCACGTAATGTAATTAAAGAAAGAGTTTTCGCATGTGCATAATATATACTTGTCGGTTAACCGCCTTGCGTGCATTCCGAGAGAAGCTGCGCGACCGCAGCTATACATATAAATTAATTAATAAGATATCCTGTTCCGTTTTTTTTTCCTTCCGTGCAATACACGTCCCGTCCATTGCGCGGAAAGAAGATATCCCAGATGCAGTTTAATTACCGCAACGTATACTTATACACTTTGTTGCTTAATTTTCTGCGCTTACGACTAAACTCCACGCAATTCAAATGGCTGGAAATTACATTCTTGGGATATTTTCCACCGAGTGTAAATTGAAATATTCGAAATTTCTGTCTCTCGTTAACAGAGCGGCATGTTCTTCGCGCATCTTAAATCTACGTTGTTGTCAAAATGAAAAAAAATCTTAACAATTATTACAGATACATCAATTATGAGAATAATTTATTTTAGATCAAATTAATGTACTGTCCATTAAATTCAAACTTCCTTATATTTTGAACATCCTGCGTAAAATTCCGAAAAATTAATACAATTTGTAGATTATTGTCAAAATTGTCAGAATTTTTTTAATATTCTAGAAAAAGTAACATGTGCATGTAATATTTGCATGAATATTGCGAAAAATTTTCTTATGAATGTAATATGCATAGAAAGTATCCAAGAGATATGCAACGGACAACATTTAGAAGTAATTAGAGAAGTGTAAAGAAAGGTTTCACGGTACTTAGCACAAATTTTCTTTTACAGAATTTAAGTAAAAACTTCTTGAATAATTCATAATTTATGCATTCGTAATATATTATATCTATATAGCAAAATCAATATAATTTACACTTTATTAATATGCGAGGGAACATCCAAAAGTTTCCGGAATTATTTTTTAAAAAATATTGAAAGTGTACTTACAGGTCTGAAACTTTTTTTTTCTCACACTTCAAGAAACACTATCTAAATTCTTCTACCGGAATGCCGTTAAGGGCTGCCAGCGATTCTCGTTGAACCTCGTCAATGTTAGCAAAACACCTCCCTTTAAGTTGCTGCTTCATTCGTGCGAATAAAAAGAAAGTCACAGGTCGGGTAAATAGGGCGGGACACAGTTACTATTTTATTTTTAGCTAAAACTGCTAAACGCTCAAGGCCGTGTGGACCGGAGCATTGTCGTGATGCAGGAACCAATCACCACTCCTCCACTTTTCCACTTTTCTTCCACTCTTCCTCGCCCCTTGTGATTTCTTTTTATTCCCACGAATGAAACGGTAACTTAAAGAGAGGCGTTTTGCTGACATTAACGAGGTTCAACGAGAATCACTAGTAGCCCTTAACAGCATTTCGGAAAAAGAATTTAGACAGTGTTTTCTGAAGTGGAGAAACACTGGAATTGTTGCATTAAGTCACACAGGGAGTACTTCGAAGGGGATTAAAGTTTCAGAGCTGTAAGTACACTTTAAATATTGTTTAAAAAATATTTCCGGAAACTTCTGGATACCCCCTCTTATACATTCAACAAAATATTTGAACTTACTCCAAAATAGCTAATATGATAAGAAAATTGTAATAAATAAAATAATGAATATGAACATATTAGAAATTACTAGTGTTGGAATTAACATTGTTAAATGTTATGCTTAAGTGCAAAAGTCTCATATTACAAACGTTATGGTAGAATAATATCCGTGACTTTGTTACTGTAATTCATGAGAGAAAGTTTAAAAAAGACCAACGAAAATACTTCAGACACCAGTTTCTATATTTGTACAACATGTAAAACGTCCATAACTTGACACACAAGTTTTGCGTTTACTCTTCAGCACGAGATTCCGCTTCGTGTAGCGTATAAAGATTTCAGATACCACTCTCCGTTGGAAAACCCCGCTTCGATATCGATCGGCAATACACTTTCCTGTCGGATTGCATTTTCTCGCCGGTACCTCTCTCACGTCGGGAAATCACTGCGCCGGCGACTCTGGAAAAGGAATGATCGAGAATGCTTTAAATGCCCAGCGCATGTCGTAATCTGATTTGGAATGATTCCATTCTCTTGACCCGATACCCGAAGGGCGTGCAAAGTGGCCCGGAAGCGGGAACAGGGACCAGAAGGAAGACGCTCGTGGAGAGCACTCGTTTGGCAAGAGATAACAGCCTGTTCCACATAAATCTAAGTCGTGATCAGGAAATCGGCGCGAATATGCAGTCGAATGCAAAACGAGTGATGCTAGAAAATTATTCGACCGGAATAATGGGACGAAAATGGGATGTTCGAACAAACTTTACGTTTGAAAAATAGACGCGATTATAATCCTGAACGCGTAATATAACGCACTTCAATTGTTATTTTCGTCTTCTCATAGCCATATTATACGCCATACGCTATATTTACGTATTATATATCCAGCAAGTTTATTCCGTCTAAATATGTCCAATAATTATGAATCATGTTTGATAAATTCTAATTCACACTGCAAAATGTAATTAACTATATTTGAACTTCGATCATGCACGGAGAGAATTTTTTGTTATATTTTACCTTTAAATTCACTACAAACTTGGAACAACCAAGGAATTTTTAAAATATACAAAAGACATTTTACAAACAACGTGATAAAAATTACCAAGCAGATTGGTAAATTTTGAAAAATTATTGAAATTTCCTAGATATATTTTAGTAAAATTAATTAAACATATTTTATATTTTAATGTAACAGATATTAATATTTTGTATTATGGTGGATAATAATCAGAACAGCTCGCATAAAATTGTTGGTGGTACATGATTTCAGGCTAAATTTTAAGAGAAAATTCTCTCTCTCTCTCTTTCTCTCTCTCTCTCTCTCTCTCTCTCTCTCTCTCTCTCACTCTCTCAAGTATGGTAAATTTGATTCAGTTGGAATATTTGAAGCACATTTACTCGCATATAACGGACAAATAATTGGAGAATATAGAGAATATCGAAAAGTTACATCGAGATTATAATAATAACCGGAGGTGATTGAAAAGCGGTTAGCCCTTTAAACTTATTTTTAAATTCAGTAAAAATACACTATCCAACGCAGCGCACGTGGGCGCGCATTGCCAATGCAAATTAATCCAGCATATATTATTTTCATAAAATCGAATAATGAACCAGGCGCACCATGTATGGCTTGTCCGATAACAGATAATTAATATTTATTCGCTATATGTTGGAAAATGAGTATGCTCAGCAGGCGCGCAACGTACGCAAGATCAAATATTTTTCGTAGTGAAATTAATGCTGACACAAAAACCGCTTTTGAAGCTAGCAGCACTGCCATTACGCAACGTGAATTAAACAGTCGTTGATACTTAACAGCGACGAATTTTACGGCAAAATCGATTAAAAGGGTACACATAAATTACACGTGCGAGTAACAATAAAAATTACAATAACAAAGAGATAATATTAATGAGCGTATTAAGTGCAGAACAGGTAACTCCAACACTAATACGTACTACAATCAACTACGTTAATTTTTAACATTATTTAAATAAGAACTCAAGGTTCATTATACATTTTAATAACAATAATAAAATGTTTAAGAAAATTGAACATTATTCAAGAAGAATAACAAATAAATTTTCGTAATCTTCTCAATATTATATAACTGTAATTACATGTCTCCGCATTAGTATTCAATTTTTATAAATATTAATGTAGATCCTTGCACCGAACGTACGATGACTTGTGACAATTTACCGACCATAATTCAATGTACAGCGTGTGGCGAACCTTCCGCTTGCGCAATTTACATAGGTGATTGACATTTTCGTATGTCGCAGTGACTGCGCCCACCGCGAAAACTAACAAAAATGGCGCGTACTACGTGGCCATTCATTACAGTAACTCTATTATGTGGTACTAATATATCACCCGGGCCCGGCTTATTTCGGCAACGGGAGCAAAAAGGGACACCGCATTACCAGCGGCGCATATTCAAAGCGAATAATAACATTTCGGGCTGTCGTAATTTCGTCGGCGAATGCTTTCAAAATCGCCATTATCGCACTAGTGTGAAACACAATTTATATGAGTTTATCAGCTTCCTCTTCGCCGATTCGTATTCGAGCCATACATATTTACTAGCGGATGCCCAACATGTCCGATAATTAAAATAACTTACATTTCAACGTATATCTCACATTTGTAGCGCAGAAGAGCGCCCGGCATGTGCGACATTTCCGAAAATAGCGTTATCGTTTAGGCACCTCTGAACACTTTAGCGAATGCAAGATTCGTTTCGTTAAAGAAAGTACGTAAACTAAATTTAATTTGTCGGTTTAAATTAATGATACATTGTTAAGATTTCAATTTTACTATAAAAACGAATGGAATTTCGATTCAAGCATTGTGTGTGAGGTTCAAGAGGAAAAAAATGTAAAACATATAACAAATAAAGTACTAGCTCAACTCATTGTTATTATATCCCGATGAAATGTTCTTCCGAATAATCCTATTCATCGCGCGGCTCGCATTTGCGATGTATTTTGCTATATAACATCGAAAATCGTCGGAACGGAGGACGAATAATTTTACGTGCGCGTGGAGTACGTTTAATCCATTTTCATAAACGACATACCGAAAATACGCGCCTCTCGCGCGCGATAACAATACCGATAATTTTCATTGAAATGCTGAGCTGAATGAGCGTGATTGCGAAAATGTGTGTGTGTGTGTACGCCAGCGTAAACGTGGGAAATCGAGGGGAAAACGCGCCGGAGAAACGTCGTGAGGTCAGCGTAAAAAAAAAAGAAAAAGTGAAAAGTGATTTATATTTTGTGGAAAAGTCAACGTTACGGTATGTAGATGTTTTTCTCGTTTCGCGAATATATGGATTTCGTCAGGAACTTTTTGTTCGACGTAGGACGTAGGACGTAGGACGTAAGACGTGAACGAGTATTCGAGAATATAACTCAGACATGCTCACGATGCATATCCCTGCCGAAGAGATATCTGAAACTCGGGGATCCTGTCCCAGTTCTGCGAAGGAACGGTCCAGCTTCGCACAATGAACAACGATCGATTGACGGACTTCTTCTCTTCTGAAACTTTTGCCGCGGCAGCAGCTGCGATCGCGCTTTGACAACTTCCGAACGATACTCAGAGTCTTCCGCCATCTCGTTCCATTTACAAAAGATACGTCGATACGCCGTCCAATCGTTACCGCTATAACGTTTTGTGATGTATTTTATTATACGTATTCGCGTACATATCCTCCCCCTAGAATCGCAACGTGCATCTACATTCAGCGAAAAAAACACAGGCAAACAGGAACGGCAACAAAACGACAAGTACGCGGGTAAAAAATTTAATGAAAAAAACCCGCTCTTGCGGATAGAAACACACATTTTCACCACGGTCCTCGCAAATATCAAATATTCGTCCGTGAAATCCCTGAGACACACGGAGCAATTCCGAGGTATGATTTTATGGGGCTCAGCATTTCCCTTGAATCTCAACTAACTCTCGGATTTTAACTCTTAGATCCGAGAAAGGTATAGGGATCGATCAGTATGAAATGGGTATAGGATTATCCGCGGTGATATTATAATGAGCGCCGCGGCTTCATCTCTTCCTTCCACATCCAATCTTTTCTTCTACGGTCCCTCGGAATCCGCGCACGTGGAATGAAATTATAAGTTCAAAGGCAACTTCATGACTCTATTAACTGTTTCATCATCATATGCTCCATCTACTAACTCGACCTTAAAAGATCCATACAGCGTATTTCGTAAAAATTACACGGTAATAACGAATTCAAATTTTGCAATTGTATAATTTTATCTTTCAAATCTTCAATAATGTTAAATATTTTGGTAACAATATGTCAAAATTAGTAAAATTAGAAGTAAGTGAAGTAAAATTAGAAGTAAGTGAAAGATAAAATCTTATTAATGTACAACCTAGAACATTTTTTTTCCATTTTCTTTTATTACTCCTCAGAGCAAAATCATACAGATAATACAACAC
Source organism: Temnothorax longispinosus (assembly GCF_030848805.1). NCBI lineage: Eukaryota > Metazoa > Arthropoda > Insecta > Hymenoptera > Formicidae > Temnothorax > Temnothorax longispinosus. Next base: position 20,648,573 of record NC_092359.1, on the reverse strand, counting down.
ATCGTTGGTTTTTTAATAAAAAACCGTACTCTCATTGTCAGACGTAGTAACATATTCGCAATAACGATGTACGGGCTTCCGCGAATACGGGTATCGAAATCTAAGCACATTTAAGCGTGTGTTCGCGAAACATTCGATGCCACTTCCACCCTGGCATATACAAAATTTCGCAGTGCGGGAAATTCAATGAGCCTCGAGCAAACGTTTCCGGCTCCATAACGACGTATTCGGGGAAATAGACATACACAGTCGGGCATTCGGCGGAATGGCGCCGGTGGGCTTTGTGCCTCGCACAAAGCGAATCTCACTGTCGCGGTCGTGAGATTACGCAAAACGACACGCGCGCCTATTTCGTTCCCTGATCGTAACTGCCTCCCCCGTACGTTTCGCCTTAGAAAATATCTCCCGAGTTTATTGTTCGCGCGTTTACGTCGCGCGGAAGGCAGTGCAATGTAGGAAAAATCACGCGAGTACCCGTTCCCACGGATTAATCTTTTTTTGCGCGTCGATCGTGTATGGCGATCACCAACGGAGTATTATACGGAAACAGTAGTTCCCCAAATCGCTTCAGCTGGATTTGATACAGCTAGATTTAGATCGACAGACTCGATGCCCTCAATCACTGTTATGATGTTTACGCCAGGAGCCATTCTCATATTACATGATCTACTCGCTACTCTAATCTAATAAAGCACGCAATACTATCATACTGTTATATTCACCGTGTAATGTTCGAATCAGAATCAAGTGCCTCGCAGACGAGGTATTCAATGCGAGAGTTTGCGATACAATCGCTTAAAACTTGTAGTTAACGCATTGTGTACGCATTGTATTCAACAAACAATGTATTCCAAAATCTCGTAACATTTCTGCACAATTATACATGAATGACTTATACGACTTAATTCAGATCCGACTGGAAGCACGCAGTTTTCTCTTCGCGGAACGACGCGATTTTCCGTAGAGGCGGATTTTTATCGTCCACTTTTGCGGATCGAATCATCGCCTGGAAATGGAAACTTGCACTTTAACTTGGTCCCGCGTTCTATCGAATACGTGGATACGTGGAGGAGGACGGGGAGAATACGGGAATTCTCATTATCTTAATACCTCGTGCCGCCGCGCCGCTGCCGAGAGGGTAGTGGTCGAAGTACGCCCCAGCGAAATTACAACGGGGCTAACGTTGAAACTACCGGCAAAACGTGATGAAACAAAGGTAAATCTCGTCTTCGAGTAAGACTAGGTTAGACAGAACTATGACGGAGCTCGGAGGATTACCTGACTACCTCCGCACGTTGTACTTACCTGACGTAGACTTTACAGTTTCTGAACATGCGAAAGCACAGACGATCGAGCTTCGTCTCAAGTGCTGACACGATTAATTAGACACTCGTATGTGGAATTTCGTTAGATAATTAAACAATAAAGCTAATTGTGTGCACGAAGTAAGCACGTATAATAATTAACAGGAAGAGAAGTTAAATTTTCTTCAAAGTTACAGATATCATTAGCTGTAATGTTTAATTATTTCATAAATTACGACTTGTAACTTAAATGAGCAAGATAAAATTATATGTTTAGCGTTTAAAAGCAACAGAGAACGAGGAGAAGCAAGGAGAAAGAGTGTGAATAAAATGACATGAGAAAGATAATATTGCAGTTATTTGAATGCAAGATTGGATCACTAATTTTGTATCAATTTAATTAAGCAACAATTGCGTTTCAAAGTCTCCTTTCTCGCATAATTAGTAATCCAATCAGTTTAATGCAGACTAATGAGAGGATAATATTATGATAGGATTAATGCTCCGCCAGAATTCCATTGTACTGAAGCTATCGCTTTTGTTGAATATTGATAATCACCTCATGTTTGATTGCTACTCAACAGATACATTTTATCCGCTCAATATACATTCATGCATTGTAATAGCATACTACCTAATCCTGTAATCTTATTATTAAAAGCTGAAGTTACAGCGTCTTGACAGTAATATTTGAATAACAGAAATACCATCTCTTCTCAAAATGGTAGCGAGTAGAATTGACTAAGAGAAATTAATTAAAAGGAAATACGTGAACAATGTAGATGCGAGAGTTCGTTATCTGAGAGAGTTATTGAGAGTTTTCTTCATAAATTTTCTGCAGCAGGTCGACAAATTACTGGGCTGACGGCGATAAGTAACGCGAGAAGTTTCAAAATTAGGTGTCTCAGATCCTCGAGTATACCGGCCAACTTCGCGGAGACTTCAAAACGAATACCCAAATGAAAACCTGACATCCGTGCCGCGAAAAGTCTGAGTTTTCTTTCGAGACAAACTGCAGACTTCGAAAGTAGCGCACGAATGAAATGTTGACATTCATATAGTTCGTGAACGAAATATCTTGCGCCACGAATCCTCTATAGACTGTAAGACGCGATACATATTTGAACGCGCTCTCGGAATATGTCCAATTTTATTTGCTACTGATTCTGTTTTAAGAGTCATTGCGGATTTAAATCTAAAACTGCATCATGCTAAAAACTGAAAATATTTGCGTACCTTAATTGTGCGTGTCTGAAACACGCGGGTCGATAGCGAGCCTAGAGCTGGACATAAAATAGCAAAAACAATGCAGTCAGAGGAGAGAAGAGCGTAAGAAAGTGCATAAGTTTATCGCCGAGAACTCGGGTTTCCTCGGGTTTTTCGCAACGCTGAAAACTCCCGAGTGAGAAGATTCAAAAATGTCGGGAACCAAATTTATATAAACGCGAGGAACCAAGTCGTTATTTCGAGGAAAATTTCTGGAATAAATATTTCCATCGATTCACAAGCCTGTCTCCTCTCCTGTCTCCTCTCCTTTCCACATGCCGCTCCGCCGTAAACTCGTTTCCACTTTCGGCTATGCGCGAAGGAACGTCAAAAGTCGGCGAATAACTGAAGGAATTTCAAAATTCGAAGCGAAACGCCGTTGTCGGCCGACGCGACGGCCAATTGCAGCCGACTGGCAGGATCCAGCAAATTGAGTCGATCGGCTGTGTACTCGAATAGAAATATAATGAAGACATGTATTGTTATGACAGAGGTCGCATGAAATAAAACATTTCAATTTTCAATAATGCTTTTCTGCAATTTTTTATTCTAGATGCAAACGTGTAATAGTATAAATTTATTTTATTGCACAATAATTATTAATAAATACTTTAGTTTTAATGAATAAAATGTGTAATGGTTGGATACATTAGTTGGATATATTATGCGAATTCCAATTAAAGTTATGTAGATTTTAATAATAACTACACTTCTTATTTCGATAATAATTAATTCTTTTAAATATTTTGACAATACTTTATACAATAATTTGAATTTGTGTTGATAAAAATATGATATACATATATAGCATGAAGAAATTATAGTACGTCGATATTTATTTCTCGTGAAAAACTAAGAGATAATTTTTCCTTAGCATATAAATGTCGAGATTTAAATAGTTCCGAGCCTTGAGCTATGTGACCGAAGAGAAGAAGGAATTCTGACTAATTTCACTTCAGGACTGCAAGTAGATAATACAGCCTAATTCTCCAGATAATTGCACGCGAACTTAACTGTAAGTGACTGACTTGAAAGAGGCATAGTTGCTCTAAAATATGTTTAATGCGGAAACTTTAAAAAGTGTAAAACAGAACTAACTTATTCATATAATTTCTGAACAAGAACCTCGCTCGTGCGTCCAGTACCGAACGTTCTAAATGCGCGCGTGTTATACATATATCTACCTGAAAATAATTAGCTGCAAAATAGAGGAAAATAACGATATTTAGGATATTACTACGACAAAGCTCCGGCTACACGGCGTACGGTATATAACGTGTTTTATTCGCAATATTCTGCAATCCCGGAAAATTGATAACGCGCGAGATGAGACATTCTCGTGCATTTTAAGCAAGTCGCATGCTAAACATTATTGACACACGTACCTAACTAGAGTGGCGCGTTCGCAGATGATAATATATTCCAATGGCTACCAGCGCCTGGCGCTTCGCTAAACAAGCCCGTAGTAAATAAAGCCTCACTGTTATCGCGTCACGACGTTTCCCCATATTTCCCTTCGTCGCCGTCTCTCGCGCGTCTCTCTCACCGTTCAATAAATCGGAGCTGATTCCCGGTCCCCCTAGCAGATATGTACCAATAAGCCGAATCTCTCCGATGTCCCCTCGGGTTTATCGGTGGCGGCAAAGTGACTTAACCGGCGGACATTAATTGGCTAAACTTTATCAGGTGGAAAAAGCCAATCGACCAACACGACACCAACGGCCGTTCTCTCGCCACATCTGCACCAACTGTCGTGTAATTCTCGCGTTTTCTCGTCCCAATTCACTCGCACTATCCAGATCCTCGATTCCCCTATCCCGGCGGACTGACTTCTCGTTCGCGTTTCCCTCTGCTTTTCCCTCTACCCGTAGAGCCGGGAGCCGGGAGAGCAACAAATTCGTTGTGTGTACCGTCGCCTCTCCGCCGATATCGTTTTGCAGCACTCACCATTTTATTTTTATCCGCCACCGGCGCGATATCCTTTCACTACTGGCGAAACAGACGCCGATGCGTTCGGCAAATATCGGGTGCTTTACATTACAACCTTGGCAAATAAGAGCCGCCGTCGACACTCTATAATACGGCCGAGCGAATATTGAATATCGGGCAAGATACACTTGCTTCTTTTTTTGCGCACCACCGCGGGCTACGAATTGTGGCTGTTTTTTTTACACGGTTTAGCAATACTCACCTGCAACACCATTGTACGTGATTTCTTGATTAAAAAAATAAGCTGCAAGTGTTGGCATAACAAAGCCACGAAAACTTATCGTCGTAATTATTTGCGGATCAATTTGTGGTAACGCTAATTGCTATTTAAACCTATTTATCGATTTGTCCATTCCGCGCGTTGATCTTTATTTCAAATGTGTAAGTTATTTAGTTAACACAAAGCGTTCTCGCAAAACCTAGTCGTGACGAATATTGCTCAGGAATCACAGTGCCGTGATTACTTTTTGCAGCATGCAGTTGCATTACATATTGCAACAGATATGTCGAGTTTATTGCGAGAAGCATTTTCAATGGGATATATCCTAGCAGGAGAACTTGTTACGAATGATCGATTGCACGCAATACCTACGAGGGTCCCCCCGGTGCAATATTTAGAATTTCAAATTTGTGGTTGCACTTACCCGTCAGACGACTTGTCAAACAAATTCGAAATATGATACATGTATCGTACGTCCCCCTTCTGCATACTTATGTTAGCATATTTATAAGATATCATGGTTACGTTCCGGCTGCTGATTTTAAAGCTTGATTAATTTAGCCTGCGACTGGCTCGTAAAAACGATCTTGCGCAAATAAAAAGGAGTGACTCCTGGATGATTATTTATTTATCCAGGAGAAGATACGAAGAAAAAAAGAATGCCGAGATGGCGCAAGGGTCCTTTCTAGCAGGAGTCATTAATTCCGAACTCAACGCAACACTTGACGTGTTACGCATCAATTCTCTTAACTGTATATTATTTGTCCTATAAGTTGCTGCACGTAAATTATATCGGGGCGTGGGAGGGGGGAGGAGGATAGTTCACAACGAATCCGGGAATACAGAGCGATAAATCACATTGATCCACGACGATATTTATCGCTATGCGCGCGGCATTAATCGGATTCTTCGAATCTAGACATGCACTCTCATTAAACCGAACACGCCCGGCAGCTGCGTCGACCAAGTCTGTCTCGGGGGAAGCTGTTTCTAAGACCGGACGATTAGTCAGGATAACCTTCGAGAGGAATTAATTAATCGGCGAGCGGAATATAAACGCACGGCTCTCTCCCGCGCGGGAGCGCGGCTGGAACAAATAACAATTCGTCACTCTCGCTAATCTCGCCATGATCAATCCCATCAATCGGCGCGTCTCTTTCGCTCCTCGCGAGCTCGTCCCCGCCATCCTCAGCTTCTTCGCAGGCACATCGAGAAAATACGTATCGATTGAATCGTCCCCCCCCCCTCCCTTCCCTGCTCTCCCTCGGGCTAACTGGCAGTCAACGAATGGTTAACTTACCGTCGAGCACTGTCCTGGCGAGTCAGATTTATGACGAAACCCTCGTCGTGTGCGTGCGCGCGTAGAAATGTGCGCGATCCGCGATCCGCGATCCGCGCATTGGGATTGCTTCGCAACGAGATGAACGGCGCGCGAGCCGGACCACGAGCTTTCATCGCCTGCGTTTGATAGGGTTTATTGACGAGAGGAGGCCGAAATCCAACGCTATGCCGGGGGGGACATCACAGGCGAGGCCGTGCCCGACGCAAGAGAGAGAATCAATTTTCGCGCCCGATTTTCCCGTTTCCGAGCGAACCCACGGGACCGGATTATTTACTCGAAATCGACTGTAAGCATTTAGCGAAACGAATATGTAACTCTAAACTCGCGACTTCAAAGATTACATTCTGATCATCGATTCTTGCTGATTGTGAGACAAATCTTGCGTATCAGTCATTAAACCGAAAACTTTTTCCGATCATATGTCGTGTAAATTGCCGCAAAAAATGGCCTAAAACGAATATCAAAAAATGAAAGAGCCAAAACTCTGTGCCTATTGCACGTAAGGTTGTAAAGGCGTGTCGCAAAAATTGATTTTGTATTGACGGTTTTACAATAGCTCAGACGATAGATGAAAGAATTAGGGGACAAAGGATTTTTTGTATAAACCCAGAAAGTACACGCGAAGAAGTGGCTCCAATCGAATTCGTTAGGGAAAAATGGATTCCAAATTCGTCAAAGAAACTGTAGATGAAAGCTTTAAGCGCGGCGTTCCAAAGATACTTTTCGTGGCATAGCCCTATTATACAAATTTTACATATATTAGAGTTAACTAGAAATAAAAAATATAGTACATTTTTTTAAATGTAATAATATTTATTACATTTTTAAAAATATTATTATAAACTTATATTCGTCAATTTTTTTAGTTATTTTCGTAATTTTTTCGCTGCAATATTTTTTCACGCACAACCATCACTGTCGAGTCTCGGCCATTATCGAGATAGAGACGCGCCAATATGAGTAAAAATAATTTAACAATCTGTCGTGGATGTATTTATTAATATACGTATTTTCGCATCTGATTATACTTTTGTCCTTGGTCTCCACTATAATTGCATGTTTTTGCAATTTAACTTGAATTATTGTTAGGTATAATCTTTTACGTCTTCACGTTAGCTTACTTGTTTTCGCATTGTTTTACCCACAGCCTTCGTGTTTCCGAGACTTGTTTTAAATCCGGATCTTAATGCAGAAACGCGCTCCACGAAAATGCGGAAAAAGTTTCGCCCTTACTACATAGTTGTCTTATTGTTAATCCGCGGAATCTATTCCCCATTTCCCCAATCTTACTTTCTCCTTTATTTTCTAGAAACTTCGATCTAAATTTTGCAAGTTTCTACAATTTTCACGGTCAATACCGTCAACCGACAAACAAACGGATGCGAATATCATGAAGATTTATCGTGCGTGAGGCACAATGTGGGATCAACCGAATCCTTTCGCGTTACGATCCTTTAAGCCTAACGCGAGGTTATATCTTGCCAGATACGTTACATCCTGATTTAATCGTATAACATTGCAGAAGAGAATAGCAGCTCGCCTTATTTTGCCTGTATGTACGTTGTTTGGAAGATACCTACAGTCTAAGCAGGATTATCTAACATCTCAACCTCCTGCACCTAATATCACGACTGGAACAGCAGCATGCGTTAACCTGGCGCAAAGTTGTTTCTGTCGCTCGTCTGTGTACTTTAGACTTCCATCTCTCCCAAGCATAGAGTAAACTCGGGTAAGATGGTCATAGAAGAAAGATGGCCAACCTATGTTCTTTTAATCTAGCTCGCCATGAAACATCGAATGAACATGTGTTAACCATCTTTCCTCTATGGCCATCTTACCCGAGTTTACCCTACAGCGTCCAAAATAGTTAAAAACAAGCAGTAATTAAGATTCACGTTAAATAGCGATACTATAACGTAATATTTTAACGCTAACTTAAACTTTCTTCGACCGATCCTGCCTTTCAGATAAAATTATGAATAAAATCGATTGCGTTGCTGAACTTTATGTATTCCAACGATCATAAACAGATCGGAGCTAATCCGCGATAGTCGGACACGCAGAAAATTCGTTTATATCTCGACTTCGTTATTAGTATTCTTGAAGAGGTTGTGCAATCTCCCGATAACCGTTAAGATCGTCTTATAGGGTGATAGCGGGTAAACGATGAGATGGTTTCGCTTGCTCCGCGTTTCGCAGCATTATGGGTACTTATTGCGGTGAACGCCTAAGAAATCGCCGTACGAAGCCGTGTAAGCCTCGATTCTACACCGTCATGCACCTATCCTTCTCTCTCTCTCTCTCTCTCTCTCTCTCTCTCTCTCTCTCTCTCTCTCTCTCTCTCTCTCTCTCTCTCTTCTTTTTCCTTAGCATACGTTCGACGCTGCCGTTGCCGGAATAAACCGTAATTCACCCCTTGAGCACGAGCGATATTTAAGGAACGTTTTAACGCTCGAACGTGGATCGCTGGCCGCCGCGAAAAGGGATATTGGAAAGGACACACCTGCGCGAAGCGGTTAACGTCTCATTTACTGCTATACTACCGCAGTCTCTCCTGGTTCAGATATCGTATCATATAAAAGCGACAGATGAATGGAATCGATGGAAAAAAGTGTTAACGATACGATTCCATTATGGAACTAAAAACTTGATCAATATTTTAATATCAAAATGTGAAAGATTAATCTCTCTTAATTTCAATTTATTCTGTTGTATTTTATTTTTATCAAGATTTGTCCATTTTATTTCTCTTAAAATATTGTATGTCTTTCTTGCACATAAAATCTTTTTTTTTATTTTACAAAAAAGTGTTATCTCTCCTCTCTCTCTCTCTCTCCCTTCCCTCTCTTTCTTTTCCTTCCCCTTGTCTCTTATTCCCCTCTCAATTCCCTTCTCATATTTTATTTTAAATTAAACATAATTGAAATAACCGTAAATAATTTACCTGTTGACTTACACTATTTAAAGATCAATTAATTATTGCTCTCAGAAAATTCTATTAAGAGATTAAAAACTTAAAAATGGAAAAAAATTAAACACATTTTCATATTAATCTATACATCGTATGTTATTATTGTCGAATTGATAAATGTACTATGACAGTTCGAGCAAATAGTAGCAGCTGACGTATTGGGAGGGCTATCGCGAAGATCGATTTCACGCCCGAATCTGATGCGCGCGACACTTTCTCGACAAAGTAGACGATCGCATCGCGCAGCATGCAAAATACAGTATCAGTTGACTTGGCTTTCCCATCTAAATTCCGTAGCTTCTCGGACGACGTGCGAAGAAGAAAGACAGATCACGGTATTTCGACGACAGTGTTCCCCAAGACGCGACAGCCACGCGCTTTCATCGTCACAAAGCCATTTCTCTCTAGGGGCGTCTTTGTATTCGGAGAACACGTATCAGATTATCGGGAGCAACGTGACCGATCGGATCCACTAGGATCAATTAGTGTCAAAGCGAACGAATCGGGACGGATCGGAGAATCCGCGGCGCTCATTGTCTGTGAATTAAAGGAAATAACGGATCTGTTTTAGTAATGCGATTATCGGATATTTATTTTTAAGGATAAAGGAATGAATGATATTCATTGTCCTCTCGATGGAGGAAGTAATCGCGAGATGAGATTTGGCTATGCGGCGAGTGGATTGCATTATTTAGATTGTAGCGATTATATTGTCACCACGCTCGTGTCAGATACATGTTTCGTATTTACTTGGACGTATGCATTCACATGCTTGTCAGCACATATACCCATTGACTACACGTACGTATGATGATTGTGGATCAGCTAGCGAAAATACAGTACAGTTGAGTAAAGCGTTGGTTTCTTTTCGTATAGGTACCTAAATTCTGAATTGCAAATATTCTTTCTTTTTTTCTATTTTATTAAGGTTTGTTTTATCTCTTAATAGAATTTTCCGAGGACAATAAATAATCGATCTTAAATATGGTTAATATAAGTAATCAACAAGAAAATTATTTTCAGTCGTTTCAAATTTGCTGTGTCTATCTCTGTAGAAAATATTTTGCGTTAAAGAGAAAGATCTCTCGAATAGATAATAATGACACGCAGCCGATCTATAACGAACGCCGAGAATCGAGAACGCAGACACGGTCACACACAGATACACACATGTAAATTTCACGGACGCGATTAAACTCGGAATTTTATGAGTGATCGATTTTCTTTTTCATTTTATTGCTTGCCATTACCAAACCCGCTAAAAGATTACCACGGGATGAATATTCGCTCTCCGCGTTATATATATTAAAATGACATACTTATTAAACGTGCGACGTCGTAACGGTCGGTGCGCGTATTCCAACGTATACACGCACATTGGTGACTTGCTGAGCAAGCAATCAGAACACGTATTGAGACACGACCAAACACACATTCAACGAGCCGAACCGGCGAGCGGCGGACGGTAGAACGTCAACACATATCGCTTCAAGCGCGTAGGCTTGATACGTAGGCACACACAGACACAGAGATATCGATTATTGACGAACGCAACAGAAAACGCGCCTGTTAATTGGAGAAGTAATTTCGAAAGGGTCGCGATATATTGAGCGGGGCGGGCTGAATTAAAGCGCAATTTGTCGTATAAGCTAGACCGCCGGCTGTCAATGGCGACTCTTCAACCGCACATTCGTCGTTGTGTATTCGACGAGATACACATTTTTTTTTCTTTTTCCTCATTGCAATATCACGCTGGCTGTAAATGCAAAATCACGATACGGCATTCCGTGCCGCGTGCCTCGTTAATATAATATAATTTGTACGCGAGAAGGAAGTAAATTGCGACGTTTATTCCTGTGTCGCCGAGTCAATCGTCGAGTCTCCACAATTTCTCGCGCGCGCCGTAAAAGAGACGCATCTCTTCATTAAAGCGGCAGTTATTGACTCGCCTTGAGTTGCGCGCGGCCGGAGCTCAATTACACTGAATCGCCGGTTCAATTACGTCGAAAGCTGGCGCGACGGAAATTATCCGCGCGCACCTACGAGATCGGTTATTGCTCAAAAGCGCGAGCTCTAAAGAGTCTAAAGTTACTCCCGCGTCCGCGAGTCGAGGACGATATTAATGGTCGAAGTTCGTGCTCTCCGTTCGTCGGACAGAACGAGGCTCGGCACAATCGGCGACTCGCCGAGTGCAGCGATAACATCGAGAGATCCGTGAATAGAAGAATAACAAAGTCGTCGACGGATCGCGAAGCGATTATCTCCGCGTAACTTTCGTTCGCAGGCGGATGTCCGGAACGCGGAGGGAGAAAATGTCTTTTCGGCGATAATGCCGTTCGATATAAAGTTTATCCTGCGCCTGCAGGATTTTACTTCGCAGGCACGATTTCTGTCTCGAGTGTCGCGCGACAACGATATTCATCGCGAGTAATATGTGCCTGCGAGCATTATATTATTTATTTCAAAGCGCTGGTTCAACCTGCTATAGGATAGCCGTGGGTTACCTACGAGATAGGAATTATATTTCAACGAGGCGCGTAACACGCACACCGCGCTTGCGGAGAGACACTATTTTCCTAATATCTTTTTATTAAAAAAAAACTAAAGTACCACGCGCGCGAAAGATGTGCATCTGAAAATCGCGCAATTCCCGACTTTTATCTCGTTCGCGGACCTTTTTGGAAAAACACGACGATTTTCACTGCTTCGAACAGGCGTACCCTCTTAAAACGTTCGTTACATTTTAATCCGTAGCTCGCACAATGGCGGTAACGCGAAACGCAGAAGATTCATGCCCAAAGCGCTTACGTTTGGATCAATAGTTACCAAAGAGACGACCGTTCCATTGTCCGAAACGTTTTTTAACTGCTTTAGTTCGATTTTTTGACAAGCGCTCATATGTGTGCGCGCGCGCGCATGTGTGCACGCGTATGCGCCGCTATATATTGCGCTGATTATCGAACAGATCCGACAACCGCCGTGTCGGCTCGTTTCGAGTATGCGTTAATGCCAAAACCGGCGAGCCTAACCCGCAAGCCAGTCGAGAAATTGCGCCGATGCAATTAAGCTAACCACCATAATCGGCCCCGAATATTCGCGCCGATGTCGAGGCGGACACGCGTACTTCGATTAGCTATACACTCGCGGAAACGTTCGACGTCAAACCGTTCGATCGGCCGACAAAGTGCGTCGTGCACGCGAACAAATAACGCTCGGTACGAAACATCGACTACGAGAGAGCAAAGATTACAATTATTGAGACGGGGAGCCGTCATGGTGAACTCGACGAATTGTCTTGGATTGATTAACAAATCGCTGCGCGGAATTACGTTTAACAATCAGAGAGCAATTTGTATTTCCGGGGGCCCTCGACACACAGACGAGTTCCATTAGCGTCAAAAGGGGAACGATATGAGTCGCGTAGAATAGATTAAAAAAAAAAAGTATTTGAAACTTAATTTTGTCAATGCAATCTGATTTGCTGCACGAGCAATGAAACTGGATAAAGGCGATTTTAACGACAATTCAATATTAATTGACTGGAAAGATATTATCGCTCTTTAGCCCGCGTATTGGAATAATCCCTTTAGATGATCCCTTTTAAATCCCTTGAATACATTTCACTAGGACAGTCTATACTTACGCATGTCATTTAAAATAGAAGAGCTTTTATCCCTAAAAAAAAACGTGCATAAATAACAGCAACGCAACGTTTTGAAAGAGAAGATAACGTTGAAATATTTGAAATATTTTTTTCGAGGAATACATTACAAGAGATACATGCAAATGTAAAATTGAAAAAAAAAAAAACAGTCACATGTGACATTGCCGTAAACATTTCATATGTTAACGCCGTGATTTGTGTGGGAACGGTTTACGCTGCGCATACATCTCGGCCTCGCGCGATCAATCGATCGCAAATGTCGCCCGTGTCTCTCGTGTAATAAAGGCATTATTTTTTCAGAACTGAAAAGTGTCGTTGCTGTATCGCGCACAGAGAGCACACAGTCCCTTTGCTCCATGGCGTGAATAAAAAAGCGCGGGCACATGCGATATCGCGCGCCATTCTACGAGCCAACAAAGCTTCAATAAATTTAAACGCGTGTCCCTGTGTGTAGCCGCATCTCTCGCGCGCGGGTGTACGCGTACCGATGATATTCGAGTGTAACTGCACAAGGGCATACGGCATTACACCCGCGTATTTTTATTCAGCTAAATAACCAACATTCATAAAAAATCAACATTTTTCTTATTTGTAATTTTCCTTCATGAGTGTATTTTTGCGATGGTTTTTTTGCCGCGTCACGAGTCAGATCTTTATTCATCGCGGGACTCATCCGTGATATAATCATCACGTATTTGCATAAAAGTTTAAAACTCTGCTAAAGTGATTTAAAATATAAATAATTTACTGTACAAAATGTCGTATAGCTCGATTTACTGTTACTCAACGTTTCAGATGCAAAAATTCCTGGTTTACGTTGAAGTATAATATGATCCGGGAAAAGCTTGCGTTAGCATATAAGCTTACAAACATTTACATTTACGCGTTAGCCTGATAATACATTTCCTTGGCATTCGTGATATCTTTACGGGGTAGTTTAGTACCTCTCCGGTCTTCACCTACATCGTAAAATGGCTCTCGTATTTTTTAAATAAAACGTCCGCGATCGTTAAACTGTCGACTTATTTTTCCGTCTTAGAGTCGCCCCATTCCGTCCGGGTCTGCATAGTCATTGGCGAAATTGGGTCCACCGGCCGTTTGGGAAAATAAGTATCTTCACGAAAACGAGAGAGGACGAGTTTTGAATTAATGGATAGTCCCATTCCTTCGCAGGTATATATTACAAATTTTTAGGAGTGTGTGCCAAATTGACCCATTAACCGATTCATATCGGCAGCGATCCACGTAGCCAACCAAAATCCATTATCACACATTATATGAATTGTTTTTCAGGGAAACGAACATTTTATCTCTTAAATATAAGGGATGATCAAAAAGTTTCCGTTTGAAATTGATAATATCAGATATTTAAAAGTAATTTTTAGGCGTTAAGGTAAATAGAGCTATGTCTGAACACCTTTATCATTTTAGTTTTTAAATAACTGTAATGCAAATTAAAATTAAAGATAAAAATATAATACAAGAAAAATAATTTTATCTTTGATTCTTTGATTTTAATTCGCGTTATAACTTATTTAAGGACTAAAATGATAAAAATGTCCAGACATAGAAACGTGTCTACACATTTACCTTAAGACAATCGTTCCATTGACGAGCAAAGTTGAAGATACCGTTGTGCTACAAGTCTGTTGCGTACAAAAATTCAATACAAACTGCTTGACGTCATCGTCCGATGACGTCTTTTTCAGCAGACCGAAGAAGTGAAAATCGCAAGGGGAGAGATCTAAACTGTAAGGAGGGTGCTGTAGAGTCTCCCACTTAAGGGCTTGCAATTTGTCCTTTACGACCATGGTAACATGAGGGCACACGTTGTCGCGCAGTAAGATTATCCCTTTATTGAGGTTGCCCGAGACATTTATTTTTAATGGCACGCAAACGTTCTCGCAATATCGTGCTGCTGACACCTTCGGTCCGCTCTGACAACAGACTTCCACAACGGCATCTTCAACCTTGTTCGTTAATGAACGATTGTCTTAACGTCTACGGAAATTACTTTTAATATCTTCAAATTATCTGAACTTACCGTCTCCGAACTTTTTGATCATGCGTTATGTAAGATCCAACAATTATGAGTTAATATTAAAAATATTAAATGATTCGTTTAACACATTTTATTTCTTACGATCCGCAATGTAACTTTGCGAATCTATCACGATATTTCCGGTGCTTTAATCGTCACGCTCTTTACGATAAACTTTTCACTGGCACGTACGCGCGCGTATCTACGCAAGAGCACGCCAAATGTCTGAATTACGGGGGCTCTCGCACGGACGCGTGGACGAAGCGCGAGAAAAAAAGGGAAAATAAAATAACGCGATTAAAATGCTCTCGCGTGTCCGGCGCGCGGTCGAGCGAGAGTTTTATCGCTCGCGACACACAAGCGCGAAGCGACGTTTCCTGTCCTTCTCCTCGCCGGGACGGAGAACTCGCGAAAGAGATCTACGACAGTCGCGGCCGGACCCGGGGAATTAGGGGACTCTCTCGCGCAGAGCGTGGAGATGCGAGAAACATTTAGAGTAATGTTCGTAAGTTACCGGGGGGGAGGAATGCGAGAGTGGCATGAATCAGATACGCATGGACATTCCCGAAAGAAAGAACGCCGAGCGCTGAGCGCGACGGCAAATTAAAAATTAAATGTGCGATTTTCGCGGCAATTCCGCGCGTTTAATTCGACGGGCGAGCGGAAACAACGCGGGATAACGCGGCAAAAAAATGACGACCACACACCGCCACCGAGAATTAATCTTGCGCGCTGGGAAATATTTTTTGGCGCGCGAACGTCAGACAGAACCAGATTTAATGTCGGGAAAGTTTTGGGAGTAATTTATCCCGACGATGCAATGGTTCGAATTTCCTCGGCCGGAAATCATGCCGTGCGTGCAAGTAGTGCGACAGGTTCGCTAGGTGTCGGACAACACTCCACTTCCCCCGCGTATGTCAGCCCCCTCCCCGTGTGTGCCTTGCTCGAGCGAATATCACGAGTAACCCACGACTTTTTTCGTCTGCCTTGATTTACAAAACATCGTAATCAAATTTGCCAGGCGAATTCGACGTTACGCAATCCACGTACTACGCGGCGTACACGGGGAAACTCGTTCAACTCTCGTTCATCAATTAACAAACCGTATGACGCCGGATTTTTCGGAACAAAGGGGGAATTTCTGTCGGGCCCGTGATTTGTTCTTCGAGAACGAAACCGTTGCGAATTAGATTATCGGTGTTCAATCATTCCATTTGGTAACGCAGCGCGCCAGCTTCCCGTATCTATAGCGCGTAACACGTTTGTCGAGATATAGACGCGTATCTCTAAATTTTTGAAAACACCATATTCCATTACAAATTCCACGTTATATGGAATAATACGGGAATTAATGCTTTACTGACGAGCAGCTTATTAAAAAGCTTAAGTGTTAGTACATAGAACAGTTTGCCTGTAGTCAGCCTTAAGCCGCGAGCATTAAAATGCACCGCGTGCATTGAAACTTCACAATTTCGGTTAATCTCATTGTTACCTTCACGTGCAAGCGCTTTCGCATGTCGCCTAAATCATTCTGCGGATTTACGGACGACCGCGATCAAGACAGAGAGAAATATTTTCTGAAGAATTAACTCTCCTCGAGACCGGGGAGTATCTCGTGCGCGAAACAAACGAATCTGCGGAAACGGAAGCGGCGAACGAATCCCGCGCGCGTACAAACAAAAAGTACCTACCATTCCTCTTGCCTTCTGAAGGAAAAAAAAGGGACGCATCGGTGGTGTTAAATGGCCGCGCTTACTTCTCTTCGTTTTTTTTTGCCGTTGCGGCTCTTCGGTTTTTCGCCCCGCGCCGCCCTGAAGACGCGAACGTAAGAAAACGCGCTAACGACATTTTCGACTTTCGTCCAAAGTGTATCTCGCCCCTATCGCCCGTCGCGATCGTTAGTCGGACAATCGTTTGCGGGGGAGAACGTCTGGCTTGCGCGGGCGGCACGCAGCTCGTAAATTAAGGGCCCGGGGATGCCATTGCCAGCCAGCACGAGCTAAATCTGCGAGGAACGATCGTAAACCACGCCGCAATATCACGTTACGTAGCAGGCACGGTGGCGATGCGTGATTGGAGTGAACCCCGGTGAATCGGGGATAAATCTGCGGCAAAGTAATTCGACGGCGGCTTACACCCGGCAACGGATCGCGTTACAACCGCGATGTAGATCAATCTAAGCGCAACGACAAATCTTGAGCCTCGCCCAAAGAGAGCCGAGAACCTGCAAGCGGATATATGCGGAGATTTCCAACCGAATTTTATAGAATCGTGTATCACGAACCGTTCGAGGGAAATCCAATGTATCGATATGCAATTTTAATTTGCGATCTTCTGATGATAATATATTCGCCGTCTTGTAAAGATTAAAACGCAATTGTACTTTTTGAGAAATCATTAAAATTTCACGGTAGAAAAAAACAGAACTGATCGGAATACATTAAGATTAATTGCAATTTTTTATCTTTTAGATAAAAATCAGTTTCTTTTTGCGTACCGGAGAAAAACCAGATTAAGAGACAAACAGAAGACGGATCTCTCTCGTGTACGTGCCATTGAGCGTTGCAGAGAATAGTCGATCGAAATTCTAGGATTAACTCGTACTGTGTCAGGACAATGGACCTGGTAAGGGCGTCACCAGCAAATCTCCGAACGTCACGACTATCTGAGACAAACGGTTTACAGAAGGCACCGGCAATGTTAATGTTAAAGTACAGCCGATCCGGCCTTCCATTTGCTTCCCGTTGCAAGCTCAGCAAAAGATTCGCTCTATCTGGCGCCGTAAAAAAAAAGTAGCCCGATCGTAAAAAGCGAGGTAATATCCCGATTCGTCGGAGCTCATTTGACAACCGTTAGAGATCTTCCACCGGAATATTATTTTATACGAACACACAGACGCGGAATCGTTATTTCTACAGTCGACAAAACGTACGTTTCTGAGATGGATTTGATTTCGCGAGATTGCAATTGTAGAAAAAAAAGAGAAAGGTACGAACGAGATATATACCGCGAACGTAAATACGTTATCTCCTTTGCGTCGCGCTCCGATATAGAAGCCCGTCCCCCTTTACGGTTTTTCCTGAGAAAAGATGAAATAACTTACATCCACGAGATGAAGGACGACGAGGAACTTTTTCTTCGCACGCCCGAAGACATTTTACCATTAAATGCATATTTTAAATTAAACCAGAAGATACGCAGATGCGCTCTCGCCGTCATGTCTGTTGAAAATGTCCCTTTTAATGGAATATGAGAGTCGTGATTACATTTCGCGGTGATGCGTAAAAATCTTCGGTTACATTGTCACGTAAATTAAATTTTGTAGAAATAATTCCTTTCTTTCAAAGAAATGACATTATTGAGATAAAATATACGTGAATTATCAACAGTGCATAAAAATCAGGTTGCTTCGTAGTCAAAAGTAACATGTGTTTAACAAATTGTTAAAAATATGTATTTTGTACATTATTTACGCAATGTATTGTGAAGCGAATAATCTTCATTCCACAATATTATATCTTAAAATGATATAACCGATAATCGACGATTTAAAAGCAGGAGAAGAAAATCATATATACGATATGGGACACTTTATCTCTACCTGAAGACCATCGAAAGACCACCCTATAATATTGATATACATGCTATACACTTCAATGAAATATAAACAATTCTCTCCGTGCGGTACAGCGATATAAAACAACTGTTCGCTTCGCCGCGATATCGACTTTGTAATACGCGGCGCGCGGAGCGCGACTCGAAGCGGTGTCAGAAAGGAGAGCGAGGAAGAGACACGAAGGAATGGTATCAATTTTGTCCGCGGAGATAGAGTGTTATTCCTGTTTGCTACGATGCGGAACAGAACGGAATCACCTCTTCTTGGCACCGTTGCACACTTACCTCGACACTTTCGCCCATTACACGTATACCGGTAAGGAATATCAATATCTTTTACTACGCGGCACTAAAGTGTCGAATCGGCGACCATTGCGAGGTATACGAGACATTGTTTCGCGTTTTATGTTTGTAACCTATGCGACCAATTTCTCAACGTTGCATATATGCTCGGCAAGTTGTGAATCCTATTTCATGCGCGGGGCAACTCGGTAAGAACACCCCTGATAGTTTCCGGTGACGAATTTTCCCCGGTAACTTCTAGAGTCTCTAGAGCCAGTATCCTGAATTCTATTTCCATCTCACCCGATAATAATTGAAAAAAAGTTGTTTGTCACTTTTTCGAGATTTCATTTAATTGCGAAAAAACGCTCCGCCATAATCGCCGTCGCGCAAGACGATATTTATCAAAACTCGTCGACATAATATCGCGATATTAAAGTGATATATTGACAAACTTCACAAGACGTATCAGCATTTCCATGAACTCGCCGCGCGGGAAAAGTAGATACCGAGAGTCGATGCACAATGCCACGATAAATATGTAACTAGCAACTTGGACGGGATCCAGGGATAGGTGAACTATCATTTTTCAGGGCTCATTGATCATCTGGAGCACGTATCGGAGAAGCAGCGGGGTTGAATTTTGGGGAAGATGGCGAACCCGGCCAAGATGAAAACTATAGGGTCCTTCAAGAGTGTGAGACTCTTCAGGATGACGGCGGTGCGGTGGCGAAGACACGCGCGCGGGTAACCCAGATAAATAAGAACCCAACGGTCCTTGGGTGGTAAGTGCGCCACGTGTTCTAGGGCGAACCACTTCGCTTCGAGATCTCGGGTGGTGCTATTCGCCACAAGACCCCCAGTGTCACTTCGCTCCCCGATACAACAACGTTGTATCGCGTTTGAAGAGTCCAACCCGATTTTCGCGGCGACCACCCCCGCGCCGCGAGCGATCCCATTTACTTAACTACCGCTCGCAGTCCCATTTCCAACTCCGGGAAATCGCTTTCCACCGTTGTATCCGCCGGCGCTCCCTCGTCGATCGCAAGGATCAAATGTGTGGCAACGAGAAAACGGCGCTTCCGCTCCGTGCACCGCGAAATACAGGGATCGTGGAGCAACGGTTTGGAAAAAGGAAATGTGTTTCAACGAGCGGACGGAGCTACGGAAAAAAAGAAGAAATGAAACGTGATGTTTTTATAGGTAAGACTAACTTGGACAAACGAAATAACAAACTCGTGATAATGTGTCCAGTAGAGTGGGCTGTATCTCATCACGAATCTCCCGCGCAAGTATCGCCGGAAAATAATGGAGAAATAAACGCAGGAAACGAAATTCGCGACTATTTTTACGGAAAGAAAATTACCTGCAAGTTTTATGGGTCCGAACTCTCAATCGCGCGACAATTTATTTCTCCTAAACTCTCTACGTAATATAGAAATTTCCTATATCACGCTTAAAGTGACAAACCGTTTACGGTTTAAAGCGGCAAACACGGAGTTACGAATAATGTTTGCCTAAGCTCTCTGTGCCAAGCCCAAACAAGATTTCTGCCGTAGATAAACCACATGAAACCTTATAAGGATGGTCTATGAGAGAGACAGGTGGCTCGCTTCTGGCGATATCTCATAGTTAATGCCTCAACAGGACACAATGCCGCATATCGTTAGATGCATCTTGATACTGTCTATTAAAGTGATGCACGAGCAGTGTCTTGCGCGCCGCGAGCGCGACACGCCGTAATTTCTTGCATTGTCCACGACTATTTTCTAATTAGAAAGAAACATGAGAGAGACACACAACACAGCGATGCGAGACACTCCATTTTATGTATGCCATTGCATTACAGCATGTCGTTTGCCGTTTTCATCTCGCTTGCGTAACATTTTTAATACCTGTAAACTCGTCAGTGTGGAATGCTCGGCGTAAAATCATGTACTAAAGTTACGTACAAACGACACTAAACTTCTAAAATATATGTTGCGCTTATTCTAGCGATAATTATAGAAATTAATTGCTGATGAGGACAGCTTTTATTTTATAACGTGTAAAGTATACATATAAATTATTTAGAGATATCTATCTATTATACATCAATTATGAGATTTTCAAAGCTGCGGTCGAACATCACGTCTCGTCGACATTTACATCTTCAAGCTTAGTGATTACGTTTCATTTTGTTGTGTAGAAACAGTCAATTAATGTCAGTTTATTTCAAACTTGTGGTTGGATATACCCAAATTTATATAAACTATTAGGTACGTGTACTTTATACATGGAAACTCGTGTACGAAAGTGTTCTTCGATGAACCGTCAGCACGATAAACCACAAATTATACTAGTCAGGTCAAAGTTGCCTGGTTACCGTAAGCGCAACCGCGAAGTCTGAGTATTTCTTTACTTTATGATATGCAGCCTCTTCGGATTAACGAAGCGATAAACCTGAGTTTCGCATTATGTTATATGACAAACTTTATCAACGAGATTAAATAAAAAACCTGCCACTAAATAATAATATTAATAATTGTTGCAATGATAAATCGCGCTAAACGAATTACGAACTCAATTTCTCTTTGCAAACCTTTATTATGCTTAAATGTTGCACTTATGTACTTATATTGCTAAATATGTTTAATTGCTTGAAAACTGCGCGTTGTCACATGTAATATCGCGTTTTCGCAATTTCGATACAACCGTATATTTTCTGTCTCGCGTTAATTCCTTCCTGTGTGAAATGAAGAGACATTTCAGCGCAGATAATCTAATTATACACAGCATTCCAGTTTCATCGCATCAATATTTGTAATAATATACTCTTCCGCAAATATTATATATTTCACGTCTCATAAATTCAATATCTCTCTTCTCGCACCGCAACTACATCAATCTTATTTAGAAATTATTAATGTTCTACTCGGAGATAAGTTTTCCGCGCAGATCGCTACCCGCGCAGTAAAGGTAATTTACGTTCATAGGAGACACGTTTTGCTTCAAATTCATGCTTCGCAACACATTTTACATACCGCGAATACGTTACATATACGTTCGCGAATACGTGAAGCGAGAAAGTCGAAATTAGCCAAATCAGATTAGCTGGCATACCAAATGTGTCCTGATTTTCGGGCACCTATCCGGGATCAACGAGATCACCCAAAACGTTTCGCATCTTACGACCGGAGGCAACGCCGGATTATGAAGACGCTGCACGCCGTGTTTCCGTGCCACGTGTCTCGTGAGTCCGCCTCCGTTGCGCGTCTCCGTGGCTTCGCCGTTGGTTGCAATTAACCTCGCCGCATCCTGCCACCCGTTTCCTAAACAGAAACTAGCTTAATGCGACGATGCTTGATCTAGCGGATGCGCCATGTAACATAAACGGATAACCCGTAGTTTCTCCCCGCGTAAAATGTTTACCTGCCGTCTGCCATTTCAACGTGACGCATGTTCAATATATATATACGCACTCGAGGGAAAGAGACTGCCTCTTGTTCCTGACGGAAAATAATCGCTGCGCGATGTTTTACAACGTTTCCTGACATGAGATGTAATTATATTGTTATTCTCCTTAGATTTGTTTTTCATCCTGAATGCGAACGTGTCTGCAATAAAATAAAAAAGCATAAACGCATTTTTTAAAGAGAAATAAAAATTTTCTTTTTCCAAGAGTAAATGCAAGCTAGGTCGCCAATATGTCTCTTGTACAATTACCTTTATTCAAATATTGATAAAGAGAATGTTAACAAAGGTATCTTATTTAAGAAAAGAAAAAAAATCATTATTAAGAGTTCCTAGTTATTTAATTATTTATTGAATAAAATATTACTTGATTAAAGGAAAAAAAATAAAATTCGATTCTAGATAATAATATGTTATGTATGTTAATGAAAAGGAACTTTTTCCAGAATCTTGGCACACGTCATAGACATAGACACGGCGAATTTGTTTGAAGTCGCGATAATGAAGAATTAAATATTCGTCCTCGACAGTGCAGCGTATGTAAGGAACTGCAATGGAGTTGGTCCCATGCTCGCTGATGGTTGCGCGTGTTTTGCGGAGATTGCACGACACCGCGAGGGAGCTATTCGTCTTAGTAATGCGTGAGGGTGTCCGTAACACGACAGGGCAGAGAATAAGGGGGACAGAAAGAGAGAGAGAGAGAGAGAGAAGAAAGGAGAGAGAAAGAGAGAGCACGGGATATCCCACATCCCACACTAGCAGATGAGAACCGCAAGAGTTGTCAACGGGTACCCAGGGTAGCCACGAGGGAGGAGATTTTCACGACCATGCAGGATGAAGAAGAGTGAAACCAGCGGCACTGGATCGAGTAAGTGACCTCTTATTAATGACCGACGAAAAGTGCAGACATTAGGCATTTATAGCGGCAGGATACGTAGAATTCGAAAGGCCTTTCCTTTTTGCGCTTTTCTCTCGTCGATATTCACCGATCGATATCCATCTTACTCGTCGCGATAGGTATGCGCTCGCACGCATGTAACACACACATACACACAGACACAGGCTTGTACGCATATGTAAAGGGGAATATACGGGATCCTCAGGAGCTCTGCCCAGCGGCATGCGCGAGGAGGAGAGTCGCCATTAATCTACCGTAGACTCGAATCTCGGTTAGGAATCTCACGTCGTGTGAATATCAGAATAGAGATCTCCTCCGGCAAATTCTAGCAAAGCGCGATGTGGATTTTTGCATCTTTAATGCGAGCCGCGTCCGGAATTTTGTTGGCGCAATCACCGGAGCTGCTCGTTAAGTTAATAAGAGGAAACTATTTTTATAGAATAAGCAGTCATGAAAAAAGCGGAACAAATAGCTCTGCGCGGTGTTTGTAACATTTCATGCGAGGCAAACATTAAAAGCTCAAAAAAAAAACTCGTGTTTTAACTTTATAGTTAGAATTTTTAATAATATTCACATATGAAGATTTATTTAAACATTCCCAAAAAATTTCTAGTCTTCTCATAATATTGTTTATTTATTTAAAATTTTTGTACACTTTATAGTGCGTAAAATAAATAGATTGTTGCAATTTTATAAATAAATTGGTAGTTCTGCATTCTAGAAATAATAGCGTAACATTATTTTCCGAAACATTGGTGAAGTTTTCGCCGCGGAACATCTTTTGAACAATTATACCTTCGATAAGGAGAGTTTCCACTTTCTACCTCCGTTTTTGACTTAGTAAATTACGGTTTGTCGAAAACTTTCACGCCAAACTTCCCCTATAGCCGGAGCGAATTGCTATTGAAACTTCGAGTTAGGCCAAAAGCTTCTTATCGGCTATTTCTCTTATTGCAATGCGCGCTAGGAACAGCTTTCGCAATATTTCAGTGTCCTCTTAACTCCGCGAATCTGAAAAAGCTGCAGGGGAAAAGTTGTACGTTTTTGCGCACAGGACGCAGGTCACTGTGCGCGCGGAAGTATAAATCCGAATTACTCTTTGGGGATTACGGAAGCTATTTTCAGCATGGATTGGAATTTGGGATACGAAAGGCATTGAAACTTTGACAGGAAATATTATAAATGTTTTTTTTCCGCTGCAGATTTATGGATAGAATATTTATGCGTTGCATTTATTGGTATCCTATATACATATATCGCAAAATACATATTTTTTTTTACGCACAAAAAACATGTTTTTAAAACATCTTTTATAACATTTCGCCATAAAGCTTTTATGCCTTTTATAGCTACGATTCCACCCCACTCTTCTCCATTTAAAATTTAGATATTATATTTAAATCAAATATCAAATTTTACTGCTCGTGCAATTCTATATATATTGCCAAAAAAAATTTTTTTTAATTTAAATTTTATAATTAAATTGAAATGTATTTATATATAAATTATATATGTATATATATATATATATATATATATATATATATATATAAAATACATATATTCAATATTGTATATAATAAGTAATAAAAAATCGTAAGAGAAGATAACGTATAACGAAATTCCCGCTTACAATTTTGCGGATAGAAGGAATTCCGATACACCTGGAACATCCCGCTATAACAAATTATAAGTTATTAGATTATGCACATCGGAACATACAATATCGTGTAATGAAGCGTATCCGTTTGCTACGTCATATTACATAGAGTTCTCCCGCATAAACTCATCGCAAATAATGAAATCAGGGGAAACTCTGATTTTCCGTGTTTACCGAATCGAAAAGCCAACCACTTTGCGACAATTTTATACCGTCGCGATTCTGGGTCATGCCTTAAAGGCACGTCCGTGTTGCCAACGAAGAATGGAAGAAGTACGTTGCGCGTCGTCAGCGACAATAGCGAAATTCGCGAAGTTCACACGTGAGAACAATGTAGCGTAACGTGACGTTACGCGGGGCATACCGGATGGAATCAGGTCTTCAAAACGAAATGCAAATATGGCATTATTCTATTGAATGCACGAGACTTTATATTTGAGAGAGCTATGTGCCCGGAAATCGAAGGAACCGATAGCGCTGCGAAGATGGTGCGCGACATGACTAACTTTCCCGGGAATCTGCATGTTTTAACATAAATTTCCGCGACACGATCTTAAACACCTACATGTCTGGGGCGGTAAATTGTAAGGAACGAACTTTTCCTCCCTTTTTCATTTCAAATGAGGATATTATCTCTGTGTGTATACACGGATATATATCGTTCTCTATGTCACTCGAGAAACTTATTTTATTTTACTCAGACTTTTAAAGTGACAAATTTTTACGTTCAATATCTGACGATGAAACGTACCGTCGTAAAATTCAGAAGGCGCACGAGATACAAACCAGTCGTTTTTATCTTTGTTCGGGGCAGTCATAAAAGTGACGATGTCGTTCTCAACGGCTTCTTCCTTTCCTTGCTATATGCTTTTGCCAAGAATATATTGCTGTGCCATCGCGACATATCGTATTACGATCAAAATAAATCTATTAAAACATGTTGATGTTATATTTGCAACAGTGGATTGCCATATTACGATAAATATAGAAATAAATATACCAAAAAATAAAACACGTGTTTACGTTAGTACTTATTAATAAATAAATTTATTAAAATATATCATGCTGTATTGCAGTAGACATTTCGGATTCAATTCACATAATATCTTAAGTAGAAAATGCCATTTCGATGAAACTACTACCTTGCCGTGTGGTAATGCGCTCGGTTTAAAAGTTCGAGATATTTAATGTGCCGTGTACGCGCCGCCGTCGGTTAAGCAGATTACAGGCGATTTAAATAATTTCTTCGCGGTTAATTGGATTAATTACCCCCGACGCGTACAACCGTGGCTTCCTTATTTCCTCCGGACGTCCGCCCCTCGAAACGGAAATGAAAAAAGAAAAAGCGACGAAACAAGTTACGTAGAAGTGTTGGCGGCGGCGGTCGCCCCTATCGCAGCCGGATCGGGGAACTTTCGACGGCTAATAGAAATAAAAGAAAGTTCTCTCCCCGCAAGCATTGCAGTCCGGTTTAGGTTGGTTGCGTCTAAGAGGGTGCAATAAACGGCCAGATTTTCACCGGAACGGAACGGCCAGCAGCTAACGAACCGAACGGCAGTTAGACCACACTCAGCCATTAGTGCCACTTTTTTTCGGTGCACTATGATATCTCGCGATACGATCGAGAGAAATACAATAAAGAGGAAGAAAAAGGTATTGTATTAGCTTACAATACCGGAGTAATAGTAGCAGATATCATAAAATGTTAAAAAACAAGTGTACGGTTTCTCATTACCCAATCTTGTTTTTTTCTACTCTTCTTTATATCCGCTCCGCCTGTAGCAGCTGTGCTCTTATTTGACTGAGATGAATTGGATTGAAATAGGATTCATAATAGCATCGCTCAAACTTGAAATGCAATTGTCAAGATTCTTCAATAATTCTACAGACAATATGCAATTGTTCTAAAGAAAATGCTTGCCGTTCTCATTAGTTTTAATGAATTAATACGTGGAAAATTGATTTCTCAAGAAATTTCCCGTTGTTATGTTAAAGCTTTTCATGCAAACCGCACATTTAATTGCATTGCAATTTCATTTAGTTTTTATTTATACGTTAAATAAAAAAATGTTTGGGGTGTTTAATTTTCACCTTATTTAAACTAATTTATATTAGCAATGTACATTTTATGATTTATAAAATTTGTACAACGTGATAATCCCGCATAAAACGCGAGTTTTTTTAATCCTGAATTTAAAAACTGTTTGAAATAATAGAATTTCGAAATTAAATTAAATTTAATACAAATTACATTTTATAAAAAAGAAAAATTAGATTTCTAAAAGTAAAAACTACTTATCCAAAAACATCGAGTGCAACTTTTTTAATTATTAAAATCATCTCGTGCAAATATAAGGCAGTATCATTGATATTAATAATAAAAGCTCACATATACGTTTGTTCGTAATTGAAATATCGGATGTACATTTATGTTACACGGCGATTAGCCATTCTATATTATCGTAGCGGAGGGACATTTATTTATTCAACAGACCGCGGGAGAAATCCGCAACGATCGATGTTACAGGAATCGCAGCGACGCGCTCCCTCGCGACTCGCGTTCGACTCGCAATCGTTCCGTGTTAACGACACTATTGTACACCGCACTGACAAATCCTTATACATATACATGTCGCGAACCCTCGAATATAAGAAGCCGAGGGTACAAAACACCTAAATCGATTGTCGGTTGGCACAATGGAGAACATCCAACCCCCGGTCCGACCCCGGCTGCGCCACATTTACTTCGTCGGACGATGAAGTCGGGGATGAGTTATAACCATCCTCGACCTCTTCATTCATCCTTCACCGCGCTCCATGCCTCTCCTTATCTTTTCCCCCGCCTTTCTCGCTCTCCATTATCATCTCTAACAAGACGTACTCAGCGAATTCGTTAATGACTGCCTGAAAATCTCCGTTATTAAAATTAGCGCGAGCTCGTGTTTCGGGGTGCGTCTCCTCCCCGTCGTTCCCTCCTCCCCTCCTCCCGCATCCGGTCCTTTTAGATTACTCCATCTCCCGAGATCTCTCCTCGTCTTAACGCGCTCGCTCCGAATATTCCGCCAGGATTTCGAGATACCCAACAGTGCTGCATGGTACACGCGCGTTCTCGTATATATTAAACCCAAAAGCGGGATCTACTCGCATCTACCCGCGCATCTACCACCGGAAGAAACATCTTCGCTATGAAAGCGCGACACATATATGAGATTACGATAGGCGTGCATAAGCGGGGCTACGGCAGAGAAAACGGTAATAACGGGTGGCGTACAAAGGGCATCCCGCATGAATATATTATCGTCTAGAGGGTTGCTTCATCCGCGCACGTACGCGCAAGTACGCCCGCGTGGACCCGTTTCAGGATAATCGCCGCCGCAACTCTTTCCACCCGGGAAGATATCCTTCGCACGATCGACTTTTGAGAGCAAATTTATCGGCAGGATTTGTAGGAGCGCGCCAGAGGGGCGACTTGTGATATGGCGGACCACTTGTCCCTTCCCCCCCGAAATCCTTTAGAATTCATCCCGGTAAAGGCTTAAAGATATAGGAACTTAATCTACAAAGTTGCCAGACCTTTCAATCGTTACTACGTGAGTCGAATAATTTATTGAATATTTGTTATTAGAGAAAGTTACATGGTAATCGAATCTAACATGGCGATTTGCCAAAATCAAATTATGGAACGATAAATTTCTCAGCTTATTATTTAATAAATCCACCCGGGATGATCAATATTTAACCAACGTTACGTGAAGCGGAAACAATACACTGCTTCCATGAGGTAGAATTCACCATGGACTCGATTTGTAGAAATGCTTCAATTGCGAAATATAAATTGCGAAATACCTCTTGTTTATATTATTTTATGTGACGCGACATTTTGTGTAAATTTTCTGTTTAAATTATTTTAAAATTAAATATGCATGGAAGAGATAAAGGAGCAATCTTTGGAATGGCCGTTATTAATATATAAAGGTATATAATTGGCTAATATATTTCTACACATTTTGTTATGTTTCATAATATTGTCAAATTGGTCGCTAATTACATTAGAACAAGTTATTCGTTCAAGTATTTTTTGAAATAAATAGGGAGTTTTTGCAATACCGTCTTTCAGATCAGATACGGTTACGGTATCTGAAAGACGGTATTGCAAAAACTCCCTATTATCTGCGAATCACGTTATCGTTCAAAAAATTTTCCTTATGCAAACAAATCAAAGAGATTGAAATCAGGCGAGCGAGGTGGTCAAGGTGACTGCGGGTATATTTTCCAAATTATACATCATATAATTATAGTACCAATAGTATCAATATGATAAGTAATAATTACATTTTTATACAAACACCGACATTTTTTCATGGAGCGAACTCCATCTTCGAAATACGTTATTCATCCTTTATCTCGGTTTCATGCTAGAATTATAAAACAGCACGGTGAGTACGGCTAACGTTGGCGTAACAGTGAACTTTTATGCCAAACAAATTTCAATTTCAACGATCGTGTCTTCTCTCGTTGATGCATAAACATCTATCACAACGAGCTCACTTATCTCCAACGCGCGCATTTTCTTCATCAAAAACGGTCGGAAAAAAATATCTCGCTTTCCAACGAGAATTTTTCTGAATGAATAGGAGTTTAATTGCATCGTGCATTTCACTTCGTGCACGAGAGTGATACACCGTTCATTTCGTACTATAATTAGTATAATTCAGCTAATACTTCACGGTAATCATCATATTATTATAGTGTCGGAAAATTCTGCGTTATAAAAATTTTATTTCTACTTTAAATACCATTCGCATTTAATACCATGGTAAAAAATTACGATTATATCATACATTTATCTTTGTTAAATCAACTTATGAAATATGTTGCAAAAAGACGCTTTATTTCGCTTTTCTCCTTTTTTGCAAATTTGACAGGATTTGACAAAAAGTAAAAGAATATTCATATTGTGTATGTATTTAAGCTATTCTTTTTCGCATCAATGTGACAATCAGTTGTTTAATTTCTCTACATCTTTGAAAAGTATTTTGACTGTTATCAGAAACTTTAGACTAACTTATAGCGTTAAGTGAGTAAATAAAAAGCCAATTATCAAAATCCATAAGATGTAAATTAAACACATTTCATTTCTTGATTTCTCGTGTACAAAAGCTGTTAAAATTAGCATACGAAATACAATGGTGATGACTCCAACCGACGATTACAACGCCGGAAATAATTACGAAAAAAAGAATATCTCCATTTCTTCGCGATAATTAATTCGCAGGTAGTGCAAATAGCACACTGAGCGTGTTAAGCAACTCCTCGGCGTGGTGCGGGGTGCGGGAACCGCGAGCAAAACAAGCTTCATTGTTGATAGTTCCTCGCTGGCGCGAGAAGCATTTCCTCGGGCGCCCACGGGCGCTACACAGAGAGACGGGGAAAAAGGATGCTGCTCCTCGATTCATTATCCGCTTTATCGGCAGCGCGGGGAACGCTGCCTCCTTTTCCGTCGTACATAATCGCCCCCGGCCGATGCCGTCTCGCGCGCGAGTAAATCGGGGATGACAAGGGTATATACTACGTGAGACGTACGAGACTACATCCCCTTCCTCGCGCAAGCGACGGCGGCAGGGGGTTGGAAGTTCGGAGGGTGTGCGAGAGTCGGCAGTAACGGACGGGGCGAACGTCCGCACAATGGACCGTTTCGACGGACCGCGCGAGAGGGTGCGGCGCACGCTGGCGACGGGGATGCTCTTGAGAGAAGGATAGGATATATTTCGTATACATATATACATATAGATTTGGGCTCGCTGCTATCGACGGTGCATAACTGATCGCCCAACCGATTTTCGGCCACCGCTCGTTCCCGCCGTTTTACACACGCCCGCCAAATTAAGCCACCATTAAAATAATAATCTCACCCGCTCTCCTCCATTCCGCACGAGTGGTGACCACCCCCGCGCGCGCGCGCGCGCTTGCGGTACCACCCCACGAGCCGCGTCGGCGAAAATCGACGTGGACGCGATCGACAATAGCCGTATACGGGGGCTGTCCTCTTGATTACCCATCGACGCTCAGGATTATCCCCGACGGACGCAATTATGAGCGTCGTCGCTGGAGCATCGCATCCCTGGACCAGTTTAAGCCAGTTTCACACGGATCACTAATTTCACCAATGGTTTTCAACCCTTTCAGCGACCGCATAATCGATTATAAAGTTATCTGCATTGGCATGAGAATTTTATATTTCAAATAAATAATCCGATTATTAATGCTTTATTCCTGTGGAGTAGCTCTTTGTCAGGTAGTTTCACATTTTTTTCCTTCCACAGAAAGTAAATTAAAATATAGCTAAATGCAGATATAGCATTATATTTAAATACAAATAAATAGATATAATATATTTAGGTCAATCTGGCGTTTCGCGGGCGCGTTCACACATAATGCAAATTCAAAAAATTTGGAAAATATAAATTTTTTTTCTTTCTAAATTTCCTGTGTAAACTGTTTGCATGCAGCATGAAAGCTGCATGTGAAAATGCGTGTAGATTGACGATCAATCTAGAAAAAGAAGTATTCAGAAAGCTAATATTCACTCTTCGATGTAGACAGAAAATCTTGATATAATTTACCGAGTCTATTACTTCCCGACAAAAAGACCTGAACACCTCGTAAAAAGTTAGACTATCCTGTTAGACTATTCTAACATAATTGAACGTCACTCGGGTGTTCCCCTTTCACGAGCGATTCGACTGCATTCGTGTGAAAACTTCCATTTAGATAGAACGTTTCCCTTGCCCACGACGGCATTTCTGCTAAGACACTTTGTGATATCGTGTGAAACCGGCTTTACGAGACGTATCATTGAACGATTCCCTCCTAGACATTGACGACCCTTCGCGCTTACGACACGATCGAGTTGTATAATTACTGCGATCGTGTCGTAAGCGCGATTCAATTGCCATGTCGATTAATGAAAACGACCGTCAACCGGCAAAAGGAAACGATTTCGTTCGACGCTGCCTGATACGACGAAAAAGAAAATGGGGGGGGGGGAAGAGAGAAATATTGCATCGCGGGGGCGATTATGGTATTGTACTTTAGAATTTATGGTGGCTGTATTGAATAGTGAGTCGATAATAAGATCGTTCCCGATAACTATTTCGGTCGTCGTTTCTTACCCGCGCGCGGCGCGCCGAATGAAATTTATGGCGTACATGAGTAAGCATGGGGAGAGGGCGCCGGATTAACTCTCCCTCGCGCGATAAACTTGTGCAGCTGTAATAACGGTTCTTACGTCGCGTTTCGATTTCAGCGTGAATGAACGGATACATCCCGTGTATCGTGTAAAATTATTAGGCCGCGGGGATACACGCTCGCGGAAAGAGGACTCGAGGAAAAATCAGAATATTCAACAAGCAGCACGTCCAGCCAGAACCCACTGGGGTGTAAATTATATATCTCGCGCGACTCTACCCCCCCCCCCCGGATTAAGCGTGTGCAAGAAATAAAAATGTCGCTGTATCATGCATGATACGCGGCGAGGTCTCAGGAGGTTAATGATATAAGTTGTTTTGACGTTGGTCCGGACAAATCCCACGACACGTAGTACCGCGAAAAAGAATGCATTAGCCTGCTTAATACATGCGTGCAGCGAGCCATTACTCATTTCCGTCCGTTGTTTGGGGATATATTTCGCCGTCACTAATAAATCTTGATGAGGATTTGTAGCAGATAAAAGACAAACGATGCGCCGGCATTATGTAGGTCAGGATTATCAGACAGCGCGAAAATCGATACGCGTGCGTTTGTCATTTTTCCGCAATGTAATCTGCTTGAGTGAAATATGATAAAATATTAGTTATGTGTTGGACTCATCTCTGTCTCTCACTCTCTCTCTCTCTCTCTCTCTCTCTCTCTCTCACTTTTCTGTTTTCGCAAGAATAGATTACCAGATTACACAACGCAGCGTACGATAACGAAGCTGCACAACGGGATAACGAAATAAAAAGTGTAATAACGAGTAGTCAACAAATTTTTCAATTTAAATTCATACCTAAATCAGGGTCTGTAACACGAGGCTTATACATCCGCAGTTCAGCTGAAAAAGATGGTACACATCATGGATAAATTAAATGCAGACGTTGCATGAGCAAGTTTACACAGTGCGGTTAGTTAAAAAAAGCATGCGTTTGACATGTGTAAACACTATTTCTGTTATCACGTAAAAAAAGCTTATTATGTGATGTTAAATTTTTGTAAAACCAGCTTCTAAAACGAACAAAATAATCGTTGCATACGAGGATAAAAAATTATATAAAAATTTACAGAAAAATTGATCAAATTTTATATAATTATATAAAAATTCTCATATAAATGTCGATGTGTAAGAAACAACTTTTTACTTAAACAAAATTTAAATATAAAAGTATTACAAAGAAATTATCACCGACGAAAAATCGAGATAAATTTCATATACAAACAAAGTGTATATTATTTATATAGAAACTATTATATACTTGAGAAAAATATATTCGTATACCGTTATCAGAAAATTATGTGTTTACAAATATCACGATATTCGGTAGATGAATATATTAACATTTTCAATGAGAAGATTTCTCAATTCTTCCCTCTGAAAGCTGAAGTTCTGTTTCGGAATGTTTGATTTTCCCTGGTAATCCGTCTTACGTCAGAGATTTTGATTACAATCCGAGATTGTATTTCAGATGGAGGAACAGTCTCGCAATTTTCCAACTTCGGCAAGTACCGAGGATCATATCGTGGGAGGACGCAGGCGAACGTATATAAACTCGTGAGTAAGCATAGAGTTGGTAATTTCGGTGATCGATTTCGCGAAAGTGGATAACGTTGCTCACAAGAATGAGGTAACTCTTCCACGATGGCGAATGCCAAACAAGACCGAGAACTCAGCGACCAAGTCCGGTATCGCATTACCATAAGAATCCTGCAATGTATCCAAGTCCGCGAGGATCTTCGTGATTTCGAGAAGAGAACATGAAAACTTGGCTATTAAAAAAGATGTTCAAGCGAGCTACAGCGTAGCGTACGATCGACTTAAAAGTGAACTTCAAGAATAAAAATGTAGTTAATAATAAAGCAGTTTTTAAATAAAAACCTGCCGCGCGTGTATTTGCGATCCAATTATTTCGCCCGGTATAAATGATTATGCGCGAACAAAATTCTTTGTATATATGATGCTTTTGTATTTGTAATCATTTCGTCAAGTTTTTCACAAGTTTTCAAAATTTATTTGCTGTTTCTCAATTTATATTTTGACCACAGCAGTTTTTCCCTTATCGCAGTATATATGTTTACGCAGCTGCCGTGTGCAATTGACAATATTACCGGAACATTTCATTGAACGTAGATAGAATATTACTTTCCATCGCTGTTGTTTCGAAAAATAAGGCTGAAATGGAAATGCTTCAATCCTGTACAAAATAATGGCACAAGTAAAAATAGTATCGGCAACCACGATATAGACAATAATAGTAATGTAATAACTACAAATTTTTAAGTTATAATCGACACATAAAAAAATTATTTACAGATTACAAATATCTCACTACAAATAATGTTCACGTTTCGAAAAATTTAATAAATAAAACCTTTTAATTTAATATTTGTCATTCAAATATAAATTTTGTTTTTATACGAATAAGAAGACTTATAATAAGTTAAAACTTAATCTCTTATTATCCTAAAAGCAGCTTGATACGAATAATTTCAATAAACTTCAATTAATTAAATACTTTATTTAATATTATCTTTGATAGTATATAATGATAACGTATTGATTTATATTACTAACATTATTTTAGCATAATTAATATTAAACGAAGCTATCAATTAATAGTAATTAATATATATATTAGAGTAATGCAAGTTATATGCAAGAGTAGAGATCGATAGCATTATATCAATTTCATAATCGTCATTTTACATTAAATTAAATTAATAATACTAATGCAATATAACTTAAGGCGATTCCAATTTATTATAATGTTAACGGCTGTTAATGTTCACACCTGAAAGATATTTTCTCGAGGTAAATACTTTTATTCTAGCGAAATTTCAGTAAACAAACCGATGCATGTGTCGTATTTTTTCGGCCACTCCGGCAGCAACGTCGACATGGCGGATACTCCGCTACAAAGTTATAAAAACTTCAGCTAAAAACATAATTACCTGACGCGGACATATGTTACATTACCAGAGAGCAGGGTGGACAGGCCGGAATAGCAACTTGAAACATTTCTATGAATAATCTCGACATTTTCCAAGCGCGAGCGAGTGATTACTAGAAATACTTTTACACACATCGCTCATGAGCATACAAAATTATAATTAAGACAAAATGAAAATGCTCCCACCGTATCACCAAAATTTTAACGCACCGTTTTTTCATTATTAAAATTCTATTTTATTTTATCATATGAGAATGATCTGGATGTTCGCGCTCTGATCGGACATTTATTCTACATTTATTCTACTTAAACTGCATATTCTTTCCCTTCATAACGCTGAGTGATAACACTTTCATACAAGCATTAACTGTTATTAACACTCATGGCCGTTTATTCGCGAGATTTTTTTTATGTACCTCTCATATGATGCTATGTTTACGATCCATCTGCATTAAAGCCTACGTTAAACCGGGAGAATCGAGTAAGAACGGGCTGCTTTCATGCTCCCTCATTTTCCGTCTGCCTTCTCTTCTTTCGAAAGATAATAGACGCATCGGATAATAAAACACATTGTTCCAGATACACTGCATTCACTGCATTGTCTCGCGACCGACATCTTCGACACGTCGGCGAAGTGTACTTCACTTATACAGTTATACTTTCTCCCCTCCCCCCCCCCTGGACTTGTATGGTCCACGTTCTACGCGTACGACCGAGGTTACGGCCTCCTCGTCCCGTTTCTGCTTTGTTACACTTTGATACAGCGCCCTGGTTTTCCGGTGATACGCGTATATACGTCGGCGAATCGTGACAAATGAATTCGTTCCGGGGATACTCCCGTTTTCAGGCTCTCCTATCACGTCCCCTGCCGCGGCGCTGGTATCAAAGTCGTGCGCACAATAGCGGAATTGTAGGGCGAAAAGAAAGAGGAATCCGAACCACTGGTTGAAGCCATACACAAAGAAAACTGAATCGAATTGTTATCCAGATACGGAAATATTATATCAGAATACTAAGCGCAATTTTCGATCGCGAGAAATTATCGGAATCGAAGAATTGAAGATATTCAGAGAATTTTCAGGCTTTATATTCGCGTCGCTTCTTGCGCATTCCGTTGTATTCCTAAGCAAATACTCTGCAGAACGAGACGTGAAAGCTCGCTCTAGCTAATATTTCAGACTTATTGTTAGATATAATATCGTTCATTTATTCGCGGCGGTGTTACGCGAATTGGATTTGTGTAATGTATTTAAATTTAATCTGTCCTTTTCAAACCGGATTGTAGATAGCGGCGCGCGCACTACGGGCTATTATTAAGAAACCGTTAAACTTACGGACAGTCTTGAAAACTTTCGAAATCACTTGTCAGACAATAACGGTAAGATAATACCGCGCGCGTCGGTTCACGAACCGCCCTCGCGCCGCGAAACAGAGCTCAATTACGATAAGCGTCAGCGCGCATCGATTTTACGATGAAAACCAAAGTGACCGTCAAAAAACCCGCCGATGGGGCGTCAGATCGCTCCCGCGCGCGTTTCATTCTAAAACTATGTAACATCTGCAGATTGATTGGCTCAACTTTACTTGCGCAATGTTACCGCCAGCCCGGGGCGGTTTGCGCTTCGTAGATTTACAGGGAATCTACGTTTCCCGATTGGCGTCAAGCAATATGTTTCACGCTTTTGCGCTCTTAGCCAATCGAGCGCGTGTTTGTTGTTAAATGTATGCGCGACTTTTATCTCTTCACGTCAAGCGCGCGCGTAATGTGTAACGAACAATTAATCGTATTTTCGTTTCTCGTATTTTTTACACCTCGGCGTCGAATTTACGTTTCGGACAGTTTATCTTGTGCCGAGTAAACGTTAATTCCGCTGCGACGTCCGCGAATGTGGACTCTTCCAATCGGAGCTAACACAAACTGATCTCACTTGGTTGCAGGACAGTTATTTCTGCGCTTTACAGTTTTCCTTCTGCCAATCTGATTCAACCTGATATGAATTGAACCATTGAAATATTGCTTTTCCCTTTTTATCTCGCGTAAGCCGCATTCCACTTCTTTCGCATAAAGTATGCTCAAAGTAATAAGGCTTACTTTAACAACCATCTCCCTATTGTATCGTATTAAATTAATCGTCAATGTCTGCAGTTGGAGTTCAAAAGAAAGAAGCTCGTACAGATGGTTGAATACAGATTCATCGGTTGAATATAATTGACAAAAAGATTATACAGTTGCACAAGATTGCACGATGTTCTTTCTACTTAGGTATTGATTGTACGTGTACGTGCGCCGATATATCCGCAAGCAGCACTAATTACGTCTGTAATAATTCACTTCGCTCGGAGTCTTGAAGCGGTAGCAAACGAACGAAGTGATTACACGCGCGAGCGATATATACCGCGTCGAAGGGATCCTTTCCAGAGTTCGTAAAATGGGTAGCTTTATGATTTAAGAGTTCGGTGGAATAATTTATTAAGATCCCGAGCGAAGAGGGATCGCTCGCGAAGCGCTCGTCAGAGAGCGACTCTCGGGAACAATTCTAAGAGATTGAGATTTTTCAAAACACCATAATTCAATCGCACGCGCGACGCAAGCGAGTCGAGGGGGACAATCTTCGAATCTGATTTGCACGCGTATAAGTGCGCGAGGACTGGCGCCGGTCTTTTCCCTTGGTGGTCTACCGTTATATATAACGCGCGCTGACCGCTACGTATCGCCGAATTCCATTTCTTCTTCTACCTTCCGGGGCGAGCCGGAAGATATACGACGTCCGACCGCGCGCTTAGTCCGCGTCAGTTTCCGACGGAGGCAAATGTCTTCATCGATTAGGTTACCGGTTACCTTTAGCCACCCCGCACCCCCGCGAAATCCCAAAAGCGAACCACTTTTCGCTTCGGAAAAAGAATTTCTCCCGTAAGCGGGCTCTCCCACGCGCGCCAAACGCCGAAAAATCATCCCCGCGGACTGGTTACTATCCCCGGATATCCGGCTGGCCGAAGAATTACGGGGAAGAGTCCGCGGAACACAGCGGTGTACCACCAACCACGGTAAGTAGTCGCGAATGATATATTCGAAGTTGAGCGCGTGGCCCCCCCGAGCGATATTTCACGGAAGGGTTTCCACCCCCGACGAGCCTCGAGCGGCCCTCTCTCCCGCCCTTCCCACCCCTCGCGAGAGTCTTTGACATTATCGAGATTCCGAAGGCACCTGGAGCGCTGCAATTTCGTTCCGTCTTCCTTCCTCTCTCACGTCGCCCTCTTTCTCGACTCACTTTGTTCTCGTTCTCACCGTTCTCCGTTCTCTTATCCCTTGCCCTCCTTGTTTGCAATCCGCCCTTTCTCCCGCCCCTCTATTTCGCGTTCGTTCCAGAGAACATCCCGCGATGAGGCGGGAAATGGGGTGGGGGATTTGGCAGGGCGCGGGGGGGAGTCTGGCAGAGCCGGATAATTTAACAGAGGCCAGATGAGATAAGATAGCCTCTCGCGATGGTTGGGCTGGTGTTCTTGCGGTTCACCTTACAACTCGGCTGCGACGCCAAGCCTCCATTCCGTCGTGTAAACACGTCCCCGCGACGCCGCAGCCGCCCGCATGAGACTTACAAGAAAACGCTCGGATCCCTGGATCCGACACGAAGAAAGCTCTAGACCCGGAATTTCGCGACGCTCCAATAACCCGTGTATTTCTACGGGACGAAAAAAAAAACGCAATCGGGTCGCGCTCGGGAACAATCGTCGAAAATTCTAGCGCTACACTCGAATTCTGTTCACGAGAGATCTCTGAGCCGATATATTCTTTTGAAAAACCTAGAAAATCTATAAAAATATTCATATTAAGAATGATGCTTAGTCCGACGTCTGTATAAAAGTAATTCGCAACAATATGCAAATAAACGTTGTTTTTTTTTTTTACAAACCCGTAAACCCGTAAACTGACGGCGTCGTGTCGCTTTCAAAGTAAGCATAAATATTCGCGGCAACGATTTTTCAACGCGCCACACAGAGAAATTAAAAAAAAAAAACCACGAGGGATACGTTTCTCGAATAAACAGGCTTGAGCGTGTCAAATCACGAATCTCTTAAAAACACCGAAGAAAAATATTTTTAACAAAAATATCGGGAGAAATATACACGAGGAAAAAATAAAAAGAGTTACCGTAGAGAGCGAGTTACTGCAGCGAGCTTGCTGCCGTATTTTTTCGTGAGTATACACAGATTATTAAAATACCTGTCTGTGAATATTCTATTGCCATTATTGTATTATTTTTTTTTAAGGTTTTTAAGCACAAAGTAGAATATCATGTTTGCTAGAGAAAAGTACCGTGGCTAAAACAAATCTTAAAATGTAACGAAATCAAAATTCGCCAGATTAAAATGTTCAATTATGCGTCCAATTATATGACCGTTTAAAGTGAATGTCTAACATTTTGACCTAATTCGTATTAATAATAGTGATTTAATCTAAATGCATTCCGACCGGCCATATACATTCCGTTATTTCATTTTTATTGAAAACGTGTTGGCACGAATTTAATATTAAATTTATATGAAGCCCCGATCGTTCACGATCCGATGGTCCCAAAAATCCCCCTAGCCCACTTAATATCTCGAGTCATTTATCGTTTGAATGACCGCATAACTTCGCCATGTTCTATGAAACCACCGGTTTTATTGACAGCGGTCTGAATTAAGGTGGTCGCTGACTGCGAAAGAATGGTCCGCAGCAATGGACCTTTCGGTGGACCGGCCTTTGAAAAAGAGCGCCGTTTCGTCATAAAGAAACTTGAGACGATAGGGGCTGATAGATATATGAAATATGCGGGAACTGCGTGAATTCGCTTCGTGAAAGAGAACGAGCAACGCTTGCTTTTAACTAGGTAAAGTAGGAACGAAGTGACGTACCGTAAAATAGAGTGAATCGCACTCGGGGGGACGGAAAACTTTGCCGAGATAAAAGTATGAGTATCAATGACGACGGCGTACAGCGAAACGCGTTGAAAATCGTGAAAAATAACAGAATCAGCGCAATATCCGATTACGCGCGCATATACGGCTCGTCGTATCCGCGTTCGTCTATATGTCTCCCTGGGTATCTTCATTGACGCAATCTTTAGTGGTTCTCTCGTGCTTACTCGCAGCGTCCTCCTGAAAGCGTTTCTATCCGCGCCACCGCGGTGTACAGCGCTCTCGAATACGTTCCACCTATTTGACTAACTTTATACTACGCTCGAGACGCATACTTGAATGCTCGAGGGTAGTAGACATCGCGCGACTCTTCAACGTGCGACCAAGTCGGTTTAGTTGGCCCAATTTTCGTTACCGCGCAGTTAATACAACGTATTTCCAGCTTCGAACTCGCTGAATGATGCTTCAGAAGTGCAAACACTCAAAATGGAAGTTATATTCCCCCTCCCTCTGCTTTCCCTGCCTGCCCCCCTGCTCCCTTCCTCATGAAGTATACGATTCGTACTTGACACACTGCTGACTGAAATTTCCACAGCTTTCTCTCTCTCTCTCTCTCTCTTTCTCTCTCTATCTCTCTCCCATCAAAATGGAAAACGGGCAAAAATAATCCATTAGCTCGTGGATTTGATAAAGATGTAAAAACATTTTATT
This sequence comes from Temnothorax longispinosus, assembly GCF_030848805.1. Classification (NCBI taxonomy): domain Eukaryota; kingdom Metazoa; phylum Arthropoda; class Insecta; order Hymenoptera; family Formicidae; genus Temnothorax; species Temnothorax longispinosus. Next base: position 20,608,056 of record NC_092359.1, on the reverse strand, counting down.
ACCATTATGCACGCGGAGGAATTTTTTATCTGGAGCTCGCCCGAATATTAAATATGTATAACGCGATATTTTAATAAGCATTTATTTCAGCCGAGTGATTGCTTTATGCAAATTCGGTACGTGATTATAATTAACGCAGAACTTTCAATATGATTCGTATAAATATGTCCAATATCGCTTGCTGAAATATTCATCTCCGCCGATGTGTCTACAGCATAATTACGCCCTATGGTTTACTAACGTTATTAATAGGCAGATATATATCGCTGAGATTTCTCTTTGCAATTTTGCGACTCGATGAAATAATAAATTTGCACATTAAATATAAATGAACTGGTAGCTGCGTCGACAACATTGCCTGCTAAAAGCGTCGCTAAACGCGTCATCGATTCAAACGCTTGTGGGATACCATAAATTTGCGAAATTAGCGCATTTCATAAGTTTCGAGCGTAAAGATCCGTCTGTGGATGCAGGCAGGTGTGGAGTATGGCCCGTCTGCTTTGAGTACTTTTCCACCTAAATTATCAAAGCTGATAATCTATCGGTTCCGGACGCTTCCGGCGATCTGGACCCGCCAGATATTAATCACACGGCTCTCGAAAGGGTCCAATGTACGCGACATCTGGCATTAATTCGACGCTTAACGTTCGGCAGACTCCGGATTCCGGATCCCCCGATCTCGCGGAGCGCACGTAGCGAACGCTCTCTGGCTCGAATCCCGCATATAATTTCCGTGGGGGGGGCCGAGCTCGGGAGCAGAAGCGTCTACAGGAAGAACGATGGGTTCACGCCTGTAAGTAGTATTTGTGAAATATGGTCCCGACGGAAACGTTTTTATTCGTACACTTTATGTACCGGAGATCGCCAAAATTCCGACATTTCTATTCGCGATCGGGCAAAAGACGCGGAACGACAGAGATATGCCGGGATTTTACGAGTGACCGTAAGACGTCGAAGAAGTAAATCTGCCGAGCAAGTTCAAAATCGCAATTTTTTGATTATAATCCGATTTTTTGATTGAAATCCGTTAAATTTATAGGCGGCTTTGCTTTGGTGCCCTGCAGCTCACGAAAAATAAATGGAGAAACCGAGGATAACTGCCGTTCAAACAGTTCGTACGTCAATATTCGAATGCATATATTTTTAATGGAATTTTTAGAATTTTTGTTTTTAAATAATCCGTAAAAATACATATGCTATAAATTGCCATTAACACTCGTAGTAATTTAAAGCGATTTCCCGCAGTATTTTCGCGCACAAGTTATTTCCAATAATTTTTCTTCAACACTGAGAATTAAATTTGATAAATTTATATTGAGAAATTTGATAAATATTAACCGTTGACAAACAAATGACCTGCTATATTACTTCAATCACGCCACGAAATTCCGATTGAAACTTCGCTAACTACCTGCCATCGAATATTGTTGTTACGAAAAGTGCTCGACACCGCGTTCCACTTGTCAGTATGGGTCTAGAGTTTCGAAAAATCTCACCGTGCTCGGTTGGTCCGGCTATACTGCAAAAAAATGTCGCTAACGACTTTTTCGCGATGTTCCGGGCGGAACATTGTGTCGCAAACAACAGCGTTTGTTGTACGCGTCAATGTCGCGTGTCGCGCTTGATGCTTGCGAGATTCAAGCTGAAATCAAAGATCGCGTCGTGATTCCGCGCGAGCGCGACTTAATCATCATCAAAGCCCGCTCTAACCGGACCTGCTTGAAACTTCCGGGTCTGCTTGTAACGAGACTTGTAACTTGTTCAGCCCTCCTGGTAAGTACAATCCGTGCTGGGCCCCACGCGTATATCCAAGAGTATCCGTTCGCGTCCAGGCCAGGAATCACCTATCCGTTTAATCGATGTTTAACGATTCGAGTTGGAGAAACTCCGCGACAAACTTACAACGGCCCGAGCGAACTTGCCACCGTGGAGGAGAATCGTTACGAAGTGTTTCGAACGGTCCAGATTTCGGAGGCGTGCGGGCGACTCGTCTCGCGCCCTGCACTGCAATGCACTGCTTTCTCAAATTCTCGAAACGCGTTACACTTTGATTCAAGAATGGAGAGAAAGATATAAGAACTGATAAACGCGAAGCACGAACGGCCGCACGCGCGACTCCTGGCCTTCGTGATCTTTCCTGCCTCCCTCATTTTAATCAAGAAATAATTTTAAGGTAAATTTACATTATTCGCAAAAGCGAAACGATTGTATATTAAAGTAATATACAATATCACAATTTGAATTACGAACAACCGAAAAACTATGGCAACTTTCATGAAGCGAACTTTGGAAAAGCGAATAGATAAAAGCTTGATCTACATTTAGTTGCGCGAAGTGAACTTTAGAGGTAGTTAAAAGTACAGAAATTTGAATATTAAAAAGTTACGAAACGAGAATGACACGTGAAGCGCTTTTAATGAAAATCTCTGCAACACGACGTTATTATCGTCCTACGTTCCGCGCTGTAATTCCCGCATAGTAAAATAATTGCTGAGCGTGCGAGCGGTCAATTTGCTACATCTGTTTAATCCAATATCAAATCCGTGGAAACTCTAAAAACGGTAATTATATCTCGTAATTCGAAGCGCTATATCCGCAAAACAAAATCAGTCGGAGCCAATCGCGTTAAAATTATATTTCTTTTTCCTTCTATTCATCAGAATTATTTCAATCCTCCGAAAAAAAGAGAAACATTACGCTATCTATCTTGCGCAAATGAAAAAACGGGGTAAAATTGATATCTTTGTCTTTAAATGAAAAAGAAACGATAGAACGTTTCTTTCTAATAGAATGGTAATGGAATGATACACACCTGAAGCTAATCTGGTTTCACCTAACCGTGCTACATCGGAGAGAGGAAATCTCGGACCAGACAAGCGAGAAAATTACATTCCATCTGCGAAAACATCGAGCGAGAAACCACGATTTCAAATTGAACGAATCGCAATGGCTCTCGCGCGCAAACAATCGATAAGTAATCAACGCGTGCCGGTCCTCTTTTCTACCTTCTTTCAGTTCTACATTTCCTACCTAATGCTGTAACCTGGTTTATATTGACGGCAAATAAAAAGCCGGAAGTAACTGGATTTATTATCCGTAAGGTGTGTAGTAGAAACTGTTAAGTGCATCCATTCATAAGATAATATTGCATTTGAATTGTGCATAACATTATATTTTCTATCCTTTGAAATAGAATGAATCCAGTTTCTACACCGAATTAATCGTAAATATAATTCATATAATCGGAAAGAATATACGACGGTGCTATTCATTATCTCTCCATATAATACAAAAGAAAGTAACTGCACATGAGATTACAATGATATTAACGAAACAGTAAGAAAACGATTTCTTTTCGATCTCTTACAAAATATCTTCGATAATGTTAGACTGAACGTTTGATAATTGAAAATTAAAGCAGATAGAGAAGAGATTTTGGAAACTATTCTCGCTTCCGAGTAATTTTATAACAATCTATTGCTGAGTTAGGTCGTCAGCTGTCAGATTCAGAACACATCATCTCTTCGAAACGTTATCGAAGCAACCAAAAATATCCGGAAAAATTGACACAGATACCTTTATCTGCTCTAAATTATGACACGGCAAATTGATGCTTTAGTGCTTCGGCCAATTAACGTCTTGATTGATTAATATTTTCTAAAGTATGATTAATTGCTTTCTTTCCTTGCGAATGTTCAAACGTCTCGGGCTGTTAATTCTTTTGTTCTGTCTTTTCTGGATCGCGTTATTCTAAAAGACATACCGAAAGGTACGTGACAGACATCGGCGAGTATTTTTGTCGTACACTGGCGGAAGTGATTATCGCGAAATGAGCTCACTTGATTGAACAAAGACGTAATAGGAGGTAGCTCTCTTGCAGAGGATACGTTGATCCGCAGATCCGTCTCGCGGAAAGGGGAGAGGGGGCACTCCGATGAAATATTACCGGTGACTAAGGACGTTTAAGGGGGTGAGCAAACGAATTTACGATTCGCCGTTAAATCCCGTGAAGAATATGTCTGCCCGTGGGAAAGTCGGGGCTTGGGGCATACACGTTAAGGTGTGTGTTTCGCGAGAGCGACGCGCGATGAGTCCGCATATTGTCGGCTTCAAGTTCCATTTCGTAAAATATTTCTATCCTGCGTCACGGAGCGAGCGAGCGAGCGAGCGAACGTTGCAACGACGACGTGCTCATCCCAATAAAGCGTTACGAAAATTGTACGCCCCGCACGGCACCAGAGTGTGGGTATGCGCGCGTATACGTATGCGAGCGTGTATTCGTGTGTTCAGCAGGTTCCACTTCCATTTTCGCAGATTCGCAAACGAGAAATGTCAGCGCACTTATTCGCGTGTACCACGAAATTTCGTACGCGAAGCGTTTCATAGCGCTCGGTTACGCTTTGTTGATTTTATACTTCGTTAGAATTCCCCCGCGTTGTCGCTTTCGTCGGCAGTTTCATTACCTAATGGTGTACGTGTCTTTATTTCGGGCGTAAAACGGAATTATTTTCAAAAACACCGATCTAACACTTTGTTAAAATAACCCGCCGCGCGCCGCTGTATTGTCGGAGAGAACGTCGTCAAGAGACACCTCTTTGTAAAAACGTCAGCTTTGCAGATTCGCCGTTTCAATATTCACGAGCTTGCAACGTATCTCCGTGCTAGTAAAAAAGAGAGAGAGAGAAAAAAAGAAAGATGCAAGATCTCAAATGCAAGGAGAGATAGAGAGAGAGAAAGGAAACTATTAAATAGCTGCGAACACTTTTTGCTCCTATTCGCGCGTACACATTCCCCGTATTAATATCATCATGCATAAACGTAACTTGCCCGAACAAAAGCCCTTTCGGAACTTTCCTGCCGCAAGCGCGAGGTATATTTCCTAAAATTACGTAATTACGCAGGATATATCTCTCACACAAATTTATCTCCTCGAGATACACGAGAAAGAATAGGAATTCGAATCGAGGTGGTGTCGACGATATAAGCTGCACCTGGTAAAATTTTATCACGCTCGTAATAAATGAAATAAATCGCGGTACAACAACGGAATACCCGAAATAATTAACTCGTAATTTTATGGACTCGGAATCGAGAGAGGAAATGGAGCTTACGGGTGGTAACAAACCGCGACTTTCGCGGGCGAGCATATTTTAAGGCGCGTCCTTCCTTTCTTTCATTATTTTAATATCGTCGAGGGATAATAGCCACAGACGATCGCGATAATTATGCCGCACAATTGGAAATTTATTCAATATTTATGAGCACAAAACACAACACTCCATTATTTACAACATCTTGAGTGAATCCGCTTATTGGCAATCGATTATTTAAATCTGCGTGGGATAATATAAAATCGCCCGTTACCTTCGAGCACCCAGCTTGCTCGCTTACTGTCCGTTATGAATATTCTAATCGACAAGTCCGTAAAAGTACGGCGATAGATCTCGCTGTTGCTTCGCTTTAATTCGATTTCTCTTCGCCAGGTCAATTGTTTTTGTGAGATTTCCTATTAATGTTTTATCGTATTTAGACCGTTCAATATCTTTTTCTTAAAGCGTTCTCGAAAGATTTATTTAATTTTTTAATATCGCAGTAATATCGAATTACATCGGCTTGCAGATATTAATGATTTAATATCGATGTACAAATTCTTATATACCGCTTTCGGAAGACCTCATAATTTCCGGGGAGATTTTGAGAATCTCGTTACCACAACGTCAGCTTTCCCAGCAGGCCTGATATTTTAAACCGGTGATTCCGAATTGCGCCTCCTTCCTGAAAGCGACAGCCGCAGCTTTTTGTCGGTCTTACCACTTGGCAGTGTTCTCATGCGCGCATAACGGACGGGGTTGAGCTTGCATTTTGCGTTCGCGGATACAATTTAAATTGCGGTAATTTAGAGCAAAATGCACTAACTCCCGCGTAATCATCGAGACGTATTTCTTACTGCAAAATGAGATATGTATCCGCCGTTCACTATCGTCGCTTGAAATACTTTTGAATTTATTACGACGGAGCAATAAAAAACATAATTTACGACCAATGATAATTCGATTAAAAGAAATCTGGCACAGTCATTCGAATTCAAGCTGCTCTCTGTCGAAATTGAACATTATAACGAAAGTTCTTTGATAAAATAGATAAAAGACATAATAGGAATAGTAATATTCTGATATTTTAATGTACTGTGAAACACAATGAGAGAAAATTCAGCCATATATATTAAATAGTTCAACATTTACAAATCTATTCATTAATATATACTCAACGGTCGAATTGTAAGCCTTTAAATTATTTATTAAACATACTGGCACCGATGGAAAAAAAAACAGCAAATAAAGCATTGGCCGTAGCTTCAAGTTAAGTGCACGACCGCCGTTTCATATACATATTGTATCAGTATTCTTCGGGGCATTTTTTATAACGTTAGCCGCGCAAATTGCTTTCCGCAAACGATACATAATGGAAAGCGTCGAGCTTCAGTCACGGGTCTGGCGAGTTTTAAAACAATGCAAAAAATTCTGTAAAAAATAGATTTGTAGAAAAATATAAAATTAATAAAGGCACGGTATAAATAATAATAAATAATTAGGTTATTATTTTAACGCTGCAAAAAAATGAAGGAGGAATGGAAAAAATATTTTTTGTCGTAACTGTTATTTTTAATGCAATAATATCAACTATATTCGTTTGAAACTACATGGTGTGATAAAATTTGCATTCAAACCGGGACACTAAAACAGAATGTTTTTTTTTTAATCCAAATTTCATTTAAAATACCTTTTTAACTGCATATGGTATCACGATGAGAATTGAGTATGATACATAACGAGTCTCTAGAAAATCTCGTTCTACTTAACTCAGTTTCCGGGATATATATAATCTTTAAAACTAATCTGGAGGGTGATGCTGCCCGGGCGCAATCGAGTTATCTTCACGTGTAAGAAATATCGGTTATTATCGATCGGAGATAAAGCCTGACGCTATCGCGCATGCACGGAAAATTACGGGATGTAATTTTGATGAGATATTAAAGACGACCACTCTCTCGTCGGAGAGAGGAGGAGGAGGAGCCCGATAGCGCGATCGTAAGCGTACGTTTCCGTGATGTTACAGGAGACGCGCCGCGCCGTCGTTCCAGATACTTTCGGATTCAATACCGTCTCTCTCTCTCTCGAGTAGGCAAAAGGGGATCGATCAACCGAACATTTTAATTTTGGCGAGAATCATATTCACGACCGAGACCGGATTGGAACGAGTCCCGGGCGCGGTTGGCGAGTGGCGGGTGCGAGGAAGAGAAGCCGCCGCGGCGGGTGTGGAAAAATGCGCGACGACGCCGGATGGGAAGCTACAATTCCATTTGTCCCATTTCAAAGTGAAGTAGCTTATAATGTCGAAATAAAACGTCCCCGAACCGCCCGGTTCTTCGAGAGAGCGTCTGAAGTCGCTCACGGTAAGAGCCGAGTAGGAAGATATTCCAGACCGAAGATGGGGGCACGGGATATGGAAATCTCCCAGCAATGGCTGGCTCCGGTTCTCTCTCCCGGCTATGATAATCCGATCTAGAATCGCATACTCTATCGCGTTTTTTATCCGGTAATGAGAAGTTACCTACGTATATATTTAAGCGGATACATTTTTAGCCGAATCACAGTGTGGAGAGAATTATCCTCTAACGCGAAAATTTCCTTCGTTCGTGCCACGTCTTGAATTTTACGAAAAGATTCTTATGTAAACGAGAAAAAGGAACGGTGCAAAGCACTAAGCTACGAGTAGTAAATTTCTAACAATTTTCCGCGGCAGCTCAAGTTGTATTTCGTACCCTCCGTACCATTTGTAGGATTAAGATTTTAAGCAGTTTTACTCTCCCTGGATCCCTTATTATTAGCCACGTAAATAGGGCTTTGTATCCCGCTGCCGTGCATTTTGCTGCATCGATGCTCATGCAGGAGAAGGCATTAAGCGCGGAAATGCCGCGCCGCCTTTGAAAGAGAGTAAAACGCGTCGCGCGACGACGCCCCGGCCCCGGCACGGCCGAAAGACGGCGACGGGCGTAATGAAATTTCCCCGGCAAACGAGCGGCGCCAAACTCTACGCAGTAACGCCGTTGTTACGCTCCTCCTTTCGAACTTTCCGCATTTGTTAGCGCACGGACGAAGTGATTCACCGTATCTGCCGGCATAAAGAGCCGCCGCGAACTTTCCCCCGCGTCTCGCAACCCCCCCCTTCCCTCGTTGTCCCGGGGTATCTCCCCGGATTCAACGGAAGGGTAGGAAAACGCGTCCAGCAAGCTGCACCCGGAAGTGGCCTCGAGAATCCCATCCGTTTACGATTCCCTCGGATTGCGCTAAAGCCGGAAGTTGGGGTAAAGACGGAGTCGGTCGGATGGAAAGTCGAAGTTTCAGCGCGACGAGATGCGATTCGTGAGTCTTTTTCCCGATCAAGCTCGTGACGGAGAGGAAGAGGAAGGTACGAAGGGATCGCCGGTGAGGGATAACGACTTCCCCGCGAAAACGTGACGTTAATTGGAAGAGCGAGTCCGATCGATCGCGTGTCGGCTCAATACCGAACGATCAGCGATTCCAGGGGAAAGAACGAACCTTTAATCCGTTTCGCCCGGTTAAGAATAATTTCCCACTTCTAAGCCGCTGGGTAAAACGGCGGACACCTTTCCATGACTGCTTCTCATCTCCAGAGTTGATTATGATAAATGGGTTACAGAAGATCGCGTTTGTCGACCTAATTTCAAGATAATCGAGCCAGGACTCCCACGTGAGCCAGGATCCTTTTATCCTGGACGTGATTTCTTTAAATATATGTGACCAACTTCTACGCGCGAGCATAAAATAATTTTTTATTATAACCGAGAGGTTTTTTAAACTTTTACATAATAACAGTCAAAGGCAACGTTAAAATCGATCGCCTGAAAAATTATGCAAACTGCGTTTACTACGTTTATGCGTTGTATCCATTAGTATATATATTATCCGAGAACGCGATTCCCTACCCGGCTATCAATTTTCTATGGAGAAATGGAAGAAGGTACGCTGCGCTGCAGGAGGAACCTCAATTTTACCGGTGGGAAAGGGGATATTACGTGCGTCGTTTCCGCTCAAAAATATTTTACCGAAGGAGAAAGAAGACTTGGAAGAGGCAGCGTGGCTAAGAGGAGAACGGCGAGGCGGAGAAGAAGGAGGAAGGACGCACTTCTTTGGGCGCGTACATCCTTGTGTCCAACTCCCGTACAGAAGCCATCCCCTCGCCGTTCTTCAACCAGCCCCCGGCCAGCGTAAAGCTCCCTCTAAGCCAGTTTCTCGTGTTTCACAATCCCGAGTGAAACAATTGAGTGCATTCACGCCGTCCCCTGGAGAGAGAAAAGGCAAGTGGGCACCACCAGCCCCCGGATAGAAACGTACAGGCCCTGCAAATCCACCGACGAGGGAAGGATAGAGCGGTTCTCGTTCAAAGCGGACAGAACGACGCTTTACCTTCCCCGGTGCGTTTGAATGGAACCGACCGAGCGCGACCCACCTCTCTTTTTCTGCATCTCTGCGACCGCGCTTCCCGAATACGTTTGAGCCATCTCTTATAACGAAACCAACGAGTCGGCGATGACCGATCCTGATCGGTCTGAAATCGATGGCGGAGCCGGCTTCTCGTCTCGAGAAGCCCTTCGCGAGAGTACGTGGAAACGAGAACACAGACTCACACGATTTATCCTCACATATTCAAGAATCCAAGAGAAACCTGCGAGATGCGCATCTACAACTTATATGGGTTGTCTTAAGAGAAAGCACTCTCCGCGCGATATCGAAGAAGAAATAAATTTTGTAATAATCTTCCGACTGCATCATATTTTCTTTTTAATGTATATCCAATATAAATGGATTTGTAGGTAAGGTAATAAAATTGTTTTAGACATATTCGTATACAATAAAAAGAGAATATGATGTAATCGGAAGATTATTACAAAATTTCTTTCTTCTTGTAGATAAATTAATAAAATTGTTCTCGTTACATAAATACGCTTTACTTATCGAGATATACGTATATTTCTTATTTGAAGCCGTTTTTAGTCCTACAATTTCAGAATTTCGATGGAAATTAATATTTTCTTAATATTTGACAAAAATTGCCAATTTCATAATGTATTGTTATTATCACACACCGTCTTTATATTAATTTATGCGAAATTGCTCAGGAATCGCCGGAGTTTTTTTTGCCACGTCCCCATCGACGTTCATAAAACTAAGAACCAAAAACAATCTTCATCTTTGACTAAACGCAAGACTCCAGAAGAACGAGGTCGAAACAACGTCCCGGCGTTAATTGGGAAGAAATGTAAACCGAAAGTTCCGGCAGTAATCATCGTAGGAGTCGCCGGACCGCTCCGGAGGCTGCGTCTCGCGCTCGTTATTTCAAGATGGTGCCGTTCTCAGCCGTCACGGGGGAGTCGGTGGAATCCCGGCCAGACGGTCAAACGGTCTCGCCCGCGCTGGCCGTGCCGCTGAACGTGAAATATCCGCGCAGGCGGAAGTTATAAATCACTTGGCGGAGGCGGCGGCAGCGGCGGCGACCCAGAAACAGAGGCGGTAAGGGGATTCCGTCGCCCATTCCGTTGCTCGAGGTCGCTACGTAATTTCATTTTATCTAGAAGTCGGCTATCTAGCCGAAATTCTTCCGTCGCCTATCGGTACACAGCCACACACACACGGTCTCGCCGGTTACACAACAAGTAATCGCGAGGGTTGTTCTTTCTCATACGTATATACGCACGAATAACGCGGGGGGGGGGGGTGAAACAATCGACACGTTCCGCCCCGACTATTTCGCCCCGTCTTCTTATTCGCTTTGTTACGTTCCTCAGACGTAGTGCAAGCGGACCGAAATGCGGGCGTGGATACGCGGGCGTACCTACTTACCCTTTGACGGAGCGAAGTTGACGTCGAGAAGAGCGGAAGAAGAAAGAAAAGGGGTGGAAACACCCGCATGCGAATCGTGTCTTGCCGTTTCGATTTTAAGTATTGAGCTAGCCCCCGACAGGCTCGACTGACAGCTTTAAGACGCGGTCCTTCCGCTTGTTCTTATTCTATTGTAGACGCGCGTGAATATATTGATTACTATTGCAGGAAGTAGCTTCAACCGCTGTCTCGCGGATTCAATGATGCAACGTGAAGAATAAACGGGGGCATTTGATGGACGGAGCGGCGCAATTCTGCGATTCCGCCGACGGAGAGAGCAACGCCGCAAAGAGCAATCCCGCGCGAATGAAGGAAATGCGCCGTGAACGTCTTTGCATTCAAGTATAATCAGAGGGTAATTCATTTACAAGCCGATTTAAATGCGACATAATGCTCCGCGAAGTGCAGAATTTCTAAAATGTCTTCGGGACAGTTATCTCGATTCACAATAAAAGCGAAAGAGAGCGCGCGGGTAAAGCGAATCCGATAGCAAACGGAAATCTCGGGGATAAATGCATACAATAAAAAAGGAAAACAACTACCCTCTATACTGTACCATTAAGGTCGTCGCCGAGTGATTTTCTTTGCTGAACGGGAGACAAAGACGCGAAAAGAAATTGCGCGGTTACCTTTGAGATGATGTTTCATTTTCTATTTATTCTACCGACTTGAAAAAGAAACCGCTGACATTATTGATTTATTAAAGTAACAAGTCTCGCCGACAGGGCTCTAATTAAAAATTCCCCGACGAAATCCAACAGCGTCGCTTCATTTCATTTAATTTTCTCACTTTTGTAAATTCATCGAAACTTATAAGTTTTTAAATCTTGCAATCTTTCGATATAAACCGACGCCAATTCTAATAGACAGTTGTATTCAGTTGTTGCAAATACGAATAGCGAAATTTCAAATTAAATTTAATATAAATAATGAAACTGTTCAATCGATAACTTTATTACTTTTCTCATCTTATTGCGAGCCTGATACTTTTATCTGTAGTAAAAAAATTTATGTATAAAGAGAGATAATGAGATAAATAAATAGCAATGAGAGAAACAAACGATTCTTTTGCATCGTGTTAAATATTTTAAAGAAATTTCGGGTGAAAAATCACATCTCTTGCAATCTTGCGCAAAGTTACATAACAAAAAAAAAACGCGAAAGCTGTTAAAAAATCGCAAAACGGTAACGTTTGGAACTTCAGCGCGGTAGCTCCAAGCTGATGCTGCTCGGTATCGAACATGTTAAAAGTTCTAACATTCGCACCTAGCGCAAACGGCCGATGTAGATAGTTTTGCAGCCCCGAGGCGAGCGTGTTAAAAGTTACTCTCTTACCGCTGCTACAGGAAGTCGATCATCGTTACACCACTAATATCCAGTTTCCGATAAATGACGAGCGACGTTCTTCGCGCACTCGCTCCTCGTTTTTCAATCTTCAACGTGAGTGAAAGTAATTGCGGCTAACGCCAATTAATCTTGTCGATTTAACGAACGTCGATCATCCCTGTCAATACGTAAAAGGTACCAACAACGTGCTAGTGGGGTTTGAAGAACGCGGCTCTTCTAACAGCGCGGGAGAGAAAGTAAACTCGATAATCCTACAAACAAATCAATTTCGCATCGGCCAAACCCTGTCTTATTTATCCAATCTAGAGATCATAAAACTGATTGCTTTACATATTTGTAAAACGATAAATTCGCTCGTGCGATGGAAACCGTATAGAAAACGGCACGTATGTATATTTATAAATATAGTTCGAGGGAAAAGGGAGCGGAAAGCACGTGAGGTAGGTACGTAAACTCGTATATGCATACGTACGTGTGTCAGAGGTAGGTCTCGGCTCTACTTTACTAGCGTAAAACAAACCTCGCGAAATTGCGAAAGCAAGCAGCTCCATGTCATCTTTGAAACTGACTGCTTGCTACGTGCGACGAAAATTCATACAGAGCGAGTATCCTATAGCCGGGCGCGTCTCTGGCGAATAAGCCAGCGAGGAGAACTCAGGTAGATAGCACGGTGAAACTTCCGGTCAGAAGTTACACCCGTCGCCGGAACTTGGCGGAAACTTACTCTCACCTTGAGAAGCGAAGAGAGAGAAAGAGAGAAAGAGAACGAGAGAGAGAGAGAATTGAGAGGATGGGCAAAGTAAGAAAGGGAGATTACAGCCCGAGCAACAAAGTGGCCGCGGTTCGATAAATAGTTTACCATAATACGGTTGCTTGATAAATTTGCGTTTTTATCTACCTGCAGCAGTAGGCCGCATCGAACAATTTTACATATCAACTACTCGAAGCATTCGCCCGATAGGCTTGAATTTGTAAATTAATTCTACTACGTCAGTTAAACGATTTCAGGAATTTCTTCATTTTCTTCGAAATGATAGTCTATTTCCGTTGCTTCGAGAATTACCTTTGCAATTTCTGCCGCTTATTAATTTTATCGTTTAATATTAACTCCCCGGTATGCACTTTGAGAAATTAAACTTACTTATTAAAATAATTCTGCACATGCTATATAATTTTCTTGTTGCAACTTAGATATTAATCCGGAAACTTTTTATATATTAATTCTGAAACGTTGCTGTCCCAAAGTTTTATAAAAGCCTAAGTTTCAAGCAAGTTGGAACTTGAATTTAATGACGCCGGATGTAATTTCGAATAATATGCAATTTCGAATATTTCGATATGCCAACTTCTTTTATAAGGTCTTCTTTTTTTATTTTGAGCTCAATACATATATATATATATATATATGCCGTTATTATGTTAAAAGTAAAGTGAGAACCCAAAGAATCAGTCAATTAATATAACTATTATAACACATGCAGAGCTATATGTGCCTAATTATACATATTAAACTTATCTCATGAACAACTCAGTTTAGCAACTCCGGGATGGTTTCTTAAGTACATAATACGGTATTGTGGCGCTCCAACTTCTGCCTGTGCTCTCTTCTACCTCTATAAATTGTATGCGAGTTCCCTAAGTTAGCATTCTAATAATTTCCCTCACTTTGTGTATCTTGAAAATTCGTGACACGCGATAAAAAGTGGTAATATCCATGCGCATTAACACTAATTATGAAAAAGACAAATAAGTCGACATTAATCGAGATAATAAAATATGTAAAACACAGCAAGTTTGTGTGTGTATGTGATATCGATTTTTATTCAACCGTACATGATACTCTGATAACATTTCTTTTCATTCAACAATTACCTACGACATGAATACGCGTTGGCATTTTCAACGCACTTGTCTTAATTCTAAATTTTGTATCGTTTAAAGTAGCATCTTTAACGAATGAAACGTAACTGTACAACATTTGCAACTCGCAGTTAGTTTAATATATATATTTATATGATTTAAAAATACATTCAACATTCAGTAATATTGTTATCACTAATATATCACTTTTGTATTCATTTTTTTTTTTCAAGAATTTATTATTTAGCATGATTGTTAGGATCCCTGATATAATTATCCAAAATTTCTTTTCGCTATTTACGTTATCAAAATATTAATACGAAATTTTCAATTAGCCTGTGCTCAATTTGGTATTAATATTTCTCAAGATAGCGAGATGAGTGGAAACTTCGTATATAAACTGCACAGTTAAGATTGATTATACCCTCTCCATAGCACGCATAATTCTATAAGCTCACCTGCTTATTTACGCTCTCAGCAGCTCATCTCGTAAAGTAAAGCAATTGAAAGCGCTAAGTCACAATTAATGACATAATAAAAATACATAATTTTTCATGATAACATTTGTTAAATGTAGAGGGTTTCTACAAACATCGAACGCTCTTTCAAGTTTTATAAAAAACTTGATTTTAATACTTTTTGAGCGAAAATTATGAAATAATTTTGTGAAGAACAATCAATTGCTATACTTTTTCATTTTCAGTTAGAGATTTATAATCTTAAATTGGATTCTTAATCAATTTAAATAAAAATTTGATTAAAATTAAGTGATTATCTATTTGCATTGTTGAGACTTATATGTCAAAGTTAATTTTCCATTTTTAGTTAATTCTCAAAAAACTTATACTCTTGCTCGTAGTATTATTTGTAATTTTGTAATTACACCTTTTGTGTGTAATTTTATCTCATTATAATTATAGTATATGCATAGTATACATTTATATATGTATATAATTCGTATAATACTTACAATTACTAAATATTCTCTCATCTCATAACTCTCTTTTAACATTAGTAGCATTTGTTTCATATAGTATACTGAGGCATTAAAGATTATTCACAACACAATGACTTATAGTTTTATTCATATAAATATCACAAGAGATTAGTTTGCCGGTATACGCGCGTTATATGATATCCCAGTTATGCTCAATATATTAATCGCTTACGACTAAATATATATCAATTCTGATTGATTATACGAGTATAATAACGTCATCAAAAATATGTTACATACAGTCAAAAGTGATTCACTTTAACTTCCAAAATTTCTGTTGCGATATAAATCGCATATCACACTGTTAGCAAGTAAGAAAAGATTGACTTATTGAACACCTTGTGCGTATAATAATAGTGATAGAAAAGGTCAGCAGTTTATCGCAGGGTAAAAGACACTTTTAAGTGACGTTATAATTCGGTGAACATCGTCACTCGAGAACAAGCAACATTGGAAGACGATAGCTGTATAAAAAGAATTTTATAAGGCAAGGTAGCTCGTTAAAGAAAAACAATAGAGAGTTGTCCGCAGAAGACAGTATTCAACGTTATTATTGTATATAATCGAGAGTTCATTGGCAGATGCATTGAAGTGATGTTTTTACTCGATAATAAGCGACGATGGAAGACATTTAATATGTGCAGAATAACAAGAATGGATGTCAATATATATTTTCCCGTAAAACTCGCGGGATAGCCATGTTGTAGAAATATATTTATCGTTATTATATAGAAATATATATTAAGCTTACTCTTAACATGTTCGTCGCGCTGTTATTACTAAAATACATGCAAAATTTCAGAGTCAAAACAAGCTGAAATATTAAACTTGAAATATTAACCTAACCTGAGCCAATATTAGGCAGACCTGTAAAATATATTGCAATTGAGACAATTTAACTAGTCTAGTATATAAATGACAGAAAATAATACAACATTTTATTACTGTACTTTCTTGTAGATATTACTCATAATGAGATTCATATAATACTGAGATGTGGATTATTGTCAATTAAATAATTAAATTAAATACTTCTTTATCATTTTCATTTAAAAATTTTCCTTTAGTCGATTCTTTCCCTTTCGATTATTACTTATTCCATTTAAACTTTCTTACAAACGTATGAGACAGATGGTCAACGCAAAATTAATAAACGGAATTACCCTCCGATGTTCTGATCTTGCAACGAACATGCTAATTGAAAGAGTTTATGACGAAATTGACATTTGCTTCACACATTGAAGACGCCAGTTTCGTAATACGCTCTTTGTTTTGATTTCGACAGACAGAACGTAGTTTGGATAACTACATGTACCGGCACTGTCAGCAGTAACAGGAACTCCTGGGTGGTGGAGTATCGCGCTCGTGACATCTTAGAACTTTTTGATGTGGTAACGGCGACTTATCCACCGTAGCCTCCATTCTGCGCATTACGCGGTCCAATAAAATTTCTACGGCACGCTCGATATTCTGCCCGGTTGCAGCACTTGTCTCCAGGTAAACCAAGCTGAAAAAGGAGCACAACGCGATCAGAAATTAGAGATCATAGATTGAAAACAAACATAATATTTCTCTTTTTAATGACGTTAGATATTGTTTTATTATTTCTAACTTACCCGTGTCTTTCTGCAAGATCCCGCGCTTTGTGTTCGCTGATGACGCGTTTATCCTCAAGATCGCATTTATTGCCACAGAGAATTATGTCTGGATCATCACAATATGCGTGTGTCTACACGTATATATACACAAAAATATAATATGTTAATTCAATAAATACAAAAATCACCCGAGAAAATTATACTAAATTAAAGTAAAATTTTCAAAACGAGATGTGTTATTAAATTTTGTAATTATATTTGGACACACATTTAATCTGACCGTTCAGATTAAAAATAAAATTTTTAATTGACTTAATTGATTTGATTTTAGTTAATGATTTTAATTCAAAAGTTAATTTCCTGTATTCGCTAATAAAACTGTTATTAAACATTTATTTTAATTTTTAAATCGAACGATAGCTTGAGTCATAAAATATAGGAAAAATATATGCTATATCTATTCTAAATATACATTCTAAATATATAGTCTAAATATATACACATACTATTATAATCAACGAGCAATAGTATCGATCAATACTTAATTAAAGCATCGCGGAAGAATTTCCGTGCCGCAAAAGAATTTAATTTCCATAAAATGTTATATTACATAAAGAATTAGAAATATAATCATGCAAAATAATACATGCGAAAAACGTAAAAAATTCTTTACAAATTCTTAGATATATTATTGCATAATTTGATTACTTGTTCTTTTACATTTGTCTTTTTTGCTTGTTATTATTAATATAAAAATGTAATTTTATAATCTATATAATTTTATATTATTCTCATATTTCTAATATCTCTCATATTCTAACGCATCAAACAATAAATGTCATATTCGTTTAAATAAATTGTACATTAGTAGGTAATCTTCAATAGCCAATTCTATCTACATGCTACATCACCATGCATCAAATATTAGATTAATAAGTATAACATTTCAGTATCATGTTAATACAAATACTATATGCAGCTGACGGTAATTTAAAAAATAGAAGAATTTAAATTTACTCAAAAAATCGTTCGATTAAAATCCATGCACGATTCTGCCAACGTGCGACATTTATAATAATGCTATTAAATGACGAATACCCTAAGCTGCTCCAGCCAGTTTCTAACTTCGAGAAACGATGATTCATTGGTCAGGTCAAAAATTAGTAGGAAACCCATGGAATCCCGGTAAAAGGCTGTAGTTAGACTTCTGAACCTAGATATTAACAACGTTAAGCTACTTGCGTGGAATGTTAGATTGGAAGTCTTAAGCCTCTGTTTGCACATGCAGGATACATCATACATATTGATTAGATGATTAGAACACCTCACAAATCGTGTACATTTATGCTCGAATCTTTCGGATCTTTGCAACAATTTATCCTACACAATTTAGTAAATGCAAACTTTCACAGACGTAGTTAAATTGAGATATTACAATGCAGAATATAATAACAGAATAGTATCGCAGGTCTATATTATCTCCATCGTATAAGTGCAAGTATATCTCACTCGCTTGCCAAAATTTAATGCCAATTTGTCAAAGAGTGCAGCAAATGCATGTTAACTATTGTACATTGCTCCTGCCGCAAAACTGCATTCACAAACTCCTCTAGCATTATTTACCTTTCTTGACCGGCCGTGTCCCAGAGCTGCAAGTGCACTCGTTGGGTTCTGCCATTTGCCGTTTGATATATCTGTAATAAAACAAATAGCCATTACTTCTCGATGCACCAAGGGAACATTCTTATCATCTGTCACTGCTGAAACCTGATATATATATATATATATATATATATATATATATATATATATATATATAACACAAGCGTGACTAATCCATATCCCATACTTTTCACTTACAATTAGCTTGCGTGGGATCATTAATTATTCCAAGCCTGTCATCGCAGCTCTGTCTCCTCAAAGAGGCATGCAACAGACCCTCTCAAAAATATGCAAGCTTGAAACAATCAACGCTACCACCCAAGAGATTGCCTCGCTCGTTCTCTCACCACTCGTTTCTCCTTGAAGTCGATTCCAACGGTGGAAATGAATCTGGAGTTGAACGTGCCGTCGGTGTACTGATAGAGGAAGCTCGTCTTGCCGACCCCGGAGTTGCCGAGCGCCAGGAACTTCACCAGGTAGTCGTAATTCATTTTGTCGCAAGCGCCTCAGTCGAGGATGTCCCGGAGAAGATTGTCCAGCCGGGGCGATCGCGCGTCTGCCCGCTGCCGTCGCCGACTTGTCGTCTGTCGTGCTGTCAACCGTCGGGAGCGCGCGGCGGTCAACGTGGACACCTGTTGCCTACGTGTGCCACTTTCGAAAGGTAATCCGCGTTAAAGGTTAACGTGGCACGCCGCCGAGCTGCGCCGAGCGGACCGGCCGATCGTCGTCCGAGAATTAAATCACTCGCGCCCGTGTCTCCACTCTCCACGCGACTTGACCTGACGCGTGTTAAAGGCGTGACGGGTGACGGCAGACGACAAGCAGGTCCACGCGGAAAGAAATGGCGCCGACGGCCGTTGCAGGGCTGCCACAAGTGCCACATCGGGCCGGGACCGTCGAAACCCCCTGTACATACACTACCGCCAATACATCCATTTTCGACATTGGTACTACGTAACCACGTTCATTTTCCGACACTGCCGATAAAACATCATCTGGTGCGCGTCCGCGCTACATCTGCAAATGTAATGGTGTTATACATATAATACCATTTAATACATATTATAATATTAAGTTATACATATAATAACTATATTATTAAATTACTCCTTATAAGATTAAATTACTCTTTTTCTCCTAACTATTATTTTCAAATCAAATGGTGAAATATAAAGAGGCTTAAGAATAAACAAAAAAAAATACTCTTACACAAAATAAAAAATAATATTTTATTTACCACAAAGTTGTTCCGCTGGCGCCCGATGCCTCTCCCAGGCCTCCTCCTCCTCCTCGCAGGCTGTGCTCTCGGGTTGTCAGTTCCCTTAATGCGACACTTTGCGCGTCGTTATCTCCTGAAGCATTTAAATAGATAATTTGATATTAAATAATTTTTAAGCGCATCAAACTTTTTATTTGTCACTCAATTAGATATTTATTTAAATAATTATTTATTTAAATAATTCCCGCTATACGCGTCGCGCGTCGCGTCACGACGCCGCGTCATGAGTTATCCAATCAAAACGTTTTATTTTATGACGTCATTTCCGACAAGTTGTCGGAAATATACAATCAACAATCTATATAGGCGCGCGCTATATAGATTGACCTATTACGATTGGTGGAAATATAAATCACTAGCATGAGACTTTCACTTCTATATATTTTTATGTTTCCGGACGTTGCTAATGTTGCTTCCGCCCTTCCGCCTTCTTCTTGCGAGACTTTATTGTATTTCCGTTGAACGTGCAAAGTAGCGACCTATTCGTAATAAATCAGTTGAAAAGTCGAAATATCCTCGATTATTCTGCGCCATCAGTGAGAATAGTAGTAGCGTAGCACCGGTGATAATTGAAGAATTGGACGAAAGTGCCATCAGCTCAATAGATATGGATATAAATGAGTTTGTCGAGGATACGTCGCTAATTGCCCACCAGGAAGATCGGTTAACAAAACTGTTCTTGAACGGCGAGTTAACATTTAGCGAATATTCGTCAAGGATGGATCTATATCCTGATATAGATCTGCAAATGACAGAAAGCGATGCGTCCAGGTATGGCTAAAGGCCTTTGATCTTTTAATCATTTTGACAGTTAATTCGCGAAAATTACATTTAATTCTATTTTTAGAAGGACGATCGGATTCGATCACGTCGCTGTACAAAAGATCATGGAACCGAAGCCGCACAAAGCAAATAACCGGTGTCAATTGTGTCAATTGTGTCAGAAAAGGAAAAGGCGCGTTTTACCGCGACCTTTGCGAAGACTTATGGGAGAGGCAACTTTAAGATACGGAAAAGGAGAAATTAAGTTACCGACTCAAATATGCATGGAGATCATTAGGTAAGTTCTCTCACGGTTCTATCGTGTTATTTTAGCGTAATACGCTTGGTTAAAATTTTTACGTACTCGAGCTGCTCGAGTGAGTGCCTTGATTAACATTCTCCATCAATTATTCTTTTAGGTTAGTACCGAGCGGCGATCCAGAACCGTTTCGGATGTTAGCTATGATATATCAAGATGATCAACCAGAGAAGTCGTTGCAATTTGCTTTAATCGCTGCATATCTTAGCCCGAAAAATGCAGATGAGTGGATAAGATTAGCTATATTGTCAGAGAAAAGCGGCGATATGACGCAAGCGATTACGTGTTACTCTAAAGCGATTCAAGCCAGTCCAGAGAACATAAGTTTACACGAGGAGCGAGCGCGCCTCCAAAGACAGATTAGAAAGCGGAGATTAGAAAGCGAAATATCGGAGATTAAAAAGCGTACTTGCGAGGATATACAAAACTGATTCATCAATTGGAAGCCGAAGATTGTGAATCTATAATTAAATACGCAAAGGAATTAGCCGAACGTACTGTGCAAAAGTATTATAACGATGAACTAGCGGCAGTCGAGGATATTTTTACCACTATTTTTATTACATTTAAATAAATTAATAAAGTTTACTGACAAGTATACATAATTTATTACAGTATTATATACTCTTTACCCTCTTTACAGATTTAATTTTTTACTTACGCTTGTCCTTTCCATATTTTTTATATTTTTATATATATTTTTTTATTTTATATTTTATATTTTTCAATACTTTTTTATTACTCTTATTACTTTATTTAACTTTTACTTTACAAAATTGCGTCTTATATATGTATATGTTATACATATACGATAACGGCGATGACGGCGACCATAGTTACACGACGTAGGCGGCTACGAGGCGACTCCGATATATGATGTCGCCTACATCTCGACATGAGTAAAAACGCACCTTGACAGTGACTCTCAGCGACTCTGCGTCAACCTGTCCGAGGCGCCGAGGCCTCTGCCTGGCACTTGCCTCTCTCAAGCTTCTCGACGAGCGAAGAGAGAGAGAAAGAGAAAGAGAGAATTGTTACGAGTTATAAGTTTGTATGTAGTACGAGCAACGATACGTTCGCCAAATGAGATAGACGAATTTACTGTGCGCGACTCCGATTTTTGTTTTTATTATTTTTTAACGTCACAATATGACGAAAATGTCTGTTTATCGCCGTGTGGGATTTCTGTTTCCGACAGTGCATTAAAACGTGTGTCAACAAGGTATAAAAACAATAAGAACGGAGCGCGTCGACGCTTAAAGTATAACAGTACTATTTTTATTACCGACTATTGTTCGTAAACATGGATTAGGTTAGGTTAGGTTAGGTTACGTGCTAAGTGCTGCTTGATGGGTGAAGATTCATCGAGTTCTGATGATGAATTAGCGGATGGATGGTCAGTAATCGGAGGTCAGAGGGCAGATACGCTTACGCTACAAATTATACGATTATCTCAAAATGTGATGAAAAAGCAGAGGAGATGGACGTAAAAATTGACGTTGAATACTGGTGAGTGCACATACAATCGTCCAACAAAATTCCTTGTTAATCTAGCTAGATTCTAGACTATAATTAGATCAGATTATAATTAACGCGCATTCAGTTCTACTTAGGTACACGATGTCGAAATTTATCCACTTAATATATAAAGACACATACTAATTTGTAATGGAATTATTTCTTTACAATTTCTGTAGACAATATAAATATAACATCAAAATCCTAAGGAATAGATTTTTTGAAGAAAATTTTTTTTGAAAATTGATATCTTGTGGCTGGATGATAAATAAATCATTATAATTTTACAGCGGCTCATGTGGGCACAAGAAACAATTTCTTCAGTTGGCGGAGGAGATAAAAAGGAATGTCCCCAATGTCCACGTCGCTGGCACAGCAGGAAGGCAAGGTAAGTTGTAAATGTATCATAAATATGAATGAACAAACGTGAACAAATAGAAATATATCTGTTATCTTGATTTTAGCTTCCTTCGAAGTGCAAGTAAACGATGAATTGGTATATTCTAAGCTCCAAACACTTGCGTTTCCCGATTTTGTTGCGATCGCGGATATGATCAAAGACGTATCCGCGGGTAAACCAGTGAGGAAAGTTGACCAACAACAGGCCGTGGACTGTGTACTATTGTAAACACGTTTTTTTTTTTGTAGATCAGGTACAGAACGACAAGCTCATTTTATTGATATTTATTACAGAAATAAAAAAATGTATTTACTATAAAATACTTATGTACTTAATAATATTTAGTACTTAATTATATATTAGATATTAATATACTTTTTAATACAGTAGAGATTCTTCTGTAGTTTGTTCATGATGAGTTACGCATAAAGTTTAGATAATTAATCTAGAAATCATTTGTTTAAGAATAGTAGATATGATCGCCAATCTTAAGTATACCTTGCGTATTTTCCAATCTAGTTAAATAGATTCCAAATCGCAACTTTCCATGGAACTCTTCCGCTAACGTTCTTAATGGCTCGATAGTCTTCTTGCCGGTTGTTTGATCAATGCATATCATTTGACATCTCGTGCAAGGACCGTTTACCTGCCATTGAATGCATTATAGCAATATACTTTAAATCAATATCTTAGTCAATATAAAAAATTCATACTTTAAATTTATTATTTCCAATGCGAACATGTTCCCACTGCATTTCATCAAAGGCCTTGCAGCCTTCCATAATGATGTTTCCTCTGAATCGATGCACAGCTGTGTTCTTTTCGAAATCTAAGTCGTCAGATACCTTGTCGATAAGCCATGACACACTTGCTTCGTTTACCGCTAAATATTGTGCCTGACTAGAAAATGATAATTCTGCCTTATCTAATCCTGCAAGAGAGAAATAATAAGTTCTCCACTAATCTAAGTAACCGCAACTTTGGACTTAGCATAACATTTTCACATTTATACCATACCTTTCTTTTGTCTCTTATGACTTTGTCGAATTAATCTAAGATTTGGTTTGCCCAATGCCAAACTCAGCCACTCGGAGACTTCTGATCCGCAGTCAATACCTTGCACTCTACTCTCACATACTCTGCTTTGACATATAGGATGTTCCACTGACTTCTCATAAGTATCTTCTAAAGGGATTTCAATTGTTGGCATTCCTAAAACGATTTGTTATTATTTACGCTAAAATAACGCTATATTAAATTGTATTGCAGAATGCTTAAATCATAAAATTTAACCATTATTACCTGGATATGTTAGTTTCATAAGCTTTTGCTTTCTAAAAATAACAGGCTTGAGCAAACATAGATTCGTATGATGCTTTTGCGTCAAGCAAGTTCCAGAGGATGTCATTATCATCCATTCTCTGTCATATTCCAGACCCTTTGAATTTAAATTCCATGAATCTGCAATTTCATATGCTCCACACGATTTGATAGGGTATATAAATAATCGTTGTAAGGTACATTTGTTTATTTGTGCATTTATTTTATTAGAATTTATAGAATTTATAATGCGATCAAGGCTCTCACGTTTATCATGAAAATCATTTTGCAAATTATTGTTTATAATATTTTTTTCGTCACTTGTAATACGTGGAATAGAATATTCTAAGATGTTGGAATTGTAAAAATGTCTGTAGTTTTTATGAAGTCCCGTCTTGCGGTTTTCCCACCATTGCGGAAATTTTCTGATACACGGTTCGTCGATGAAACATTTGGTAATCATAAGTAAGACTGTCTGAACGTCTTTAATCGTGGACATATATCCAAAAGAGATTCTCACTGCTCCGGTCGGTTTCCCATTTATTAAATCTGCAGCACCGCCACACGTGTATCCCGCTTCGTAGTTTTGAAGAATTTCTTTAGGCGAGAGAGATAAGTGTCTCTGACATGCACCGGGATTACAAAAGCAGCCTGTCCTAAGGTGAATCTTAAATAACGCTGCCATATTTACGACTTCCATGTATCCTACGTATTCACCATTAGATCGGATAAGATTAAACGCAACAATCCCCCCTTGCGAGTTGCGATCCTCATAATCAGAATCGGAGTAGAGTTTCACAACTTGTTTACCATTACAATGATGTAATGTTAGCAGGGAGTGATGCAGAGTCTTGGCGAGAGAAAAGACATGTTTCGATATTTGGTCCATAGTTAGCTTCGAAAGTATCTCAAAGCCATATTGTAAAGACGCGATAGATAGGAACGGCGCGGTTCCATCTTCGAACCTGCGAAAGATGTTTCAGGATAATTTATTTGTTTCGAAGTCAAACGCGATTCTTACTTTACCTTTGATGCAATACTTGACGTTTTCTGTGAAATCTTTCAGAACTGAGAGTGACGTCCACGGTACCGCCACCGTAATAGATCTTCTCTAGAACGTCCGAGCTGGCGTTCTTAACGAGTAAGGCGCCGATACCAGTGGGATAGCCAAACATTTTATAGAAAGACAGACACACGAAGTCCGGTTTGAAAGTAGATAAATCCAAATTATTCGTTGGCGCAAAGCTGGCCGCGTCGAGCAGAACGTACCATCTGGTCGACGGTCTATCAGCAAAAGTAGAAAGCGCTCCAGCATGCGCGTCTCTGATCCATTTAAGGGGATACTTTAATCCAGAAAAATTGCATTGCGCGGAATACACGAAGAGAGAATTGCTGCTCTGTCGCTCGTCGGGATCGCGAGGGCTTGAACGCTGGCCGAGAATCTGAAACGCCTGATCGTGGCCCAAGCAAATGACCTCGGCGCCTCTGGCAGCGACCACGTCTCGCATCCCGAGGACCGACGTGTGATTGTCCTGCACGTAAACGAAACTGCCCGAATGCGGGGACGTTGCTGTCCCGTTGTCCTCATCCGTCCTGAAACGGAATCCTTCCGCGATTATCTTTAGACTCCCCGTAGCGCCCGAGGTGAAGATAATGCTGTACTCATCGGGATTCGTGTTGAAGTGGCTCAGAATGCTGAGAGAATGATAATTCTAATCAACTATAAATTCATTATCTGGCACGCGCCCAAGCCCCCCCCCCCCAATTATCTGTAGTTATGATCTCTCACCGGTATCTCATACGCTCGATAACGTCCTGTGTCGACGAACTCCCAATACCGATAGAATGCGGATTAGCGTAGAGTGAGCTATGCAGATCGGCGCTCACATTTCTGATCTGTGCATCCGAATACAGAGTTGCGCCCGCATGATCCACGTAACACTCGCCTGAAGAAAGAAAACACGTGGAGATAACAATACTTTTTATATTATTACATTTATATTATAACATTTATTTCCCGTACGGTTCTCTTGCATTAAATTAAATTTAAAATATTAAAACAAGTGTTAAAGATCTTTTTGTTATCAAATAAATTTTATTCTTAATCTTATAATGATAATAAGTCAATGATCCAGTATCAATTTTTTTCGATTAATATTCAACGTAATAAAACAGATTGCCAAATATTAGTCAAGCCCATATTATGTTTGTAAATATTTATGCAAGACGTCTCAAAGTCCTCGAATATTCATTAAGACTGACTAATTTGGAATTGACTTTTCTTAATTAAAACATTAAAGCGTCTATAATTTTTGCATTAATTAACGATTGAAAATGAGAGACAACAAGAGAGAAAACAAACGATAAAATCTTTATTATGATTGAATATATCATTATAATAGAGATAAATAATTATCTTTATCATAATGACGTATTCTTTATTTGACTATAATTTGGATTGAAGTAACGGAATTATTTAATGTTAAAAGCCGGAAGGGTGCGATAAACAATTATAAATAATTATGGTGCGATAAAAAATTATTTTGTAACTAATAAATAATTTATTATTTTCCTCGATCCTTTCGTTAAAACGTCCGGCTGCTTTGAGACGTCCTGTACGATAATAGAGCCCCATTATGTAAATAGCTGTTGTAACAATCATCACCCGTGTCCTTGTCACGTCACTATCGCGCGTCACGGACTCGAGCACGCCGCCGTGTCACGCGAATAACTTCTATTGTAAACGCAAAGGTTTCAAGAAGCCATTAATGGAAATGCGTCGATATCTTAAATAAACTAGCCACCCAAGTTCCATTAGCTTAGCAAAAGCGGTTCTCCGTGGGGCGGAACCTCTCTCTTTTCACTCCTCCGAGTACCTCCTCACCTTCAAGTCTCGCGAATTCGCTCTCGAGCGTTCGCGCGGTGGCGTCGTCGTAAATCGGCGTGAACTCCACCATGGTCTCCACGGTGGTCTCCCCCATATCGATTCCGGTGCCGGATCTTGGGTCCACGTGGCGCGCACTGATCGCCAGAGCTCCGCTGACGACACGCCGGAGATCGGAGATACGCGAGCGATTGCTCAACCGAGTTTCTACTGCAGTCGCCGCTAACTATCCGCCGTCCAAGGAATAATTAATGACGCGAAGGAGATGGACGGAAGGAACCGGCAGGCACCGGCCACTATCGGCGCGATTATCGTCCGCGTGTTTACGTCGTAACGACGTAATTAACGTGGATTAGGGTGTCCGCGTGGGATAAGACTGTCATTATCGAGCGGAGCAGCGATTCTCTCAACACGATATCTTTCATATTCACGATATACGATATAAAAGAATCTTTGATATATTTTTTTGTGTTGTTGCATATCACCCCGCCCGAGGGTAAATAAACGATAGAGATTTATCGTAGGATTTGCGACACGAGAACTCTAACGTCACTGTATTTTTTTTCGTTACACGCGTATCGTTGTGAAATTGTTTACTACACGTTACACGTCTAAATACACATTACACGGATGCTTCAACATTCGCTGGAACAAGACTTATCGATACGCGTCATGTTTAAATGTTGACTTAGTGAGAGGAGTAGCCAATCGCTCGATAATTGATATTTAGCACTTGGTGCACGCGGTTACCCTGTTTCGTATACATTTAAATGCATTTAAGTAAACGGTATCGTAATTTGTAAATTTAACTGAATTTAGATTTTAATAAATAAGTATCTTTTAGTCGATCTCTCGTGTTTTTGTATAAAAGATTCGTGTATTATATGATGTCACGATTGCGCGATATGATATGATTTTGCGATGAGACTGCATCGCGAAATCACGCCAAGTTATTTAACTCGATAAAAAGCAAAGCGACCTTTTTATACAGTTATATAAATTTGTTTTTTTCCCTTTCTTTTCACAACAGCACACACGTCAGTTCGCGATCGAACCACCGATTATTTGGAACTGCATTTTGAAATGCACACGCCACGCCGTACACTTGCAGACTAATGCTGATACATGTTTTATATCGGATAGTAGGCTTTTTTTTATTACTCGGGTCTTGTGTAATTTATGAAAGTTGCAGAGTAATGATATCGCGAGAAGTCGAGACACCACGACTTACTACGAACATTTCGAACCTTTCAACGTGCGTGACGAGGTGGCCGAGTGGTTAAGGCGTTGGACTGCTAATCCAATGTGCTCTGCACGCGTGGGTTCGAATCCCATCCTCGTCGTATTTTTTTTTATTCTTTTTTTTTTTTTTACTTTCTCGCAGAAGGCAAATTTAATGTTACATAAAGCGATATCTGTAACGATCTACAATTTAAACTTTATGCGACAATTTAAACAAAATAATTTCTGTGAAATGACCATCCCATGCAGAAAATTAGGAGGGACAACTGTATATTTCGTATCAAAGATAATTATATCAATCGGGGTTCACGTTCTATAATATATCATCATATAATAATCTCATAAATTTAAATTAATCACGTAAAAGATATCCTGTCAATGATAACTCATTTGCGAGCCGTTTCAAGATAATGTTTGCCGAGTGGAAATTTTGTGTGAACTCCATATGCCTCATGTCGAAGTTTGACTCAAGTATCAAATAACATATATAACAAAGAGAACGTTAAACCGCTTTTGCATGTGAGATATTTTGAGTAAGAGTTGACGAGTCGTCGACGTTCCTGAAAATAAAGAATTTACTGGGGTGATACTGGGTCACGGACGGAAATACGTAACCTCCGCGTGTGCGGTGTACTTTTACAAAGGAAAAAATTCGACGACTTATGTGAAGGGATACGCCCGTCCGTGACCTAGCACCATCGCACCTAAAGCACAGTGGTGACCAACTTTTACACAACAAAGGGGCTGACGGTGTTATATAAATATTCAATATATTGCATCGCGCAAATTTTATGCGTCTTTCGCTCTATATTTATGAGCGATTCAATTGAACCTTCAAAGATTTCAGGGATATTTTCGAGTTCGTTGGAAAAACAGCTTTTTTGATCAAACATATAGCGTGGTTCTGCAGTTCTCATAAATGTTGAGAAAAAACAATGAGAATGAGACACCCTAATTAAAATATCGCGATTCATATAATGAGATTGCACAAGTATTTATAAAGAGTAATGATGAGTATGAAAGTAATAAAGTATTATCCCAAACGTTGGCAGGTTACGCGTGTTCCCGAGATCATATTAAAAATCCATTAAGCGTAATTTATAAGTGGAACGTCGAGGAGAGCCGATATCATGATTATTCATTTTCTCTCGTATCTCTTATCGCTGCATTTATCATTTATTGGTTTTAATCTGTTCTCTGATATAATCGCGTTGATATTACTCTGTATTTGATATTACTGTGTATTTACGGAGAAGAGAGATTAAGTTCTCCCGCAAATTTATTCGAAATTTTCCACTTGTTCATTTCTAGCTTAAGATTAATCGCATTATACGTTTTCATTGTGATATAACGATCTTACTCGTAAAATTGGCGAGACAAAGAGCGAATTGATAAACACGATGCTCACTGTTTTTATTTTAATTTGAAACCAATCGTTGTTTTTTTTTCCAGATTGAGTACACCATTTAATTCGAGTTAGAAATAAAAATGGAATTTAGTCCTCAAGGCTTGACGAAACTGTCCACAGGCGATCACGCCCATTTCATATCTAATAACTAGAGCACCTAAAAAGTGTTACGTATTTCCACTGTTACACATATGACACCGCTTGTGCCGATACGGGAATTTGGAGAAAGTGCGTCCTTGGCGAGTCCTACAATATCATATGGTGAGTTTATATAAATGTATCATATATTACGTAAGGAGAGACTTGCAAAGTTATATGCGAGAATCGCACCGCCGGGTTTCCTTCTTTCCAAGTGAATTAGATTAATCTCACGTACACTGTCATTGCGTATTCGTGTGTAAAACATGAGAGTAATGTCCATTTCTACTAATTCAGATTAACTTTAAATCTTTTTCCAAGATCTTAGAACTAGTTAATCAGCATTGATAGAAATGGACATAAGGCTTGTAAGAGGATTTAACTTACTTTCTATCTTTTTAATTTTCAGAACTATAAGTTAATCTGCATTGGTAGAAATGGACATAAGGCTTGTAAGAAGAAAACAGTTGCCTAATTATGACGCTCGCATCGAAAAAAGAATTTCGTGAGTATTTGTACCTTTTTTACGCACACTATTAAATATTAAAGGATAAAATTTAAACCAAAACCTTGAGTTAAATCGTTATTTTTGACTACCATGTCGAATTTTATTACTTTGACACAAAAAACTATTACTTTAACTCCCTTGGTCTAGTTTAATTAACATTGTTTCAGTAAAATTAACGACATATTGAGTGATATTGAGTAAGAGCAGTGACGACTTATAGAAATGGTTAAAAATGATTCGAATTGAGTCCAATTTAACACTCCGAACTTAACAGTGCAAGAGAGATATTGAAATATTTCATTTTTATTGTTACAGCTAAATGTTTATTCAGAGAAACGACACGCGAAGAAACGAGAGTAACAGGATAATCGATGAAATCGAAAGTACAAGAGCGCATCACGATATTATCCAATTCACCTTATTTGTAAATATTGTGCATATTTGTCGGATGCGTCGTATCGCCAGGATATCAAGAGTGAGGAGTAATTATCAAGGATAAGTGTGTTGTGCCCTCGACGTTCTCTAATAAACCGTACAATGCCAGATCCGCGATCTGAATTTCGTGGGGAGCCACGCCCGTGCAATTCGTCCGTGTTCCCCCTCGAGCGGCTGTCCTACCTCTCCTTTACGCCTCCTTTCGTATGCTCCTTTCTTGATGATTTCCCACAAAGAAGTCCCATATACATCTCCCTCTCCCATCGACCATGCCCAATCACCTCGAACAAGGTACCCAAAATTCGATCGAACCCCCTACAACTTCACCCGCGTATAAATAGTGGCCGACAGCTACCATTTCGGCAGAAACCCAGTAGTTGTTCCACCTCAGACGAGCAAAATGGCATTCAAGGTAAGCACGTCAATTCTGTCGGGAAATTATTTCGATATTTTATACCATCAAGTAACATAGTGTAAAATCTTAAGAAACGAGATGCCTCTCGCGTAAAACATACAGAAGGAGGAGAACTGCGAAAGAACTTGACAGTTAATAGATTTCCAATTACGGATAATCAAAGCATCTATTTCGTACATTCTGGATTCTTATAATCCATATTATAGTAAAATGAAATAAATAAGTAGTTTAAGGAGATAAATCTGATCTTATTTTTCAATCGAACATCCTTAAAAGTTAAACCTGTAAAAAATAGTGCAAAAATATCTATACATCATTGATGAGACCAATTCATTTCTCTGCAGTTCATAGTGCTCGCAGCCTTCGTTGCGATAGCGAGTGCCGGCGGACCGGCGGCCTACGACATCGGCACGATATCCGCCGACCACAACAGCATCGGCTACAGCCAGGAGTCCACGCAGAAGGGTTACGCCGGCCAGAATGTCGTGTCCTCGTACAGCCGCGCCGAGGACTCCGCGCACTCGTCGGTACGCGTGAGCAACAGCCACGTGAGCAACGACGCCCTGCTGGAGCAGCACGCCATCGGCTACGGCTACGGATACGCCGCGCCGGCCTTGGCCAAGCCCCTGATCGCCGCGCAACCCGCGCCCCTGATCGCCAAAGCCGCTTACGCCTCGCCAGCCTTGGCGACATACGCCGCTCACCCTGCCCCGGTGCTCGCTAAAGCCGCATACGCCGCGCCGGCTTACGGATACGCTGCCTCACCAGCTTATGGATACGCTGCCGCACCCGCTTATGGATACGCTGCCGCACCCGCTTATGGATACGCTGCCGCGCCCGCTTATGGATATGCCGCCGCGGCCGCACCGGCTCTTTTGGCCGCGAAGACGGCATATGCTGCACCCGCTGCCTACAGTTACGCCAGCCCGCTCCTGGCCAAGACCTACGCCGCCCCGGCCCCGCTCATCGCTAAGACCGCCGCGTACACCTATGCCGCGCCAGCAGCCCCCCTGATCACCAAGGCCGCTTATGCCGCTCCGCTTCTGTCCAAGACCTATGCCGCGCCGATTGCCGCCCCGCTTTTGGCAAAGCCCGCTTACGCGTACAGCGGCTACGGTGCTCATGCCGCGCCGCTAATCGCCAAGACCTATGCCGCCCCTTACTCGTACGAGACAGCTGCACCTGTGGTGCACGCCGCCTTCAGCGGCTTCGGCACTAGCTATTCCTGGTAAACGATTCCGATAACTGTAGATCTCTCGCGGTTCAGCGCAAGTCCCCTCGACACAGTATACCGTATTCCCTCTGGTACATGCGCAGGATTATCTACGTAGATGTGTATATACTTAATTTATAGTATATAATATTTTTATATTTATATACCTCATTGTATACACTGCGTATTCTGCTCTCTCTATCCATGAAACCTTCAACAGAATCCTTCACACAAGACACCTCTTGACACGGAACACATTTCTTAAAGTACAATACTCGTATTTTGCAGATTAATAGCGAACAGACATTTTTTTTGTATTAGATATGAATAAAGCGAACTTTTGTTAACAGGACGTAAACACCTTCACTTTTTAATCTACACGTAAGGCATCGTTTTTCGCGCGGTTAAGCAGGCGGCTTAACGAAAGTGATCTCTCGATCAGTCCTCTTTACGAAATCGACACGAGTATTCTTGTTCTCCCGTTTGCACGTTCTTCATCTGCGTATGAATATCGTTAATCCGGCACGTAACACAGTACACAGTAAAGAAAGTCGCGTGCGTGCAGCGAGAACGATTGAACAGCGAGCACAAAAGACTGAGAAAACGAGTTAGCTGAAAGCGTAACTTGATGTAAAAGAGAATAGACGCGTATCGCCTAATTTCCAGTTGTAACTCAAAAGAATTTGCATACAATGGATAATCGAAAAATACGTCGATCGCTCCACAACATCGTTGAACGAATCCGCTTGAATAGTCGACTACAGGCTGACTTTCACATATGACCGGTTTTCCCGTAAACAGACGCGATGATGAAATGATCGATGCGTGATCTAGTTTCTTATTTGGCACAGAATTCGTTGCGGTTTATTTAGCCGACTCTATTAGGTTGATTCGTAAATAAGTTCCGCTGCAGGTGACGACAATCTATACTGTGAAATTCGTAGGGCCTGAATGAAGTGAAGTTATATTCAATTTAAGTCGTTTTTAATCATTTTTTATAAGTCATCATTGCGCCTACTCAATATGTCGTTAATTTAACTAAAACAAGAGTTAAAATAATACTGTTTTGTGTTAAAATAATAAATTTCGACACACACGGTAGTTAAAAATAACAAAAATGTTATTAACACGCCGCAGGTCATTGTTTAGAAACCGTTTTTAAAGAAACTTGATTTAAAAAATGGAACTTATTACGAATCAACCCAATAGAACATTTATTAACGCGGTTTATTAATTTTGATAAATAAAGTCAAATTGCGGTCTATTTCCTTTCTCCTCATTCTTCGATTTTAAGAACTTTTCAGCAAGACACAAGTCGACACAAGTGTCGTTTTATCTTTGTTACTCATTGCCAAAAAAGAAAGATAGGCTGCGGTCCACTTGACGCTACAAATGCTTCGAACCATTCCTCTTCTCTTTTCTTTCAATGAAGAAAGAAGGAGGAGAAGAATGCTCCAAACCATTTGTAGCGTCAAGTGGACCGCAGCCATAGTTTGCGTCGACTCGTGTTTTTTGCTGGTAAGCTCTCATTGGTAATTGTATTGTTATTATTGTTAATATGTCAAACAAGCGAGCGGAATGTAATTGTGGCGTGGGAGTCTAAATCGAGGACATAATATATCTTTTCTGTGCCTTTATAAATCATAACATTTCTCTTGTATGTACATAATTGCCGCCATCATGCGCAGAACGTGATCGTCATCTTTCTTCGCATCGTGAGCGACCATCAGGCCATCAGCCTGATCAGCCATTCAGTCAACACAACATTGGCGGGAAACGCTAGTTTAGATCAGCTGTTCCAGATACGGTGTGTTTACGTCGCCGATCTGAATTACCTGAAATCGCGATAGACCGACAGTGATCGCACAAACTGACCGTTTGCAACCGTGAAATCAATTCGATCGATCAGGATGGATCCAATTTGCACGAGAAAGTTTTACGGCGATAGGAAACAAAGGAAGCCATCACCACCCAGGTCCAACTGGGTGAAAATGTACCGGGTAATGCCGTCGCACATACTGGGCCCGACTCAGTACTGGCAGGAGTTTTACAAACAAGCTGACGCGCTGGTCGCGTCTGTCGAACGCAGTACCAAAACGGACACGCTATGCACCTTCGCGTACCAGCAGCCCAGCGACGGCAGTCGCAGATTCGTCGTCGCGCATCCGGAGGTCTATTGGTGGTATTACAAGACCAAGCCGCCAGAAGAGAGATGCTCGTACGAGGTGAGCATGCACGCCTACAATTCCACCTTGTACTCACAGAAAAGGAACACAAAGTTTAAGAGTATATTCTAAATACATAAACATTGTTTTATAACTCAAAGTTGAAATTATTTAATGTACAATCACGTTTTAAAATACTGTTAATCACATTTAAATATAATAATATGTGCTATATTTACTCATAGAAAATTATAAATCCAACAGGTAATACCAAAGGATTCACCGTGTTGGCTATATCTGGACTTGGAATACCCAATCGACCTAAATCCCCTTTGCGACGGGTCGCGTATAACCAGGACGCTGATAGATATCATACGAGCGTACTTACTTAATCACTATCATCTGTTATGCGACAGAAGTAACTTTTTAATACTGGATTCTACATCCAGTAAGAAATTCAGCAGACACGTAATTTTTACTCTGAAGGATGTGGCTTTTAAAGACAACCTGCACGTTGGAAAGCTCGTCAAAACTATATGTAATGATATCCTGTTCTACTTGAAGTCGGATAATCCGTCACATGGAATTTTGAATCATTTTAACAAAGCGGACTTGAAGGAAATGCTTGTGATGACACAGCACGGCGAAAAATTGTTTGTTGACACTGGTGTCTATACCAAGAATAGACATTTTAGAGTGTACCTGTCCACCAAATGGGGAAAGCAATCGTATCTAACAGTCTCTGCAGATTGCGTGCATAACCCAGTGAATAAGTGCAAGGAGAAGGAGCTAGGGATCTTTTTGGATTCCCTGATATCGTACTTTCCAAACAAGCAGAATTTAATTATGCTCGAGTTTTCGAATCGAAGCGACGTAAAAGCTCAGCTTTACTCAAAAGTACCGAGACAACCCAGTCACGAGAATGATCACCAGACTTCACCATACCCTGAAATAGATAGGTACATTAGCAGTCTCATTGAGCCTGGCAAGATACGTAGCGCCAGATATTTTGATAAAGACAAAACGCTGAGATACGAAATTTATGGCAACAGGTAACACTGTATTCGATAATCTAACAATTATCAATTTTTATTTTTCTATATACATCGGTCCGGCTATGTTAAAGATAGCGCATATAATACTTTGACATCATTTTTTACAGATACTGTGAAAACATTGGTAGGTATCATAAAAGCAACAACGTATATTGGATTGTGGATTTAAATACAAAAAAGATATATCAGAAATGTCACGATGCAGACTGCGCGGGTTTTGCATCTATGCCAAAAAGTTTACCGGAAGAAATTGCATTCAAGTTAGACGTAGAAGGTGATACTTTTATATCCGGCGCAATAGTAGATGAAGATGTTACAGAGAAGACATAAAAAGTAAATATACTTAAAATACTTAAAATATACGTAATATGCGTAAAATAATATATAAGTAAAGTTTATAAGTTTATAAGCAAAAATGTATAATATATATAAAAATATGTATAAACGGCTTTGATTATTCCTCAATAAATTTATTTTTAGCATGGCTTTCTGTAATGCCTTTTGAAATTATACATTGACACAAGTAATTAAAAAATGATATGTTAATAACATTTTCTATTTACGAGAAATAGATATAAACAACATTATTATTTACTATTAACATCCTGTGATTGACACATAGTTTATTTACATAACATTATTCCTCTAATGAAATTTATTACACTTACATATATTCTCTATGATCATTTCCTTATACAATTTGAAAAGCGTGACTATTTTCATATATGTAATATATAAATATATATTATATATGTATGCATATATATTATATATATATATATATATATATATATATATATATTTATACATATATATAGTTATATGTATTTACATCATGCATATACATATATGTGTTTTATATACAATACGAAATACTTAAGATATATTTATATAATACAAATGTATAACATATTTTAAAAAATTGTTAATGTTTCCTAATAAAATCGGGAATTTAATGGAAAAATGTTTACTAATTAACTTTTAAAGGATAGGCGTATTTATATATTACTCTGAAAAGGTTAATATTAATAAAAATTTCAGAAAAGTATAGCATCAAAAGAATTGAAGTTTTTGTTGTAAATTCACATTTGTGACAAATATACACAGATGAATTAAATAATACATAAATATATCTTATGTGTCTCATACTATATTTAGAGAAACGATGAATTCAATTTGCTTTGTACAGATATTTTTATACTGTATAAATTATCAAATTTAAACAGCTCAACATATTACGTTTCCACAACCTAAAAGTCAGACTTTGCTTGCTTTTGTTCATTATCTTACATATAATGCAAATTTTCGATGAACAAATGGTTAAAGGCGATGACATACCTAATCAGTCTCACTTCTTGATTAATATATTTTTGTTCCTTCTTATAAAAAATAGAAATCATACTTTTTTAAAAAGGGACGGTGAACAGTTGATCATATCAAATTCACAATTCCTTATTATCTATGAAACCAGTAGTATTATTTGTCCAATATACGTTAATAAAATGTCAGTTGTTCCACAATGTTATCATCCACGAATCTGTTCTATAGCTTTATCGGCAGATTATTGTTTCCTCCATGCGAAATCACGTTAAAACATCTACTAGTCAAAAGTTACTGCATTAAATTCATTTGTCAAAAATCAAAAAATGTAAATAATTTCGTAAGATAGAAATAATGTAATAAACCTTGCTCTTCTTTAGGTGCAGTAGGGATATCCTTATTTTTACTTTCCGTCAAGTCACTTTCTTGCTGTACACCATGCGTCACATCTAACTTGTTAGTATCGTTAGTATCGTTAGAATCGTCTTGTTGATCTTTATAATCTCGCGATGTTTCATCATTCTTTAACTTATCTTCTACATTGACTTTGATTTGCTCTTTGGAAATGCCCTCTTCAGATAAAGTAAGACGATTACTGTCAGGTGCATTCTTTTTCATTAGTTTATATTTTTGGTAATCTTTTGAGGCCTGTCTCATACGAACTAGAAAATCTGGTAAACCTAAAGATAAATGTTACAATTATTATTATTACAAATACATTGAAAAAGGTATTATATAATTTATTTTATAATTACGACAAACCTCTCAGTGCTACCCATGCAGTGACAGCGGATGGTACAGCGACGCCAGGATCATCAAAGTAAGTAAGTCCAAATTCAATGCCTGGCTCGTGGAATTCCGTGTAAGGTTTTATCACCATGTACGACCAATATGTTCTGACTCTGTTATACACAGACAGTAAATTATTTTATTATTCATTCATTAAAAAAAAAAAGAATATTTTTCCCTTATTTTGCTATTTTTAATTCTGGTAATTCAAATACTTAGTTATTAAACTAATTATCAAAGTGAATTGTTTCGTTAACAAAATATAATAGATATTAAAGAAAACTGATCAACTGACACACACACACTTCATGATATTTCGTACATATATATTTCTATATGAACTCTTGACTTTATATACCTGCAAATTCCTCTTCTTTCTGGTATATCGGGATGTTCCGTCACTCGACTGACAATGACTACAAGTCCCTTCTCCCTATCCATGACCCATCGCCGTTGATATACATAATCTCTATTAGAAAATAATTTCTGCACAAATGCAAATTAACGAATCATTAAGTGAGATTTATCCAAAAATAGCATACTATGTTACACCTACAGGCCAGATCATTTCCCAATGAATAACATCAGTGCTATGATTAACAGACGATTCGCACTTCGGATCAGTCTCAATAATCTGCAACTCCTGAGCAGTGGGATCCCATTGCTTTCTATAATCTACATCGATTTGTACTTGCAGAAAATCTTCGGCAGTAACGTCCGAGAACGAACCGTACACTTTGTAGGCAAATAATCCACCAGAACCAGGCTCTATTTTCCTCCATATCAACATATCCTGACGCTCGATAAAAGGTTGCCAGCCGTCTCCTGCACACATTTTGAATATTCACATTCACAATTAACAATGTATAATATAAAAGCACATATACAAATAATCGTAATAAGATATTTCAAATAACAAGATATTGAATAGTTAATAGAAGAAACACCTACGATCTTCGTGAGAAGCAGCGTGAGGCTGAACTACACATTTACATTTACAGTATTTTACATTAGGCTGTACAGTGTCAATAATAATTCGCAAATGACACTTTGCGCAGACCACCGTGGAGTCTCGCAATCTGTAAATTCCCTCAATCTCACGGTTATACCTGCAATGCAAAGAGTCAAAAAGAATTATCCTGGAAACACACTGCACATGTATCTTGTTCCTATAAACATCTCTCGCGACTACCTATTAATCTCTTCGTCGCTTATCCTGTCGCGGTCCCAGTTGTACACGCTCACGCCGGCCGCGCTTATCAGGAAATTCCTGGCGTTCTTGGCGAGTCTGAGCCTCCACTGGCGCATGAACTCCCTCAGCGCTATCTCGTCCCATATCCTCGTGTACAGGTGGAATATCTGGATGCACCTCCTGATCCTCTGGGCCGCCACGAACTCGAACTGCCTCTTGCAGGCCTGGGCCACCTGCGTGCCCTGCTCCCGGACCCACGAGCTTATCCTCCTGCGATAGCTGCCAAGTCTGCCGCGACCTTGTGCCCTCGGGCCGCAGTGCTGCAGGACGAGCGCTAACCTACCGTTACCGTCGCCGTAACCGGCGTTGAATCTTCTCAGAACGTGACCGGTCAGCTTCCACGTGTACATCGTTCGCTCCCGATACCCCGCTACGTTACGAATCCCCCGCACGGAGCGCGACCAAGCTGTTCGGTCTCATTTACGATCGTCGGACCTCCCGAGACGAGATAACCGCAAACTCGTGGCGGATACTGCGTAACACCTCGTGCGCCGGTGTCTCGGGTTTTTTTTTTCCCTTCGTTCTCGCCGCCGATAAAACTGATCACGCGTGCGAAAAGTGTTTTTTTTTATTTTTTATTTCAAGGTACTCGCGTATTCGATCAGGAAAGTCGGGGAAATAATTATAGGAGGAAATTTGTAATCATCACCGTCCGCGACACATAACCGCGCGTACATAACCATCGATCGGCAGCAGGACAAGGACGTTGTGCCCGTTGCGGTGTTCCGGATTCCGGAGCCGCGGAGCGGAGCAGTCGCGCGAGCGCCGCGAGCGGACATGTGCCTGATGTGCCGCGCCGCCTGCCGGCGAGATCGGAGCGTCGCCATCGCGCCGGCGCGGAGAAACCGCCAATCGGCTCGCGGATTTCAAATCTTCGAGGATGAACGCCGCGGGAGTTGGCGCCGGCACATCCGGCTTCCCGCTCGTGGAAAATCACGTTCCGCGCGCGGTGTCGTCAATTATTGGTTTGAATGGTTTGATATCGAGTGGCGATGCGCGCAAGAGAGAGATCAGCTTGTTTAAACGTAAAGAGGTAATAATAACGTGATTTCTTTGACGTAATTCAATCGACGTGGCCGCGGCTAGAATTCCTCAAGTGCAATGAGAGCTCGGACGCCGTTAAACAATTTTTGATCATCGATTCGCCATTTGGTTTCAGGCTAAGAATTTACATTCTATATTATTTATTTTAGAGATTTACTTATTATAATAGTGTTATATGTCGATAATATATGTAATAATAATAAATCAAACGGAAGTGCCGTGCGGGCGGTAGTGGAAGATGTTCACAGCCGGAGGGGGATTTCGGATATCGTTTTTTTATTAACGTTTTATCAGTTACAATTTTGATTACATACACATAATGTGGAGTCGTCTTTAAACACACGGCTGCTATGATACAAATGACGAGGATAAAAATTTTGGAGTGCGTAAAAATGTGATTGGATGACAATTCGCTCTTTGCTCCTATCCTTCCTCCCTTCCTTCCCCCCTTTTACCCCCCCTTTTCTGCCCCCGCTTCCTCTCCTTCACTACTTCATTGGTCATGGCGATGGGCCAACCTTGAACGTATATTAATATAATATACCGAGTTTTTGGCCCATGTCCACTAGAGTACAGGGTAGGTAAGGTTTTGTGATATCCTTGAAATCGCAATTAAATCGTCCCTAATTCGCTAATATTTTACACGCAATGTCGGTGCGCGATCATCGCTCAAGACTGGCCCGGCGCGGTTGACGATCCGATCGACGACCACCCGCCCAATCTCTCCGGACTGCGTTTCTCCGCACCGAGACCACGGAGAGAGGCCACCGGGAGGCCTCCGTGCCAAATTCAGAGGACGGTATTTACAGAGGGAATTTTATACGGGATACAGCCGGCCGAAACCCGGCAAACGCGCGTTCCCGCCGCGAGGGATATCACGTTTACACGGAACATCAGCCCGCCTCCCTCGTCTCTCGCTCGTAGACGTTCTCTCGGGGAAAAACGAAAACGCGGCGTTTAAAAGACGTCTGAGGAACATCCGAGAGAGACCGAGGCGTCCTTCACGCGACTTTCGTGCGGCCCGTGAAAATTGCGGAGATGCACCGACCGCCGTGCATTAATTAATTCCGACTCGGCTCCAGCTTTCTGATGTTAAATAGAAGAAGAATTTTCTATCTAAACTAATAGTTACGAAAGTTAGCCTCGACTGTACCGACGTTCTCGAAGCGGCCTCGGCGCGAGCAATACTCTCTCTTCCTCGATTACAATTTTAACGCTAATGTAAAATGTAATTTGAACCATAATAATTATTTGATGAAAATATAAGTAAAGTTGTTCGAAAGTGCCTGATTTTGCGGCAAAATCGCGTTCTTTTTGTCGCGATTAAACGATTCAAATTGTGCTTGCAGCCGAACGTGTGCTGGGATCTGCAAGAACGAGGCAAAATCTCGAGGAATGCCAAGGTGCGATTACGCAAACGAGAAAAGGTCCTCTGAACTTGGAACAATAACGGTAGGTTGCCTTCGCGCGTGTACGTTGTACTCAGCGACGAGTGGCACGTCTTCTTTTTTTTTTGTTCTCTCTCTCTCTTTCACTTTACCATTATACATACGATTGATCATCTGTCAACAATTATTTGGAATATTATCCCTTAGGTAAACAGTATCGGGGTGGACAACAGGATGAGACGCTAATCGGTCTAGGATCGCGGCGCGATACACGACACCTCCGTAACGCTAATCTGCTTCTCCTGAGACACGGTCGGTGAGTGTGATATGCAATTTATTTCGTGGAGAGTTTTCTAAATTGTGCGCAGATCGCGCATCTGCGATGATAGCTGAACTGCCTCCGTTCGGAGCGGTACAAATCACACCCGGCGTTGACGATCCAGAGACAAGCTTTCCAAATGTACATATGCGGCCGACTTGTACAAACGATTAGAAATTTCTGCGGGGATTCATTTGACAAGATAAAGCGCGTTTAAGTATCAAGTTTTCTCCATTCTCGTATTCTAATTGCTCTTGCTGTGTGAAAAATTGAAAGCGGATTGCCGAGAAGTCTCCGGTATTTGAATTTAAATTCGAATTATTTGAATTATTTGAATATTGAAAAGTCTAAATATTTTGAGCGGAGCTGCTCGACCACTAAAACGCTGAAATGAGAAACTCTGCGAAGATCAGTCCTACGATTCGGAGATTTGCGATAATCGACCTGGCGAAAAGGAAATGGTCAGTAATGATCGCGGTAGCTCGCAAGAATTCGGCTGCTCAGTCCAAAGCTCGCAAGTAATGCTTTTGAATACGACACACTCTTCTCCCTGAGTCAAAATGTACTCGAGATCTTTTCGACTCAGAAACCGAACCGTCGCGTCGTGCGATAAAGATTCTCGTACGCGAAATTTACGCGCATGTAAAACAGTCAATCACGTTTTCGGACGGCATTTCTGTCGGAATTAGCCGAATTATATTTTCGATTCGTTTAAAGATGACAATCCTGTTTATGGCGCGAAAAAGGAAACAACTCGTTGGAATCTTTAGACTCGACAAAAATAGCTCTGCAGTTCGCCTTTACAATTTCTCATTTTCTGACAAAATACCAATTGTTCCACCATAGATCGTGTATCATTAATCATTTAATCAAGCGTCAATGCGGATGTAGTGAATGAGTCAATTAAATGAACACGGTACTCGCGGCACACTCACAAACGCTAGATGAACAGTTTCGTTTATTAACAGTCTATCAAATATAATCGTGAATTACAACGACATCGCGGTAATACGACCGGCAAATGTCATTCGTGCTAAATCTTGTTGATGAATAGAAATTAAGCTAATCGAGCGCTGGCTGTTTATCAGCCGATGGCTTCGTGAATCGCGCGGCGCGTTATGCACGATCGCAAAAGGTTTAATTGAACGTTATCGTTTTAGTGCGTTTAATGATGCAGCTTACCACGAGAATCCGACGTGAATACATTCAATTTCCCCGCCGCGTGTAATTACGCGATATCCCGTGAAAACTGCGAAATAGAAGCTTCCGGTTATTAGGTAAAATAAAAATTCAAGACTTGATAAATATTTATTTTTTTAATACGCCGATTATTAAATTTACTTCGAAATTAAAATCGACTTTAAGTGTATATTGGCTTTAATTTAACTTGATTTAGCCTGAAAAGAAGCTCATGGTTTCCGTTGAATACACAATATTACACATTAGAGAATACGGAAATTTAATTTACTCCACAATCTTAAATGAGTTTGTCTGAAAAAGATAAATATGTGCTTGAGATCATAAATTAATAATTATAAATAGATATATACAAATGTGGTGGAATAAACATTTCCAAAGGAAGATGCTAATCGGGAAATACGTGAAAAGTGCTGCATTCATGCCTTGAAGCTGCGTTACATTGCGCAATGTGCGAATCAAAGGTAATTTCAGCCGAATTAGATGAAAATAGAATGACTCATTAACGAGAAATTGCAACAGCCCTTTGATTGCTCGCGAGTACTGAGGATCGCGCAACAAAGACCGTAATTAATACGAATTTGCGTTAAACAATTAAGAGTGATTCGCGTATTAGTGATACTTTTCGAAGTACATTACGCATATCTTTCGCTCTCGTAGTCCTTTACAACAAGGCCAGCTGCGCATTTCGTGCGGAAACGCAAAGCGCGACTTCAAAGGCAAGCGTTTAAACGTCATTCTGGTCGTCAGCGTGAGGGACTCGTATTACTACATCGTTCAAAATATATGTTTCCCTTCGTACGAGAAATTGCGCGCGTTTCCACACCTCGCAGATGCGTGTCCGTAGAAAAATGCATGGTAGAAGAAAAGATAAGAAAAGTGAAACGCGCCCGAAAGCTAAAAACCGCATCCTCCGCAGATTAATACGCGACCCCGGGTCATCAGTTTGCGATCGACTGTCACTCATGAATTCATGATACTTGTGTCACGGTTACTTTCAC
Organism: Temnothorax longispinosus; assembly: GCF_030848805.1. Lineage (NCBI taxonomy): Eukaryota > Metazoa > Arthropoda > Insecta > Hymenoptera > Formicidae > Temnothorax > Temnothorax longispinosus. Next base: position 20,564,260 of record NC_092359.1, on the reverse strand, counting down.
CGCGAACCTGCGATCCACTCGTCTCTTATTGCGCATAATGCTTGACTCGTGACGAGTCTTCTGATTACATACGGCGACGAACGATCACGACTCTCTCGCAGGACTTTTGTTCGAAGATAAAATAGCTTTCGGTGAAGAAGCGGCCGAGTTTGGATGCGCGTGATTATATACCTCGTCTCGCATTTCAACTATTGTCGAAATGCATCACCGACTATTCGAACGGAGCAATCGAGATTTATCTAACAACCGAAATGCATACTCCAAAGAAAGACGATTTTCGCGGGTGATGACTTTTGCAGGAAAAAAGGAATAAAATATCTAACGCATAAACGAGAATATCTAATGATATTTGCTAAACCTTTATCCAGTCTGTTCCAATGTCCGAGGACCAATCTCACCAGAGCCAGCTAGCTAATTCGCTTCAAGCGGCTCTTCATCCCTTTCCGAGGCTTCGAGCTGTGGAAAGAGGCGAGGAACCGATAAAGGTATCCGCGATTAGAGTCCATCATCGTCGGTAAAACCGGCCGTAAATGTTCATCGGTACACGCCTTACGATTGTTGCTTCTCCCTGTGAATGTGACTAGTTCGACACTGCGGAATGTTTTCAAAGATCTCGCTTTGCGGCGAGGCGCCGTTAATCACGCCTCGCGAACGCGTTACAGATTGGAACGAGGATCGTCGAGAATATGTCCTTTCCTTATACGGAGGGCGAGTCGTGCCGCTCGAGGCTGGGCGATGCACTTTCTCCCGGCAAGGATTTTAAGTTTCCATACGTTCGCCGCTTCTCCGCGCGACTTTGCCGCAACGTTACACGTTCGGTGCTTTTACGCTCGGTACTTTCGACTCCGTCGCGCGGATCGGCCTGCTACTTTCGTGTTTTCGGCCCTAGGCCCGTGGGGCGTTATAATTCCGGCTTTTCGTGTGTGCTTCGCTAACAATTAAAAATTTGTTCGCCTATTACTTATCATTTCGTGTATTTTTTGTCGTTTAAATTCAATTCACATTATTAGGGTATAATAATTAATTAATTAATTAATTAATTAATTATAATAGTGTCATTATAATTCGTAATAATATACAACATTTGTCAATAGATCATTTATGCTAAAACCCACTGCATGCTCGTGTCGAAATCACTCGCATTCTCTCCCATGCTCTCCCTGCACATACACACACACACACGTGCACGCACTGACATGCATACATATGCGCTCCCTACAACACATGCGCTCTCCTCTTTCTCTCTTTTCTATCTCGCTCTCTTTCTCCACGACATCGCTTAGCTTTCTCTCATTCTCTCTCTACACGCTCAAGTGTATTTCACGAAGTACACCTTCCTCCTACTTTCGCACACTCTCACGCCGTGGGACTGTACTGGCTTCACGCGTGGCTTATCTAACTAATTCGTGATTTACGTGTGATTTCGGGGTATACGTGTATGTGAATGTGTATGTGTAAATGCACGTAAATGCGTGCACATCGGCACGCGCGCGCGCGCGTACGCGTCCCCTCTTTTCTTCTTTTAAGATTTACAATTACAAGCGACTCGTCTCCCGTTCTCGGTACATTCTATATGTAAGCCATACGTATGTGTAGCCTACTTTGTAATGAAACAAAAAAAAATAAAGGATACAAGATCAATGTGCGGCAATACCTTTGCATTAAAAACCGAGAAAATAACGAGAAAGCGATGGCATTTTTCTCTCGAAAAGCGGAGGAGTTAAAGATTACACGAATGATGCTCTTGTGTCGCGTATTGTGTGTACTATGTGAGACAATGATCTTTGTACATATTTTAAAATGTATTGCCGCGCGATATCGACACGACAAAGATGCGGAAGATGCTCTCGCCTTGGGAAGACGCAGAGTTTACGAACGTGACAAAACGCCGGTGTTTATATGTTGCCGTTTATATGCTTTTTCCTCTTACAGTTCTTTTGATAAAATCCGACGAATAAACTTTTATCCATCCGCTCGTAGGCTCTCTCGAGAATAGTTCAATTAGAATTTCGCAGCCGCAAAACGCCGCTTGTTCTCTATTCTTTGGACTACCATCAAACAAATAGTAAACAGAACGAAACGTAATTCTGACTTGAGCTTCGTGGAGCGGAGGGAACTGAAAGCTAGAAACGTCCTTTCAGACTACGACGGCGCAGACCCGTTAATGACAATGATATGGAAGCGGCTCGCGCGATAATCCGCGAGTGCGCTTCGCGATCTACATCGACGGAGTATTTGAGAGAACGGAGCGATTCATGACACGCAAATTACTTGTGTGTTAGTGTCTTGTGTATTGTGTGTATGTTGTGTGCGAAGAGCTTGTATTCCGAAATCGAAGCAGAGCTCGTACCTACGTCGTGCTCAAGCGCGTGACGCGAAAGAGTCACGCGGGAAAACACCGACAAATCGCAGTTTGTGTGATGTATAGTAATTACCAACTAAAACGATGTTCCCCTTTCTTACATTTCGACGCATGTGTAACTTCGAATCTCGTCAAAACAAATACTGTTTCCACCGAATATATAATGTATCAGAAATATACAATATGTATATCAGAATACAGGATCTGCATACGAATTACACTTTAAAGCTATTAGATTTCTCTTCAATCCAAAATTGGAACGAATCATTTGTAATGACACCGCACAAAGACAAATGATTCGAAGACCCGAAGGGCACATTGATCGACAAGTAATATATCGATGATTTAAATAAAGTTTGTCGTTAAAAAATCTTATAAAAATCATCTGAATGCTAAAAGAAGGGAACATAACGAATCACAAAGAGCAATATAAAAATAGGAACATATGCGACGTATATAAACAAAATGAGGAACATATACATGATGTTTAAAACGTAACACGCAAGGAACTTAGTTCGGATTTACGTGTACATATTGTACGTGTTGTGTGCGTTATGTGCCTTCATCTGACATACATTGTATAAAGTATCGAATCACCACGCGCATTACTTATATATCGAATAAAATGATAAGGTCCTAATGTTGCTGTTAAAGAGTCTCGTTTAAAAATCAAAGCACAATCAGATTAGTGAACGTAAAGTATTCACCTAGATATATAAAGTTAGAATTCGACATATAATTCATAAGACGTGGGTACGTGCTGTGCTACGTGTCGTACCGCAATGTATTCTAAACATAAAACACGAGGCTTGTTTACAACCAATGTTAAAAACGCTTTTACAATTTTCTTTTTTCCTGCACCGTGGGGGGTTGATTCCGTGTCTCGTCTCGGTTTTGAGAAAGCTTTATACTTATGTTACATATACCAACCGTGTTGAACCTTTGGAACGAAGTCTCTCTCTTACATATTTAGTGTGCAAAATATTCTTACGCTTTCCGTGGTTCGTCAAATAATTATTATTTTATATAGTAATAATAAAGGATAAAATTCTACAACGAGCCCTCGGGACAATCAACGAGGCTATGCATTGGCGTTCGGTCGGTCCCCGCGCTTAAAAATCTTCGAGTCGAAGGTGACTCTAACGCTTCGTCTTCCTCACTCTTTCTCTGCTTCTCTGTTTACCTCATTCACACCCTCTCACATTCATTTTCTCTTTCTCTCTTTCTCTCTCCCATATACCCCGAACTACTATCACACCACGCATTCTGCCTAACTTGCACACTGACGTTTGCACAAATACGTACTTACGATATATATATAGTTCTTACAATATATTTTATATATATATTCATTTACTCTATTAATTATATCAATACTGTTGACGGATAGAGATTCATTCACAGATCGCACCAGAGCGGATAATCGTCTCTGACGCGCGTGGCGTTAACATTCCTCCTTCTCGCTTCTTCTTCATTCGCGAGCGATTCTTCACCCCCTCCCCCCAATCACATCGTTCCACCTTTCATATTTAACATAATTTTTGACATAAAGTTTTTTTTATCACACGCTAAAACACTTTGATCTCCTCTATCCCGGAGATCGTCGTCCGTTCGCACGATGTCCCGAAACGATATAGCGCTCCACGAATAAACGGGTGGCAACTGCCGCTCTCCCCTTTTCCTATCTGGCGCTCCCATCATCCAGTTTCTTCCATAATCTTCCCGTATCGTCGTGGTGGATTCGGAGACACCGCGCTACCTCCCCTCCGTTCGAGAATTAGAAAAAACGGTACAAACTCGAGCAGATGCCGCCGCATATTGTCCGTCCTCATTCTCGACAGCGTCGCAACATCAACGGCGTCAGCGGGTCGTACAACAATTTGACGCGAAACCGAATCAGCAGTATCAGAGCACTTTTGCACAAACACGTTTCCCACTCACATCGAGTTCCAAACGTCGCTCTCTGGTCTGATCATCTCGTTTTCTCGTGCGAAATGACCCCTATTTACGTACTGTAAAGTGTACTCATTTGTGGCCGCGCTGCGCGAGGAAATACTCTATCTGCTGTAGACAGAGCAGTTGCTGCACCAAGCTCTGTAGCGGGTCCTGGCCCGGCTGGAGTTGGCCCTGCTGCCCTTGGAGCCCCTGCGGCTGCATCAAGCCTCCACCAGTAGGCTGAGCAGACGTAGGTAGCAGCATCGTGGTGCCCGGACCTGACTGCTCGGCCAACAACTGTCGTTGCAGCTGTTGCGCCTGGTAATGAGCCACCGCCATCAGTTCCGAGGACTCCATGCCCATCGAAACGGCGGCAGCGGCGGCGGCGGCGGCGGCGGCGGCCACGTGACCCAACTGCGGATGCTGCTCCGGATGATGGTGGCCCGGTGCTGCTGTTGGCAAGCCGGGCTGGCAGGCCAACGGCGGTAGCATGCCGACATGCGACGACAACCTGCCAGTCATGGAGCCGGCCGCGGAGGCCAAATAGGCGGCGGCAGTGGGGAGGCTAGGATTCTCGCCCCGCTAGGGAGCCACGTTCTTGGGCCTGCGCCCCCGTCGCCCCCTGGTGGGGGGGCGCGGGGACTCCTGGCCTCACTGGCTCACCGCGGGGCTCTTCTTGTCTTGCTGCTGTTGACTGGCGTCCTGCGTTCCCTGTACACCTGCGGCCGCACCCCCTTGACCACCTTGAACTCCCTGAAGCACACACACATGCAATATCATGACGTGCTCTGAATAGTATTCTGAATAGTATTCGAAAATGGAATCAGTAATACCTTTTTTTTAAACCTTCTATTTTATTTGTCTTTAATCTTCTGTCGAGTCAAGCATCTTTTAGTATTGGTTTTTCCGAGATATCAACGGAATAATGACACCTATCTCCGAATTCAGAAGTCAAGTAACTGTTTCAATATCTGATATCAGTTATTTTAATGAATATTAGTTTAACTGATTTGCAAGATTTGAAACTTGTTGAATATCCACATGTATTCTAATGAATTGCGCGCGTGTAATAGGCGCATTCTTCGATTTAACGCTTTGGGTTCGCTGTGAAGAAATGATTACCTGACTGCCAGGACCTCCCTGTGGTGGACCAGGACCACGATCTGGCGGCCAGGAATTACCCGGTGTCGGTTCTGAGTGGAACTGATGAGGATGTGGCGGCGGTCCACCGGACGCGTCATGACTGTGAGGATCCAGATTATTTGCGGCGTCGTATTGCGTATTTTCCAACCTTGTAATTAATCGCTCATCCTCATCACCGAACTCGCCACCCATCAAAGAAGGTTCACCCACGACCATCACATCCTAGATCGAAGTAAAAAAAACATTTAGTTATCGCCTGTGCTTGTCGACGATCGTGCTACTTCAATTGAGAAAACTAATCGAGAGATCTACCTGCGACGCTAGAGAAAAATTTGGCCCTGGTGAGCGTTTTTTGCTAGGTGCGGGTGGTGCGTTGTTGCCCGGCCCGGACGTGCTGCCCTTCCGCTTTCTTCTTTTGCTAGCCGGCCGCTGGGACTCTGGAAAAGAAAGAAAATTGTCGTGAGCACGACGCCGCGCGCATTCGTCGGCCACGGTTGGCCACGTGTGTAAGCTACACACTGATAAACTTAAGAGCACTACCCAGCTGTGGACCTTTCTCATTATCAAAGGTCTCTGACACGCACAAGCACAAGCATGCATTGATAGACAAACAAACACATAGGCATATGTGTCAAGTTTATTTCTATCGTTCTCTCACGAGCACTCTCAAGCCACGTTTACAGAGAAACACGTCTGGCATCATACTATTTGGTGTTATACGCGCTTGGTTCCACGGTTTTATCGAGTTTGAACGAATACCGGGTAGATATATCCGAGCTATACAAAATCGCAAGTGAAATGGAAAACGCGGTGCACGTACAAGCACGATAAAGATAGCGACAAGCGGACGCTAGAAGCTTACATATCACGTAACGTTAAAAGCTCAAATAATAACCGAGTCATTAATATCAATTGATATAATTTGTAAAATTAAAATAAAAACAAAGTTTCAGTCATAGTAGTGCTTAATTTGATTGTAAAATAACTCAAACAACGTTTGGCTTAAATTCGATTAATAAAATAAGCAATGCAAAACTGTCAATAAGGAAAGTGCATCTAATTGTTGAAAGATTTCAAACAGAATCGCTAAAATCCACGCTCGACAAGGAAAAACCGGTGGAACCAAGAATCGTGGCAAAGAGATAATGAAAATCGACGACAAATGCGTCATTTCGCGGATAGCAAAAACCGATTTCACGTTGTCTATTAGGACGGCCGTTCGGCTCCACTGGCTGGTGCTTCTCATGTAAAGCAACTGTTCTTCTACCTCTCTTACCCGGCGGGGCAACTATCCTCTGCCATTTCTGGAACAAGGTCGTCTTCAGACAATCACGGGGTGTCAACGCGTACGCCTTGTGCCTCGACATTAGTTCCTGCATTGGCTCCAGAATAACGCATAACTGTAAAAAGAATCGTATATAATTTAACTCTGATGAAAAGTTATTAATTTCGATAGCGCATAAAATCTCTTTCAAGCCAGAGTGGACGAACAAATGTGTGTAGCATAAAATTTAGATGGTTCTAAATATTTCTACAATATTCTAATACATGTAATGCCAATTAAACAAAATAAGTTCTTCGAGTCTTAAAAAATTCATGGAAAATGTATAAATTTTCTGTTTCTGTCGATACGTTCCATATACATTTTCAAGCCGGGAACTATACTGTGCGTATACGCATTTTCGCGTGAGTAACACTGTTACATCACGTTACGCGGCGCGCGTAAAAGGTGAATAGCATAACTATCATTTAAGAAACGACCGGAGTTTCGCGCGATGACACGTTCATCCGTAAATCAATCGAAGCCTTTCTTCGTCGTCGGCGATTCTCCGCCCGCGTGGAGAAATTATTCGAGACGCGACCGTTCCTACGCGTTTCCGAATATCGTATACCAGTTCAACAATGGGCGAGGACTTTCCCGACGTAACAATCGACGGGTTTTTCAACTGGCTCGAGACGATACACGCGGAATGTGCGGTTGTCCCCCCTCCGGTGAAAGCGCTTCCGAGCGCGGAAAAAAGGTGGCTCGTAACCCGGATAGCCGGAGATACTTTCGAGAAGGCAGGCGTATACCGCGTTTCCGATCTAGCCCCGCATCGACACACCTTCTTGCTGCAACAATTTTCTAACTATCATGTTGGTGATACGTTTTTCCGTTATAATTCAATTATAAATCAATACGCAACGAACTATTCCTCCCTCGTCTTTCGGTATATTGATTTATGCGTTTACTGCTAAATATGCATGTAATCATGTTATTTTTCTTTGTTTATTCCAAACTTACGATTTAAATATCTGAGGTGTTTGCATTTATTTATGCCAAAATAATCGAGAAAGCACAATTCGATTTATACCTATTTCTTATTTATGAGTTTTTCGAAGTTGGTCCCTTTGCTAAAGATTTTTTATTGTCAAGGAAGTTTAATAAAACAAGAAAATTTTAATTTAATTTAAACGCTGTCAATCTGATGCACTGATGCGTTAACGTAAAATTAAGACAGCACTGTGGAGAATACGTACTCTAAGGTAGTTGAGAGTGAAGTTGGACATGCCCTGCCTGGTGATGTTTTTGCTAATCTGCTCAAGCATCGTCGGGTCCTGCTGCATACTGACAACGCTCCTCGGTACTAACTCCCGATGCGTCCTCACCGACATATGCCACGACTTTATCCTCATGAGGTCGTCGAAGGTGAACTCCAATATTAACCTACCCTCCGTTAACACCTAAAATAAGTTTCAGATGACAATATCTGCCTCGGCTATTTCGAGAGCGCTTGATTTCGCGCGTCGCTGTAAAGAGAGTTCGCAGAACTTAAACTTCCTGCTAGGAAACAGTTTTTACAGAAATTATGGAGATCCAATTCAACTTTAATCTTTCCTTATCTTTATCTCTCTTTTTTTAAATCGTCTTTTCCAATTGTATCAACTCACGACGCGCAAACGGTAGTTTTTATAGCGATATATTAATTAAAAGTATATATTATATAATATATATAATAATTAATATATACATAGTACACATAATAATAAACTTTTCTATTACTGATCAGTGATAACAGTTCATACATTCCTATTTAAACTATGATAACGTATCAGAGATATTTCTTCGATCTATTTTAATTATTTTTGTTAGTTATTTTCGTTTAACTGAACAATTAGGTACATAAATATCAAAAGCGTAGTTCTATACACGTGAAATAAATTCTGCAGAGTAGTTCGTACCTTAGTGTACATCGGCTTTCCGTACTGCGTGACCATCGTGCACTGATCACAGTCCAGCGTTATGCTGGTGTTATGAAACGACTCCTTCTGATTCTTCAAAGTGTAGTAAAGTTCCGTCACTCCGCCATCGAATATCGAACGGAAGTACCTAGGTATTAACGTCCTTCCTATCGCTGAAAGGATAAAGATGGAAACGATTAGAAATAAATACCACGAGCCCGTTGCGAGAAAAGCAGGGCGATGATTAAGATCGACAGCTTAAGTCGATCGATATTGAGCTCTATGTTGAGCGCAATATTCTCCACGATATACGTATAACGCATGCAAAATTGATGTATCTTCCCGAATAACTAAAAAACAATGCTAAATAAAACAAACTGTTACGTTTAATTTTCAATGTTTAATCCCACAACAAATTCTTGAAGAATATAAAACGGAGGAAATTTTATTAAGAAGAGCGACGCAAATATAAATCGAAAACGTAATGACGACGGGGAAAATGACACATGTGAGTGAGAAATATCTTCTTTTTCCATTTAATTGCAAAACGCATCTCGCATCGCACCGAGCTCGTACCGGGCGCGTCTTACCGCGCGCGGATGGCGGATGCCCTGTCGTTTATACCCGGATGACGACGGCATGCATCCGCACGACATGTAATCACGTTGTCGTCGTATATTTTCGAGACGGCGTGTGGAACAGACATTAAAATCTACCGACTGCAAGATTGCCGCGCGGTGGCACGTCATTATTTAGAGGAGAGACGGTACCCGCGTGAGCTTGCCGGCGATTAAGTATCGGTGACAATGTGTGAATCGCGTGCGATGTCGCAAAGATGTAAGAAATTATCTCGCGCTGGCGGAAATCGATTGCATTAACACAGATAACGATGAGTAGAATGTCGGGGTAACTCCGTCCGAGGGTTTATCACCTTGCTCTCGAAAAGATACTTTGCTTACAATTCAACTTTTTTCTGTTTTCATCTCCTTTCATGAAAATAAAAATGTCTCGCTCGTCTACTGCATTATTAAGACAGATCCTTTGATTGGACATGATTACGAGTTGAAAGAAAGCAACTTCTTTGTTACTAATTAGAAATAAAATTCCGCACAATAATACTGGTCAAAAGTAAAATGTCACAGTTGGGTTCCGCCCACTTACTTTCATTATGTACAAAACATTTTTAAACGTTTCCTCGAATCGTCGCTGACTGTACGAAACGCAAATATGATCAAATAATCGGTAATACTCACAATATCTCTTCGGTCCGTCTTCCAAACAGACGTGGAGGGTAAGGGTGGCGTCTTCCTCGAAGAACTCGTTCGCGAAGGACTCCCACCAGTGGTTGTCACTGTCCTGTGTACAGGCCAATAGAGAAAAGATTAGATAAGTGGTGCGAAGATCTTACAAACTTCGTGCGCGTCTCGACATCATTGCACTGATTATTATCGCGGTCGACTTATTTCGCGAGTCGCGAATCGGAAACGAATCGTGGATAATGAATGAACGATTAAGAATTAGGCAGAGAAGAGGGACCAAAGTGCGACAAAATGAAAAGGGAGAGAAGAGAATGAAGAGGCGGTACTTTCTCCCCTTCAGAGAATCGCAGAAAAGGCAAAGAAGAGAGGAGAGAGAGAGAGAGAGAACTTGTACCTCAACGCTGAATAACGCATGACTGTCTGGCTTGAAATTATAGCATTCCACCCCCTCCCAGTCGTAGGAACTACCCCTTGGCTCTGTTCGCCACGCTTTCATTCAATTATGCATCCACCACTATCTCCCTCGCGCGTCTCCCCGCCTGGTCCATCTACACCCAAACCCCGCGGGCTCTCCTCTTGTTATTATTTTCCCGCGTGTGGCTTGGTCTCTCTCGTCGGCTTTTCTTACGCGCGAAAAACCGCCGTCATCAGTCGCTTTTGTGACGACCGCGATTCCTGGGAAAGGCCGAGGGTATCGCGAATCATTCCGCGATCGGCTTGAGATTAAGATTCGTTCGACTCTTACGAATAACGAATCGATCTTCCGAACGTCCAATTCAATTTCGACATATAATTCAATTGTGCGTCACGTGTAATATGATTTAAAATGATATTCTTATATTTGTCATGAAATGCGATCCGCAATTATAGTTAAGTAAAATTCTTAGTAAAAGGATATTTCTCCAATATCGCATACTTCTTCGGTGACGTATTCCGCAAGGTGATTTGCATTCCCAAAGTGCAATAAGAATATAGATCGAAATGCGAACGCTCCATGTTTTATTTATTTATTTTATTTTTATGATAAAACACTCAATCCTAGAAAAGATAAAAAATAGATAATTTATAAACACTCCGTAATTTACGGTTATATTATATCATTTTGCTTCCTCATAGAGGAAGCTTTGTGATAGTGACAAAAAAATTTTTCGAGATTTTGATCGAAATATTTTAATTATTATGCATAGAATTATGTTTACTTATTTTTCTTTTTCCACTACTGTCTAATATCCCACCGACAAAACTAAATATATTAAAGAATAATTTATTTCAGTAATTTTATATAAAAAATCGATAATCAGATTATAGGTACACGCAAAAACAGTAGGAAGAGTATTGAAAAGGTAAAAATGTCTAACGACATTGCTATATACATTCCAAAATACCAAACATGCTCAAACGTACCTAGATTGTTTTCTGAGCACATTTACTTCCACGCGACAGAACGCTCATTGTCGCAGCAACAATTACTGTGTTTGTCGTTTTAATTTATTATGCACTTCTACTGCCGCGCTTGTCTCTCAATGGGCACCTTTTAATTTTACATCGGAGGGGAGGTACAAACTCTCAGCGTTAGTGTAACAACAGAATCGCGCTCTATGGCATTAGCGAGTTTAAAGAGAACGATTAAATAGAACTTTGTAAGTAGATTTTCATAACGCGTGGAAGACGCATTTATTTATTTATTTATTTTTTTTTGTTTGAAATATCGATCACAGGTGGCCAGATAAATAAGATGCGAGTCGGGACGCGAGGGCGAATGAGATATTGTCCGCGAAGCCGGGACGAGTGCGCCACTCATGTCAAATCCGCATAGACAATCGGTTTCCGGGGCGGGCACCGACACTGCACTCGCGAAGATTTATTTCGGACGTAAGCTACGCCGTGCCAAATCAAGCAAACTGTTACCACTCCCGCGCAAATTGATATTTCTGGCAAGCGCGGCCCGGCCCGGACGGAGGGAGGCTGAGATAGAGTAGGAAGGAAAAGTCGGCGAAACAGTGACGCGATAAGCGCGGCGGAACGAGCAAGAAGACGTTGCTCGACAAATAGGCGATATTCAATAATGTGCAGAGGCGGCCGGGAGAGAGAAAAATGCCTCCTGAGGGTTACGAGCCGCAACTCGATCGCCCACGATCGAGTCTATATATTTCGTAAAATCATTCTAGCGCGCGGCGATGAGAGAGAGAGAGAGAGAGAGAGGGAGAGGGGGGGAGAGAGAGAGAGAGAGAGAGAGAGAGAGAGAGAGAGAGAGAGAGAGAGAGAGAGAGAGAGAAAGAGATCAGCATTTACGCACGCGATATGAGTTCTGTCATAGGTCTAATGTGAATGACATGCGTTTCGATACATGTGTAATCTATTTCGATGTGCGTTATGTGCAACGCACATGTACGCAAGTTGGCATAAATGCAAATATTATGTTGCATAAATTTATATCTTGGATATATCTGCTAAAAATTTATTTGCTCGTATTTTACACTGTTTCTAACATTTGTATATATAACGAATATGCCAACGCGAGTTCCTTCCCCCGATAATGCGCACGGTAATTGCTTCAGTCGCGAAGAATCTCTATGAGCGTAAAATGACAAACTTCGCAGACGCGTTTCATAATCAATGTTTTCTTGTTCACGCTAATCTTGTTCAACGAATGAGAACTGAATTTACCTCGAATTAACTTCGAGCTTGGCGCGAATGAAAAATCGCGCAAGTTTTACGAGTCATATAATTAATGCCTTTCGGCCTTAGCTTCGCGATTCTCAAAACTGTCGAATATCGCGAAAGTTTGTCATACATATTTCAATACGGTAATTAACTGCTCATTAATCATTCGATCCTTCCGACCGACACAATGCGCGGATCTGACAGTTTTTCTTAATATTCCCGGCGGCGTCAGTACATTTTTTAGCATATCGGAAACGGTATCGCGTTATATATCGGAACGCATGCAGATCGATGATTGAAGCCTAATAATAAAATAAAACGTACGTCGCATTCATACGCGGTACTTCGCATTCCCGATTTAGCGAAATTAATTAACAATTATTCAAAATGACAATCCGAGAAAAATTTATAGCTATTATGGGGGATGTCTGAAAAATTCATTTGAAATGTACAGTCAAATATATTTGTCAAAATTTCTTATACGTTTCCATAAATATGTGCGAAACATTTTAATAAATTAACAATTGTTATTAATAATTTTTCTTATCCATTGCACCGACATGTTACCTACTAAATTAACATATTTCACGAATATACGAGGAGTATTTGATATTCCCGCGAAACCTCTCGTCATGAAAGAATAATAATATATACTTGTTGACACGTTGATTGATGGATATCCATCTTGGTAACCGTTTCGGTACAGTTCATTTCGTCATGTAGCGGCTAAACGCATACGTTTTTAATTCATACTAATCACGTTAAATGGTTTCATTTCTGACATGGCCTTCTGTATTTAAAAGTTAAAGAGTTATAAGAGAATAACAAACTATCTTTTTGTCATTCATACTAGCTTCTTTATTTCTTAAGGAGCTATAAAATAAATGAGCGAACAATATTGCTGGATCTGCTAAATCGCGCTTTCTTTCTTTTTATCATATATTTTTACATATCGAGATCAAAAGATGAAGAGATTCAGAAAAACGAGATTCAAATTCCGTTGTATTTCCCATACTCTTATGTACGCAGCTCCTTCGATATTAATTAACGAGTCATGCGATCGACGAGCGAATAATGTACGAGCGAATACGTACGGAATCATGCTTTTGCAATTTTCTTACAATTCGATTCGCGTTTCGGCCATTCTATCTGATTCTACATATTCCGTCCGATAATTCTCCCGTTTTGACCAAAAACCATCTCTCCCGGCGGCGCGCAAGAAATTCGCATTTGCGTCGTCCTCGCTGCGGCGAACTGTCGAAATTCAATATTATTCTCGCAATAAAAATTGGTTCCCTCTCCGCCATAAACTATACGCCATGCGAGTGACAAGGAAAATAACAAAAAGCGACGTTCATACATACGTACCGTATACTTTCATTCACCCAAGTTAATAACAGCGAAAATTGCAATGGTCGCGGGACAACGTACAGAAAAGTACGACGCTTGAATCCACGCCGACAAAAAGAGCACTCGCAAAAAAAGGCATACAGATATTATACACATTCCGCAGTGTTTTTAATATTAAAATGTTAAAATATTAAAACTTATTAATAATATTCAAAATATGTTTTTAACATCATTAACAAATAATTGTACGAAACCCGATGTCGCGCAACTCTCTGCATTTTTAACATATTTCCAGTTTCCCTGCAAAATTATTTCGAAAAATTGCCGAAAATATAGAAAGATATTTTACGTAACGCTCGATTCGTCAAAATAAACTGCAGCATTAACGTGTCTCTAACGTTACGTAGAAAGAAACCGACGCAGATCCCGTAAGCGGCGAGCGCGCGGAAAAAAGGGCGCGGACATAAATCGCGGCGTGATTCTCGCGCGTTCCGGTCGCGCGCGTTTTTCGGAGCGGCCCGGCCGTATTAGCGGCGGAGTTAAATTCAATTTGTCCAGGGCCCCGTAACAGAGAGAAGGAGAAAAAGGAAAAAAAAAACGAAAAGCGCGGAGGTCCACCACGCTCGGGCTGAGTCGTCCTGTCCGTCCGTTCGGACGCGCGTCGTAATAACCGGGTGGCGGCGCGAGGCCACCGCGCTTCCACCGGCTCGGCTCGGCTCGGCTCGACGTCTCGCCGCCGCGTCGTGTCGAAAAAATGCCCGGCATCGAGTCTCCGCGAATTCCAGTCCGATTCCGGCATACCGGCGCGACGAGAAAGAATCCGTTGTAATTCCACGGTGTTACCAGGTAGCGCGTCGCGACGCAGCGTTACCCCGCTGACACGGCGGCAGCGGCGGTGGCGGCGGCGGCGTCGGCGTCTCAACGTCGACGCCGTATTTTAAACCCGCCGCCGGCGCTCGCGACGAATAAATTTCTTTCCATCGATTCGGCCGTGCCGACCATTCTCGAGACTGCCCGCGACCGATGTGTCTTTGCCCCCTTCCCCCATGTCCTCGGTCTCCTCCCAAAATTCTCGCCCTTGCCCCCCTTCGAATTCTCGCCGGCTAAGCACGATTGTAACTTTACGGCCGTCTTTTGATTCTCATCTCACTTTAGCATCGAGACTCCGCGTCAGCCGCGTTTAACCCGCGTTAAACCGATGAGATACAGAAATTGAATAGTTGCATTTAGCGCTGAATACTTATATCTTGATCTTGCCCTCTGCGAAAAGATGCTGGAGCTTATCATGATTTTTTTGAAGGCTAAGGCTGATGTAGTAATTGGATGTAATTTAGATCAATTTAACTGTTATAAATTTGGAAAAATATATTTTACATTTATAAGTTCTACGTATGATATTACACAGAAATAAATTAATTCGCATAATATGTATAGAAAAGAAGAGAAAGCAATTATAGCTACACGGCCAGTATCAAATAGTATATTTTAAAGTTAACTATTTCGCGAATTAATTTATATTCGTGTAATATCGTTTAACAATCGCGTTTCTATATATACTTGCAAATATAGTAGAGAATTTTCTCTCGAGCTCGTAACGTGAATGCTCGAAGGCAGAATTGCATCGGTTTCAGTTCCTAATTTTTTTCAACCTGTTCGTCGCGAATCGAGCGTCGAAATCCGCCTTTTTCATCCTACGCGTCCATTCTTCACTTTTGTGATTTTTCGCGCGTCCCGACTGGCAGCGCGGACTATACGCCGGGGTTGCCGTCGGTTCTTCGCCGGGACTGTACCACCCCACTGTTGTTAGGGGGGTGTGGGGAGACTAGGGGTGGTATATGATCGTGTATATACGCCGCCGCGAAAGTATTGTCGGCGCGCTCCACCTCTCGATTTTCTCGCGAAAATCCTTTTCGCGGGCAAGCCCGTGGCCCAGGTGATCGCGCGCTATATCAAAAATTTGCAAAAATTCCCCGCCGCACAACCACCATTTTTGAGAAATTTCGGGCACACGGGTCGCCGACAGATAGATTCGATAGGATTTCTCTCTAGCGCGACGAGCCCGGACAAAACTCTTCCGGCCGATCGAAGTATATACGGCCAGGGGCGGCGGCGCGAGGGACGAACGTAGGGGGGAAGTACGAGGGGATGGGGGGTACAATATGGGTTATCGAGGGGGCCCCACCCCCAGGGGAGAGCAGGGGCCCTCATTTTATTACCCAGGCTCCCATGACGGTTCTCAACCTTGGCCGAACTTGATCTTCTCTCCGCGTGTCTGGTAGCCTTGCACGCTCGTACTCGCGCGTAAGTTTCGCGTAAACACATCCGCGACGGACCGACCTGTACTTATCCGCGGCCTCGATTAGCCCGCAAAAGGTGCATCGAATTTGCGCGTACGCTCGCGCCGTGAAACGTGCGTGCGGGCACGCGAGCGCGCGCGCGCCGGCGGAAGAACAACCGCGATGATATTTGCCTCTATTTTTATCCTACGCGAGAGTACGGTAGCGCGAGCGAGCGAGCGAGCGAGCGACGTGACGGATGTGCGCGATGGAAAATGTGAAAAGTGTTCGATAACCGTGTAACGGAGGCTTTTGCATTCGATAACGTCATCTCGCGCAACGACGTCACCGCGCCGACACCCGCACGCTACGGACTCGCTCTCCCCTGGGGTCTCAAGTTTCCCTCGCGGAAAAAACCAATTTTTCCGTAGAAATCCGTCATTTTTACAAAAGGTTACGTCGTCTCCTACAAACGCGACGCGTCGATGTATTAATAATGCTTATTAATTTCGTACTTATTAGCTCGCACTTGGATATTCCGGATGTACCGAGGAAAGTCTCAGAAATTCGTTTCTTATAGAGGAGAGTTCGCTCAAGGGAATATTTTTCTTCAGGCAAAATTTTCGGGGGTGTTTTCCCTTTATATATACCTCAAGTGTGGAAAGAAATGAACTACAGAAGGCTGATTACTTCGGGCAAAAAATTTATCGACTTTGACATTCTATCTGAGAGACGTGTCTCTCTATAAAACAAAATTTAATATATGTATATTCACCACTGGTACTGGAAATATTCAAAAATTCAAATAACAAATGATAATTTTTATCTCTCGATATAACAAAAATAATTTGCCACAAAATTTATAAACCTTTGTTTGTAAAAGTGTTTCTTCAAAGTGCAACATACCGTTTATGCTGTTTACAAACATCACCATTTCTCTTTCATCTATTTTCTGTACAAATGCAATCTGATCATACGAGTTTTCATTTTCAATCGTAAATACGTTAAAAATCCAAATTAATTTCCCTGAGTTCCCTCGTTAAAAGTTACTTGTTCAAACATAATTATTTTCACGTAATATTAACAACGTAATTGCTTTAAAAAAATATATAAATCAAGATACACAATAAATGTTACGATCTTAAATGCATAGGTGAGCTCAATTACTTGAAATAAAGATAGATTCAAATCGCTAATCTTCACTCGAAAAAATATTCACTCGGAAAATCTAGAATTCCGCTCTGTATAAATCGTTAACGAGCCATGACGCTACTTCGCCGACGCGCCGTTCCTTACGCTGCCTTATCGTAATCGTGAAATTATCGCGTCCGCATGACGAGATACGCGAAAGTCGAAAGGGAAAAAGGGCCGGAAGGGCGCGTTAGCGAAAAGAAATGCGTGCGCGTGTAGAATCGCATAGCGGGTGTGCAGGAAACCGCGCGCGGAGGGTAAATGAGGCGCCATCAGTCACAGTCAAAATGCTCCACGTCATAGCTGGGAGTGGATCTCTCTCGCGTTCGTCAAAGTCCAGCGATGGAAATTAATGCACTTTCTTTCGCTGAGTAACGAGTACCGAAACGGGGAATGCCCGCGAGATCGCGCGCGGCGGAGGAAGAAAAAATCCCCGGCCGTCTCTCGCGGCATCCCCGTCCCTTTAATCTCCAATTTGTCGTGCTTACATGTAAAGCACGCTAAATACGTTTCTACTTCTACGTTAAACTACGTAGTAATGGACAGTTTCCGGTATGTTCGTATGTCCGCCGTACGTTCTGTTAGCTTTTTCTTCATATATAATAACGAAACTACGAGAGTAGTACTCCGCCCGCAAAAACCATACCTAGACACAACTGGGCGACGTCGATATATTTCGAACCGCGAGGAAACCGTAATCTCACCTTAAATATCTTTATGATTCTTGACGAATACGCAGTATCGGTGCGTGATATCATTATATCGCAGTAGCCCTTTGACAGTCCGATTTATATGCGTCTTTTTTTACCATTCCTATCTCGTAAGTTATTTTCTGCAGAATCGCGCAGGCACAAACGTTACATAGACATTTTAGACTCGGACTGATATCGTTCTATCTTGTCGAAATATAAATCATACATATCGATCGAAGATACGTGAAAGCTCTGGAATTCGCGACCTTAATTCCGAGGGCAAACTCTCGGAGCCGGAAGTAGAAAGATGTGCGTTATCTACGCGGACGTAAGACATTTTTCGCATTCGAATCACGGAGCTTCGCTCCGCGCAGATTGTAATCGCTCCGAGGTATTGATATGCCGTAACGAATATATTACGGTCAATGGTAACGAGATTACTTCGCCGCAAGATTTACAACGATCGGAAACTGCATATAAATATCTCGGATCGCTTCATTAATTCAACGCGGCGTAAAAAAAAAGTCTCCGTATTATTACGACCGGGTCATGTATCACCTCGATAAACTGTATATAAAGGGTTACATGGAGAAAATACACATAATCCCGAGAAACTCGTTTTCATATCGGTGGCGAACCGGTTAAGAAACTTCTTCTTCTTCTTGCGCCGTTAATTACCGTTCAGTATACGCGAATACCGCCGCCTGCCTTTACAGTGTATCAGAACTCGTTTAAGAACGTTCACATTGTACATGGCGATTCTCGTCTTTTGTCTCGCAGCTTTAGTCATCATCTCCGTTTTTGCAGTGCGTCTTCCTTATACACGCAGCCCCTCTCTCTCTCTCTCTCTCTCTCTCTCTCTCTCCTTCCTATTCTTTTCATTTTTATCTGCTGTTTCATTCGCTCGTATCATTCTCGCGCCCAAGACAAGATAATACGTCCCCATCCTTCCTTTATTATCTTGCATCCTCTTTTTTTCCTTAATACTCCCCGCTATTCACTTTTATTTACGTTTACCGCCTCGGCTTTACGCAAACCGGCCGCCGCATAACGCCCAAGATCGCGGCCACGGCGAATAAAAATGTGTACCCATTTTCTTGTTTCACGCCCCGATTCTCTGGCGAATTGGCCGCAGCTAATTGATATTTGGAACGACGTCCATGCGATCATTAGTCAATCGCTAAACTAAATCTCCGCCGTGATAAAAGGCGATTTCGTTTCTATTACATGATCCTGAAAAAATTAAAAAGTCGTCTATTTGCGATCGATAAAAGCGATAGCTAAAAAAAAAAAACGTACATGCACGGGACCGAAAGACGTAGCTGATGCTATTAATTAACGGCGACGAGTGACACGAAGATAGTTTTCGCGTATGGTTCATCGGGAAAGGTGGCACGTCGCGTCGCGTCGCGCGGAGAAGAAATGACGGCCCCGAGAAAGTATCGAAGAGAAAGCACGTCAAGTTCCGCTCGGTTCCGTTTCGTTCGGTTTCAGGACGCGAGCGGAGAACGCGCACGCTCGAAACCCTTTCTTTATTCTTTTCAAACCTGACCGTCCTCGGAAGCTTCCCTTCGATGTGCCCTCCATTAAGGCTCCATCGGTTTCATTGTTACACATTCTCCGACGTAATACGACGTAATACGTTCGGAACTGAGTAGTGGTTCCGACGCAAACGTGACGTTCGTGAACGCGATCAGCAAACGACCAGCAGAGAGAAAGAGAGAGAGAGAATGAATGAATGAATGAAAAATTGCATGCGGAAAGTACGACCGTGGCATACGAGAGTCAATCCACTTGAAGATCGCCGATTTAGCAGCAACTTATATCCCTTCGGCACATCTGTTTGTTCAAATTAATTTAAGCGATTCATGTGAAAATCTTTTTGTCTATCACGTCTACGGAGAGGGGAATTTGCGAGTTTTATGATTTTTCTTCGCCTTCATTTGAATTGTCGCGGCAGCTTGCATTATAAATCTTTTGTGGATGCAAATAAATACAGAAGTTTTAACTCGTCAATCCAGTACAATTTTATGCACAGATAACTTTAATGTCTTTTATTACAAAATGTACCCGCGCCATGTATTTATTCCATAATTTTTCGCGGAGTAATTAACTTTCTTCTGTTATCGATAACATTAAATAGCACAATAGATGTATCCAAAACACGAAATTCACGGCGTGTCGCTAACTATGTGCCAACGTTGTATATTCAGAACTCGAAATAATTACTTCGCCCCAATTTCCCGAGCGGCGCATTCCCTCTATTAAGTCATTATGCACATTCGGTCCTGGCTCTCTCTCCCGGCTCCATCCCCGTCCATTAAATCTTTTTCTCAGTTTCTAAGATAAAATCGATGTAATATATATCGAGACCGGCTTTATCGTAGAGATAGTGTTTCCTATTGAACCCTAGGTACCACGGTACATCCAAAGCTTCCCTATAGTAGGTCATTATATTGCTTTGAGGCTTCGTTCTCATCCGCTTTCGTTAAGATCCTTCCTCGATTTTATTATTAGATATTTTTGTCTTCGGGAGTCATATTTCGGAACTTCGGTCACTGCGATTGTCCGGAGCTCTAATATATAATCCAACAGGCGAAGAAAACACGTGAAAATCGTGCGGAAACTCGCCTTTGAAACCCTCGTTTGATTCGATCGCGCCCCTATATACGACGCGAATACATTTTTCTTATTCCGACACGACTGAAACTTTATTCATAATTAATTTTAAGGCACACGAACTCACCTTGGCCGTCCCGCGTTTCACGCAACCGTCATACACGTTAATTCTGGTCCGAACCGTCGTCAACTGCACGCCCACGCTTCGTAGTGATGCCATGTTCTATCCGATTGTGCTATAAGCTTCTTTCAAGCTTAGATCCTACCGATTCGAAGCAGTGCGTTCGGAAATCGATTTAGCCCTAACCGGTACTGACGAACAGAAGCAGAGAGAGAGGGGGGGGGCTAGAGAGGGTAGAGAGGAGTCAGAATCTTCTCCTATGTACTATCGCATTTGTCCGGAAGAATGGACTCATCCATTTTGATTCAAATTTCATCGATCTCCATACATGTTCACTTCTCTTGCGTACATTGCAGATTTCTCGATCTCCTTTCGAGAATTTATTTTATTACTCTTCCTCTTTGCTTTAACGCATTCGCGAACTCCTTAATTAAATATTTTATCTTAGCGATTAACAATACGCATCATATTCGAGAGTAATTGTACAGGTGCCTCGAGACTGAAAATATTTTTAGAAGTATTCTCTTTGATAAATTTGAAGACGATGTCTTCTCCGCACGAAGTGTCTCGCAACCTCTCTCAGTCTTTAACTTTCCTAGCAAGTCTCAAATGAAATTTCCGTTAAAGCAAAGTCGCGAGCTGGAGATTCGCTAATACTCTGAATTGAGAACATCGAGAATTCAAGTACAAGTAGCCCGGTTGGCCAAAGGCTCTCGACACTAACTTTGACTAACACCAGCGACTTTAATCTTTTTCTTTATTGTTTATATTATAAATAAAATCATAGAGAAGTTAAACATTAAAAAAAAAACAACCGATTGCTAATCATAAACCAATTTTACTCGATCTTCCGATTTCTGCTTATCAATTTGAGTACCAAATATTTAAATCGATCGTAATTTTATTCGTCCCACGTTAGATTAACGGCGATCTTCCCGCGCAAGAGAACTGGAGGAACGTGAATTCCTAGACGCGTACTCGCGACACCGAAGCGGTCGTTGCTGACTAGCCGTTGCTTCTTCCTATACCCGTGCCAGCCAGTTTTTTTCTCTGTTTTGTTCTAGTCGGCCTTCTCGCTCTCGACTTTGTAAATCGGTCGCCCTCTCTTTCTCTTCCCGCTTTTCTCTCTCGCTCCTCCTCGTCTTCGTCTAGGTAACTTTAGGCAACACTACGCCAAACTTTGCAGTAACGGTACACTTAGCTGCTCTCCGATCATCGTTCTCTCTCCGATCCCCTTCCCTCTCGCTCTTTCTAACCGCAGCGTAAAAATGCTGCGAATGGCATTTCGGCGATCGTTAGTAATCCTCTTACGCATCGAAATTAATATTTTCTTCTTATCGATTGACAATTGATAATACCTAAAAATATTATACAGCGCTGCAAGCGAACGCTCAGCATAATTTTAGCATTATTATTAACATCGTATTATTAATATCACAATATATTTATAATGTTATTATTATTAATACGCTAGCGCGTATAAAGTTCAGCAGTGGGATCAATGCGGCTGGATTAGAATCAAGTGTTGAATCAATTAACGTCGATTCGTAAGCGATTCAAGGCGAACGGTCAGATTCTTGAACTGTATGGCATTTTAAACGATTTGCGCCGATTGCCATTTAAATCAATAACGCACGAAATTTTGCCCGCGCATATCCCGCGATTACGCGAGATGCTAATTATGCTCGTGCAATTACGGGTACATCGGATAGCCGTAGAAGAGAGATTTAGTGCAAGTTTGACTACGAGCTAATCAACATAGTTCATATATCTCTACTACGGGTCACACGGCTTTCTATAAGCTTGCTTATATGTACGATGGAACGCGGCCCCTTTTTTTCTGGTAGAAATGCTATTTATTTTTTATTCTTCTTTTATTCGCCAATCATCGCGATTCTATTTCCTGCATGTGTGTATTTAACAGACTCCTTGTTAAGTACAATAGTTTTTTTTTAGATAATCTACGCGAGCTCTTTTCATTTTCACTTCCTTCTTCTTAAATGACTGCGTCATTCTTTATTTACCCTCCCATCAATCACTCTTGTATATACATTTAACGAAGCAACGGTAAACGGTAAATATATTTAATCACTGACTTGACTTCGACATAATCAAACAGCGTCGCTGTACTATACCTGCGAGTATACGCAGAATGATTCGCGCGCGACGACGCATTCGCAACACCTGGCGAATATCAGCGCCGGCTTCTTCTTTTCTCTTTTAGATTAGATTTTGATCACGAATCGATCGAGTCTTCATTGTTTCAACATCAGTATCATTACAAATCGAAGGATGGTCAATGACAGGGTCCGAGATACTCTTTTCTCGTCTCTGCGGCGACGTTAACACGGAGCTGACGGAAGCAGCGGAAGAAATGACGGTGAACCTTGCAAACGCATGCTGACAACGCACGAGATGCGACGATAGCGCGAGGAAAGATGATTTATGACCGTGGGACACGCCATGTCGTTTGCTAAACTTCGCGAACGGGTGCGCGGGCGTGTGCGTGTGTACGCGTGTGTCCACGCGCGTGGGGGGAATAGAGACTGGTCGAAAAACGCGAAGAGTGGAGAGGGGGAGAGAGAGAGAGAGAGAGAGAGAGAGAGAACGGAGAAGGACTAGAGTAGAATTTATTTCCAAAGAGAGAGAGGGAGAGAGAGTAGTAAACTCTCTCAGGATACTATACATGATATATGAGTATACACGACAAATAGTAAATACAAAAAAAAACATATAAAGAAAAACTTACAAAGAAAAATGAAAGAAAAGTAGATAACAACGTGTACGTTACAAGAGAGTAGTACAAAACGAAAGGAACGTCGTGTTGTGTGACTGAATATCAAGTTAAGAGTACAGAACCCTACGTTACATACGAAAATAGAATGGTTGTGCAATGACCGAGACTAACCTGGAGTCAACTTTTAATACACGTGCATAATCATTCATAAATTTAAGTTATGTATAAAAAGCTTCTAACGAATTTAGTTCCCAATTAAAATAAATAAGCATTAAAATTTCAATAAGTAAACTTTTCTTGAAATTTAATTTAATACTACTGAGACATGTAATTCTGCATATTTAAAAAAGCGAGAGAAAATTGACCAAATTAAATTTTTATTAAAAAAAAAACTCGATAATTGAATCAAAGAATTGAATTTTGTCTAATTTTGGAATATTCTACATTTGTCAATCGAACGAGAGGAAACGAAGGGAAGAAGTGAAATGATGCCGAAGCGGGTCGTCACGGTTCGAAAGGATTGTAACATTGAAATTTGGATCGCTGTCTTTGCGATGCTTCACGTCTCGTTTGCTCCTGTCGACTTTACGCGGTCGTGTTCAAAAGCGTCTCGTACGTGCGCCTGTCGTCGTGAGACGACGAGACGCACAGGTCAAAACGCATGAGTAGCGGCGCGACTCTCGTGCACAATCATTGCAACAGCAATTTATGGAAGCCGCTTGTCGTGATCGCGTGCTAGATCACGTGAGAGACCCGCGATATTTTCGAGAGAAATTTATATTTTTTTTATCTTGGCACGTGCTTGCTGAAAATCAAAAGAGCTTTGTTCTCTCTAACTTCTTTGTATAACTCGCTATCGTTATATTTAATTACGAAGTATTTTGTAAAATGTCGATAAGTTTCTTTTAATTTTTTTTTTTTTTTTTTGGGGCAAAATTCTGCGGTCCTCGAGCTTAACGCGCTGCGTCGACCGTATTTTCCCGCAATTTTCCCCGACGGACGCGTTTGACCGCAACCTCCGGTTTACAATTAAACAACGCGTTTACTGCAAAAACGATCACCGGCGATTCGTTCGGGGCAAAGAGATTGCACGGGATTTGCAATCTTTGGCCGATGGCCGCGGCGGTAATGGCGCTTCGGTTACATCGTCGCGGTGAAAAACGCTTTTTTTTTTGTTTTTGTTTTTACGCTCTTCTCACTCGAAGTCGCCGCCGGGCGCGATTCATAAAATAAAACTGGCGCTGCGTGCAAGAGTGTCCGATTAGCTTGTCGAAACGCGTCGCGGGCATTAAAAGGTGGCATAAACGCGCGCTTGCAAGCGGACGCGTTAACTCTCTTTGCGCTCATTTTAACCGCCATACGACACATCGTAATTTCACCGAGAGGCGCCACTTTCACGCGCGCGCACTAATATCCCGATAGTGTACGTAAATGTTTTTTTAACGAAGAATTTATTTTCGCTTTGATCTATCGGCGCGCGCCACGCGATTTCGTTCTGCTTGTTGAACGCGCACAAACGCTGTCCGGACCCGCCGCGCGCCGGATTTCAACCGCCGATTGCATAATTCGTTTGGGATAAAATCGGCGTTTGCTTCGAAGAAGACCAATTGAAATTGGTAAAAAAAAAAAAAAAAAATGGAAAGGATAAATTTCTCTTTGCGAGAAAAAAAAGGAGAGGAAAACCGATAATTACTTACGTCGACGGCCTAAACGCGAATTCGGGTCGGGTACGCGGAATATATGGTCCGAGTATGCATAAGTAAAAGCAATTGCAATATGCCGGTTCGATTCTGACTTTTTCTTGCCCCTATCGCGTAACGATCGATGCGGTCCACATGTATACATGCGTATACATATATTGACAGGTACGCTCCTTTTTTGTCTCTCTCTCTCTCGCGCGCGCGCGCGATCTCATATATGCTTGTGCCAGCGAAATATAATTCGCACTCGCCCAGTCCCCGTGCGCCGTGCGCGAGAATGGCCAAAGAGAGAGAAGAGCAAAATTTCCCGAATAGCTCAGCGCTTGCCGAAATGATTGTTGTACGTATACGAATACGGTCAGGAAAAAATGTCTCCTTTCACTGCGAAATACCGTTCGCGTAGATACTTTTCAGACATGGCCGAGTAAGATGACTTATGCATTTACAATCGCGAGAAGAGCAATGTGTTTCCAAGATAATCGAAGATAATGAAAAGAAATCATTCTGTCTTCTGCTCCTTCAGTAGAATATATTTTACGTATTTCTTAACAAATGAAAGATGCATAGAAAAAAATTTATGTATATTTTTCGTAGAATTTATGAAATTGCAAATCTGATGGCGTTAAAAGATGTCGATAAATGGTAGCTCGATAAGAATCCTACTCGGATATTTTAGTTGGCGCAATAATATCTGTAACAAAACTGTACATTGAAAAAGTAAAGCAGGAACTTAAAAAGAAAGCCTCGCAAAGTGTCCGCGTCGTGACAATCTGCTCCGAAAACTCGTCGGACAAGAGCTAAACACGCGGTAAAGTTTTTCGTGCTGGCACGCGTATACAATCTCGAAAGACACTGACAGCCGGCCACTTCGCCTGCCGCTCCTCTCTTATGCGACGCTAACGACAGAAACCAGAAGAATTTATTCGGGCCGCTTATCGAGACCTCCCAGGGAAGAAGACCGGTTGTCCATCCGCGACTCGAAGATTAATGAACGCGGTACTAGAAGCGGAGGCTCATTAGAACGCATTAACCTCGGGCGCTTTCTTTTTTTCTTCTCTCGCATTACTCAATCCTAATGACATATTGACCACTACTCCGCGAAGTATCAAACCTTCAAAAAGGAATATATATGATCGCTGCTGCCTGTCGTAAATTGCGAGTCGTTGATGGGGAATAATTTTCGACGTGTATACGTAGCACAGACTTATGAGTACCCATACAGAGATAGCGACGACAAAGCGATTTATATTCAGAATCGTTACAAGGTTCCATCATATTTTTGATTTTACTAAAAATGTCAAAATGTAGGGCATTACTTTAAATGTATTCCACTTAAAACTATCGTAATATCGTGTACAGAAATTTTAGTTACATTATAAAAAAATATCTTGTAAATTTTTGGTGTTATTATTCTATTATAATTTTTAAAGCTAACTTTAATTACATATATATTTATCATTATATGTCATTTTTTTTCATTCTATATTATTTTATCATTTATCATTATATGTCATTTTTTTTCATTCTCTATTATTTTATCATTCTATAAATATATTGATGGAACAGCATGTGATTTATTTGCAAACATCAAAATCAAAAGTAAGCTAAGCTCACGACGCCGCGATAGCACAGTTTTCTTTAGCATGTAACCTCGATTAATCTTCGACGGTCCAAAATCGACCCGATGAATAGAACGACATGTGCGCGAACAACAATGTGTTCCCTGGATCATATCTTATCGCCATTATCGTGAATCTCTCAAAAGAGGTTGGTTTATCTGCCAGCGGAATATGGGCCAGATAATTTTATAGTGTAACAAAAAGCCGCGAGCGCGGGGCTTTAGAGGAGAAGATTTCCCTTACTATGTTTCGGACGAGAGCATTTTCCGCGTAAATAACTCGTCATTCATCTTGTGACTTTGCTGAAGGCGAAATAATTGTGAGATGTGATCAAAGCTATACGCACTTATTCATATTGTTTTCGTTTGTTAGTCTCGCGCATTATATATATTTTTGTAAATAATTCCATTGGAATATGAATGAGACTTAGAATCTTTCTCGTTGTATTTTTTGCATAAATACGACAGAAAAGTTGATTTTGAAGTTATGCTCAAGCTTTTTTCACAACACAAACGTCAGGAGCGGATGAAAATTGCGAGCGATTTAGCGATTAAACAAAACGGCGTGCAATAACCTTTATCAAAATAACGACATCTCGAATTGCGATAAATATAGCGCGTTCGATTAAGCACACCGTAAATTTCGTCGCGTTGACCATTTCGATACCGCAAATATTTTTTTCATCGTTTCAAAGAAATATTTATTTTCCAGGTTTTACAAAAAAAACCCCTTTCCCCTTTGTTTACGTGATAATTGGAAAATTGACAAAACCATCGCGTATAATAATAATTGTATTCTATTAAGTATCAGGAATTTCGGGTCCTGCATGCCGCGAGTGACAAGACTTTTTAATTTAATCACACACAAAAACGATATGTTTTACAATTAAATGCGACTGAGTTTGGCGTCTAGTGTATCCATCAGCCTCGTTCAACTTTTTACTTCGTTTTTTTTTGGAAATTGATATTAAAGACACGTTTGCGGGATTTGTCTCGTGAATAATTTATGGAATCAATCGCGCATCAAACATGCGAACGTGATCGCATGCGTGCGCGCGCACGGATAAATCGCGCGAGTATACGAAGGGTCGACAAAGGGTAAGTGAGACTCGCCGGACTCTCGTACATACATCAAATACGCACAATAATACACGCGAGTGGAAACGAGGAGAAAAGAGAAATGAATTCGAAAGTGTACTTACCTCCGTGCGCTGCGATAACCTCTTGTTCAACTCGTGGAGCCTGTAGTCCGGTTGGCTGTAGCCATAGGCTGGAGTATGCCTCCTGGGGACAGGCAACGATCTGTCAGATCAGACCGATCGCTCATGTTAGGTGTGCTGTGTATAGCGTGTTATTTTCGCGTGTGTGCGCGTCGCGAATGTTTCATGCATGCAACACGTCGTCCCGGTCGCGTCGCGCGTCGCGTCGCGTCGCGTCGCGTCGCGTCGCCACACTGCGCGAATTTTCGTAAGGCCCCGAGGGGTACGTGATTAATACTACCGGTTGGTTGGCCCTCTCCGAGCGCGGGCACGTCGCAAAACGCGCTCGGACATGGCACAGATTCGCGAAATGTAGTTTACGACTTTCACCACGACCGCGCCAATTCTCGATCCCTTTAACTCGCCGCGTTACGGAAGCGGAGGTTTCAACCGGCATAGTAGTGTCGTCGAAGGGCCCGGGCGCAACAACGCCGGTCTCTAATCGACTTCCTCGAAAGAACTTTGAGACATTATTACTTTAGAGTCGCTGGATATTATCGAAATCAATTTTCCAGAATTCTGGAATAAGGATGCTAGGTTATTATATTGTAACAATTTAATTTTTGCAAGTTTCGATTTCTCTCAATGACATTTTCGAGATTCAAATATTCCAAAAATTCAGGTTTATTTGTCCCTAGTGAAAATCACCGTTAAAAAAAGTATTTTTCAAACATATATATGTAACGTTCTCTCATCGAAGCAGTTCGGACGCTCCTTTAAGATAGAGAAACACGATTTAATAAAGTTTTGGCCTAGAACTTCGGTGCAAGTTATCCTGTGAATATGAAGACTTTTAAAACTGATTTTTAAATAATGCATGCACGTAATTGTGTATCGACGACGAAAGTTTAGTCGCTCAGCTGATGAACTAATGCTACATCAAATTCATAATGACACGAAGGTCGTCATGTTTATGCTGTCAGTTCAATTGTCGGCGATCATTTAGACGCCAATAATTTAATGTCACGGATCAATTATAACATTATCAAACATATATTATACCAATTGGATATTGGTATGTCCAATTTTCACAAATTAACCGGTACAACGACGAACTGATTGCAATAACTTTGCAATGACAAACGTAAACGTAAATTTATTCTGTATTTTTTTATCTTACTTGAATGTTGTTATATTTATCATTATTGTAAATGTTGTTAATTATATTTATTTAAACAAACGATTCGTTTCTTTCTCTCTCGACTGAGATCAAATCTAAGTTTCTGAAACGTTTATTCTAATTGTAAGTCGAAATAAATCATGGGCACTACATTTTCTATGATGTCCTTTTCATCTGCATAATTTTCAATACAAGAAGCACAGAGGATACAGTTACATGCCTTAATCAATGGCTTCCAAATCATCGAGGATCAAACCCTCGGCTCCCGGTCGGTCCCGTGGAGTAGCAGTTGGTTAACCGGCGGGTAATTAACGTCGCGTTGATAATATTTAGTGCTCAGAATGCCCGGGATGGTGTTGTACCGCGCGCATATTCGCGCCCCGAGGCCGGACGAGCGATCATTAAGAACCGAGTGCAGTGCGGTGATTAATAACAAGAGTACGCAGAATATTCCAGCAACACAGAGACTCCGAGCGCGTCGCATTTCCGGTATATATACGAATTTCAGGAATACGTTCGACCTACGATCGATACTACATTTAACACGTTATACGCGTTTGCTCGCGACATTTCACGCGACGCGCGTAACATTCCGATCTACGAGAAAGAGACGAGTGGGTAAAGATCGAACGTTTAGAAAAAAGTGAACGCTAAGCCTATCGATACAAGATCATGTGAGATTTCTTGCTGCCTGGTGCATTCGGACGAAGTCGGACTTTCCCCCGAACTCGTGATATCGACCTTCGTGATACCTACGTGCCATGATTTCTTCCGTGTATCAGTGACCTTGTAAAATCACTATGCTAATTATAACGCGCTTAGCTACGGCGAGAGACAAAGATAAACAGAGTAGACATAAAACGTTCCCGTAATACCTAATGCAGGAATGATAATTGCGCGCGGACTGCTAACGTATGTGCGTCTCGGACTTGTTCCTTGACTGACATTGCAGAAGTATACATTATTGCTTTATTAAGATTCTATAAAATCCACCACAGAAGAATTTCTGTGATTTTCCACCGGATTTGTGATGTCACGATATCGGTGCTAAACATCCGGTAATGCGAATAATGCCGCGAGAGGGAACGATAATTTTTTCCGCCGATTGCTGAGCTAGGTGAAATTAGTTTTAATTAGCTAAAACATTGAAAACGTGGTCAAATGGGTTTCGACAACAAATCAGGATGTCAAAAATAGCCTTCGACGAAAAGATAAGACGGTTCCTTTGACTCTTCATTCGATCGATAAGATAAATCGCTTGAGCAAAGATTTCTCGAAATCTATGTCACGAGAAAGCATTAAAAACTGCATATAGATAAGCGTCTAACTTTGCGATCTACATGATAGATAAATATATGGACAAACAGATACGCCAACTTCTCCTATATGTGAAAGTAAAACTAACGTGATTGATTAAATTGAGAAATATGTTTAGCGATAACTTGAAAAGAAAAAGATGACACAATATCAGATAAGACAGAGTCAAATAATAGAATGAATAATTGCGAATGGTTGACAGATCGGATCGAGACGCAGGAGCAAGTTTGGCATGATTTTCTTTTTTCACGAAAAAATACTGTCCCAAGATCGATCGTGTCGGAAAAGAACTTGGACTTTCTCGTCTCTGGAGAATCGACGCTATGGGACCCCGGCGAACACGTCACTGCGTCGCACGCGTGTACACGCGTGCGTGTGTGTACGTACGTGTGCGGAGCAGATTTGCCAGGGGTGAGTCGAGATCTCAAGGGTTGCAGGGGTAACTCACTATCGTGTACGGTTTATTGGGGAGTGACGGGACGCGTGGACAAATCTTTCGTCCCGTTCGCTATATCGCTCGATCAAGAACGATTGCTCTTCGCAACATATTACAATTAATAATTCTAAATATAAAAAAAACATTATCAAACAAAGAAATAAAACGTCACAGTAACTAGAAATTTTTATATTAACAAAATCACGAGTTATTTTAATGCATGTATTTAAGAAATCAACATATTCTTTTAAAATAAACTAGATGTAAAAAGTTTACTTAAGAATGGAATTAAAATTATATTAATAATTATTTTTTTTTCTTAAAAATAGTCTTTTCATTTGACACTCGCAATTTGTCACGTTGAATAGTAATCGCGCGTAAACTGATGTAACGCGATGACGGACGCGATCACCTCCGGAACTGGCGGACACATCGGAAAGAAGTGCGCGCCGCCTGACGAATCGGCCGCGACTTCGTAAGACGGTATTGAATCGCGCTAATTTAGTTCGATAATGTAATTTCACGCGGAACACGTAGCGGCCGTAGAGTGCCGTCGTGCAATAACCCCGGCGTGCGCGCATGTAACTCCCCGGCTTTTCATTCAAGACGTGCCGCACGATCGAACTAATTAATTCGTCGCACGGCACCACGGCCGGTGCGGTGCGGGTTGCGCGCGAGCGCGCCCGCCAGAATTTTTGCCCGCCTTCCTGCATCCCTGCTGTCCGTCTATCTCGAATCCCGGGGCAGAGGGATCGTGACAGATCATTCCGTCGATACGGAACTAATCCGCCGAGTGAAAAACTAGCGCCTAACACGGGCGCGCGCGCGCTCGAGTCGGCACGCGGCCTGGAATTTTTCAAGGCTGTGCCCCTTAGAAACGACATGTATACACTTGCTGGACTATAACGAAATATTCAAAGGAGATTTATTACTTTTTCTCTATCATTAATATTTTCTTTTATAGACTATTATCATTCCTGCGTTGTATAACACGTATTTTCACAAACGTCCTTGCAGATGCTTCGTGGAACACGTAATGTCTATATCTCGCATAGAATACGCTAAAATTGTGACATTGTTGTGTGAAGACATCGTTGCTTAATGAATGAAAACACAATTTCTTGATATTCGCTGCGTTCTGAAATTATCTTTTCAGAGGTTCTATTAAAGAGAAAACCTTTCTCTCGTTGCACTTGAAGTGACTAGTTCAATGCGAATTTATTCATTGCACGTCTAATACCGCTAGGCTACCATAAACACTCAACGTAGATAAGATAGAGCCATTAATCAGGGAATTGATCGATTTCAAGAGCCGTTGCGGTATATTCATCGTTGAAATATAATAATATTCAGCTCGACGTGAGGATCTGCGAGTAATTTTCCTTCTCTGACGGAAATGACCTGAATTTTCATAAGAATTTTATGCTCGTCAAAGTAAACAAATTTTTTTTAACTATAATTTAGCAACTTACGAAATTTGTGCAAATATATAACGATATCTCGTAAATCTTATGTATGTAAATCTTACATGAACATTTTCGTTGAGGCAATTTACTCTTCTTGATTGCAAAAGACGGGCATAATTCATCGTTAGTTACTAAAATAACATTGGCACGGGTATCGATCGCCATGCGGTTATCTTGCGCGACGACTCGTTCCCATCGATACTCGGTTATAGCATCGGACATTTACGTTCGATAAGAGTCCCCGACCCTTCCTGAAAGTTTAGACATTCCGGGTTTTCGAGAATCTGTTTACTTCTCCAACGTGACGATATTTCAGATTGTAGCACGTGAAACAGTCGCTAGCCAGTTCTTTCCCTAAGTTCGCAAATATATACGTGTATGTCGACTACGAGCATTCGATAAATTCATTAATTATTAAAAAATCCGTGCATACGTAATATAATACATATAGTCGGAGTCGAAATAATCAAGAATGATATGCTCTGTGCTCTACAGATAATTTATTTAAAATTTAAACAAAATTCGTGAGATTATTTTGTATTTTCCCAGCACGAATATATATGACTCTGTACTTTCTACTTTTGACGCATGTTTATCGACCGTGTTAACCGCCGCGTGCTTGAAAGGGTTAAGGTAAGGGGTCAGGCCGCGTCCGATTACTCCGGTCGGCACCGTACGACGCCCCACGTGCTCGTGCCGGAAGCGGCATCGGCACGGCGCGGCGCGGCGCGGCGGCGTGGCCGATATCTCGTCGCAACCCGTCGGAGTCCGCGGGATTTGCAAACAGGTCGTCGTGGGTGGCTTCGCCCGTTATTAAGCCGCGGGAGTTAATGGCTTTAGTTTAGTTCGCGTGGCTAATGGGCGTCCCGACGCGCCGCTCCGCACCGCACCGCACCGCACCGCTTCGCTTCGCTCCGCGCCGCGTCGCGTCGTGCCGCGCCGTTGGGAATCAGCTGACCGGCCAGCTGGCCCGCATGGCTCAGCTCGGCACGTCGCGTCGTGTCGCGTCGCATCGCACGGAACCGCTGGTTGAGAGCCGCCGCCTGCAGGGGTCTCAGATTGGGTTAGCAAAGGGCGCAGTTTGGAGCGAGGGGGCGGCGGCGCCGAGGGAGAGGAGTGAGAAAGAGAAATAGAGAGAGAGAGACAGAAGGGGAGATAGAGAGAGAGAGACAGAAGCGGGAACCGGGGAAACGGGGGACAGCAGGAGGGTGTTATTAGGGGTTGCTCATGGGGTGGCAGTACGATCAATGCCAGGGAGTCATGCTAGCTCTCCCAAACCCCTCCCGCGAAGTCTATATATAGTACGCGAGTACACACATGTATAGAAGTTCGCACGTAGCCGGGCATGTCGAAAGAGCACGCGTGCGTATGTATGCATACGGGGTTTGTCTACTAGCTAGAGAAAGAGAGAAGGGACGAGATGAAAACGGGGAAGGAAGAATGAAACGCGCGAGGCGTATAAACGCACGTGTGTGGACCGGATATTTTGAACTCTCGCGGACTAGGGGCATTATCCGTCGCACGCGGCGTGTTTTCCGCGTGTCGCGAACGAGAGTTCGCCGGCAGATTACTAAACGACGACACAACGACAATATCGAGTCCATTGATGTGCCCGCGGGATCCGACGAATTGTTCCCCGTAATAATATCTCGCGGTGATATTTTACGTGCAGATCGCCCGCATCAGCAATTATTAAGCCTTAAGTGGAAATGGAATCGGTTAGTTGTAGCAGAAAATCTCAGTCTCAAACTAATTGGCGACTAGGAAAATGATTAAGCGCCGCTTGCTTATTTACGCATGACGCGTCGCGTTTTTTAATCGTTATTAACATAAAAGAGAGCGTTTCCTTTGTATCGAAAGAAAACTGACATTGTTTTTAATTCGTCTCTAGAGCGTAATGGCCTTTTTTGCAACGAGAGGAGAGAAGGCGCGAGGCCCATGGTATAATTCGCACGTGTCGCAGCATTCTTTTCCATCTTTTTAGAGGCAGGATGGTAGAGCTAATTGCTGTAGATGAAACTGTTAAATTGACCCGAGGACAAATGCGCGATGCTTCGCAGACAGTGCCGCGGGGCACTCGCGTATACACGGTGCATTATGCGCTTCAAAGTGACGCACCGCGTGTAATACGCAATCTGCATGTCATAAGGATAATAATGGAGAAAGGGCACGAGCAAGCTCGTTCGGGGATGTTATCACGAGCTTTAGCCCGTGCACACGCACGCGGTGTGCGGCAATCCGGTGTGGCCTAACTGTCGAAGGACGGCGCGACGCAGCATTCGCTATTAACGAACCTTTCGTATTGATCGAAGGGATGGTTCTGCCGAATCTAAAATCGCGCCGTCACCATCGCGGCCGTATGAGAGAGAAATCTGTCTCATTTAGAGTCGAAGCACAAATAATAATTTCTATGTTAAGTGTATAAATATTTTTTTCGTCAAATATATATATACGCGATATGATACAGCATTGTAGCAGAAAGTAGTTAAAGCAAGAAATAATTAAATAATCAAGTATTAAGTAATCGAAAAAGTTGAGGGTGAGTAATTGTAATTCTGGATCATCTCCAATATAATATATATAAATAAAAAGAAAATATCAAAGTTATACAATTGAAAAGTGTAATCCTCCTCGCTATATCGCGAGGAGGAAATTTTGCGCTATGTATTATATTGTCAAATCTAATGTCTAATTTCTTGCGTTGAGACGCACGATTTTGTGATAGTCTTGTATGCAAAATTAAATAATAAACACGGTCGTTGTTGTTATCATCATTTCTAGTAACGAACACCGGAGCAACTCTTTTAAATTGTTAGGTATTTTGAATGCCACCGTGAGCAAGCATGATAAATAAAATCTCTCGGATCGTAGATAAGGGCAGCGCGTGGGCTCCTCTTAATTACACGCAGAAATTCACTCGCTGGTCCAGGTTCGGAATAACAGCCGACTCAGCTTCGCCGCCGCCGCAGCAGCAGAAGCAGCAGCAGCGGCGGCAGCGGCAGCGACGACCGTTGAGCCACCCACCTTATACCCTGCTCGCAAGGACTTTCCGTCGCTGGCGCAGCAGTAATCGTGCCGCCACGCCAGCAATTTATCGCTGCCCATGACGGCGTTTTATCGGCGATATTCGTCCCTTTTTCCGCCCGGACCCTGGATAATTCACCTGGACCTGGCAATCCAGCCCGCTCTCGCTCCTCTTCCTCCCACACGGAGATGGATGAGGAGCGGACCACGATTCCCTCCTCAGGCATATTTTGTTGGCACCTCGGCCACTGAGATTCGATCATGGCCAATATAACTTCCCCGAGGCTGCCATGCGATCGAGTTACCCGCGGATACTGACGACGGATTGACGGACAAGCGTGTCGTGGGAAAGGACGAAAAGCGGTCGTTCGGTCGACCGGAGAGAACCGCGTCGCACCATCGTTTTGCCCCAGCAGCGCCATAAAAGAGCAATAATCGCGACACGCGGCTCGCTTCGAACTCGGGCAGCTCGGGCTGGCCATTGCTGGAAAAGTGAGCGGCATGAGCCTCTCCGTGATGAAATCGCGCGCGGGCAGCAGCAGCGGGTTAGTTGCGCTATCGAACAGGAAGAAACGACTTCGAATCGCGTGGGACACTTGCGACCACTACGTTCAGACGGGAAATCATTTTTTAAACGACGATGATTGTACGAGTTTTTATCAATTTTTATCTTGGTGGTTTTTAAAAAAGCTTTGATTATTTGGTTTTATAACAAATCGTGAACAAAACATATCATGATGTAATATTATATTACACTACGCTTTATTTTTAAGCTTTCTTGTACCATTCACTCTCGGTCGAAATGGCAAACAAAGTGGTTACAAAATACAAATTGTGAGCTCAAAAATGACAATAATCTATAATATACAGTTGCTAACAATACAAGTTTTCAATTACCTTATGTAAAAGGCCGAGAAGCTTTTTCTTTTCCAAAAATAATCCACGAAATAATTTTTAATTTGCTAAGATCCGCGATTTTTGTTATTCTTTTTATTTACTAAAAAAAAAACACAAAATCAAATTTTTAATCGCACGAATAATCGAATAATAAAAACGTGAAAAATAATTAATTACAACATGGTTGACTTGCAATATAAATATTCAGTAGCGCTAAATATTTGGTGCGCGATGCCGATATAAGAAGTTTCGTCATACTCTATGTCGAAATCCACGCAGCAGACGAAACACCTTTAGGACAGAAAGGAGGAATCCTTATTTCGTCACTTACGTCACATGCATTTACAAACAGCTTTAGGAATGACCGAAGAACTTTCATTATATCGCACAATGTTCTTCTGGCTGTTTATAAAGTATGTGCGTTTAATTATTTCCGTATAAATAATTTTAATGAGCAAATCTCGCGTTATATCAGTTTGTCGTTTATTTCATCATCAATTTTAAATTATAGATCGATAAAAAAAAACGTGAACCTAACGCTTTAACACCGTACTGTCAAGTAGCTATATTTTACGGTTATTGCTTCAATATTGTTGCAAACAATAACGATACGCGAGCTGTCAATGTAATGATGATATGAAAGAAAAAAAAATATATTTATATTTATATACAATCGCGTATACCGTGAGATATAAGCACCGACCTTTCGTGATTTATGCGCACCTCGATAAAGCAAATGCTCCTCTGGATGCGAGCAAGATGCATCGAGGAACGTGAAAAAGATAAATTTTGCAGTCCGATCGGCTACTGTTTTGCTCCGATTGCCCCTTGACCCCCGACGATTAGGTATCAATTAGCGGTACGAGCCTTCTTTTAACGAGAGTCCAAAAGGCAAGCTGCAAAATTGATAATTAATACCGAGCGATAAAAAAGATGGAGCGGCCTCGCGATCTCACATTTTAACCTTCGCCGCAGAATTTCTCGCGATCATGTCTTCGTGATTGATGAATATGTGTACGAATGATGAATGTGCTAAATAACCATCCATTATGTCTACCTTTTTTTTAAACAACATTTATGTCATAACATAGATAATGATTATTTAATTACTATCTCGCTTATGTTCCAATTTATCGATATTAATGTACTTTGACGAAAAATTATATCAGCTTCTGTATTTTCAAGTCGCTGTTGACGGTGAAATGTGTGGACAGCGTTTCTAAAAGATTTTTAAACTCGAATAACATTCAACTCTAATGAAATTTTTTGCGACACGCGCCGAAAATCGTTTTGTCGCTTATGGTGCTTCATAAAATTGGGAGATAGCACATTATAATTACGGTCGCGGCATACAAAACAATATAAAGGCACAGATATATATCGTACAAGTAGTTTAATGAAAATATTAGATTAAATTTCTGCTGCTAGTAACAAGGTTTTACCGGCGCACATTGGAAATCGCATTATCGCTTGCTTTGCTCCGCGAAAATTGGTAGACGCGATATTTTAACTGTAGTAAATATACACGACGCAAGTAGTGTTTGGCGAGCGTGTTAGATTGAATTTTTGCTGCTAATGAGATTTTCGCGACGTACATCGAAAATTGCGTTACCGCTTTTGCTTCGCGGAAATCGCCGGACGGTGCCTTTTAACTTTGCCACGATGACACATTTAAAAATTCGATTTGTAAGATGTCGTAATCGATATACATATCTTCCTAAACTCTAAATACGCCAATGACAAAATGATTCATTTGTAAGAAATTATTTGCAACAATATCAGCTTACATTAAAACATTTACTGTATATCCTTGCGATAAGAAAGCGAGAATACGATTGCCGAGATTGAATGATCTACTCTGTGGATTCGAACGAAATGACGGTGTCAGAAAACGGTGACACATCTGTTCGGGCTAAATTGCCGTGGGATTACCGGGTTTAAAGATGTTACACGATCTTGAGGAACCGGTTCGGTCATACGGTTGAAAAAAGACGTCGCGGATCGTTTACCCCCCTTGTCGTGTCAACCCCGTTTCGACCTTCGTTTTCGCCTTCGTTTTCTAGTCTGGACATCTCTCCGCAACCAGTTTCGCGAATAACACTTCTGTGTGCACGCGCAAATGTGTGTGTAGTTAAAAAATCCGTGTTAACGTAAATGCGCGAGGATCAATAATCGTTACGTCGAACACCTAGCAGAGAATGCCTCGCGTGGTAACCCATAATGCTCTTATTGAAATAAATGGCGGGTTGTGCGGCGCGCGGTCAACGATTGCGATAATCTCTACAATTCACGAAGAAACGGAGAGACCCGCGATGTAATCGTAGTATCAAATTTCATTGCAAACATATTATTATCATCGCTCGATCTCGACCTCTCGCTGATTGTAGGACTGGTTGTACCTGTGGGTGAACGCGATGCAAAAAGTATACACATCTCCGTTATGAGTTAGTTTACTTTATACACTGTACTTTGTATCACACACTTGATTTTCGTTTTTTACTCTCATAGCGAAAAAAAGAGCCGTCAGAGAGGTCGATTTGAGTTCAGCATATTCGATCGGCCGACGGTAGCCGATGGCATTAATAAACGCGTGTCGCGGATAGTCACGGCTTAAATCCACTCGAGCCGGCTCGTCGTTCAAACAGAACGACACGATTACGCGCGGCGCGGAACCATTCAACGCGCACGCGACATATCGCGCGATTAAAACGGCACGGGTAATTTATCGTCGCAAGGTAGAGACCCGGGCGACGACAAAGGAAACGCAAAACGAAAGGCATCGCCATGGCACACCGTCTCTCTTATTACCGGCGCGTTAGCGGCTGTTTACACGGAAATGACGGCGCGATAAATCCGTGGTGTCACGGCCCATCGTGTTGTCCACAGGGCTGGAAGGCTTATACCGGTTTACGGTAGGCGGGTACCCCGTCGCGGCTCTACGCCGATAAACCACCTCCTCCTCCGGTGTGTTTATTCGGCTATCCTCTCGGAGCGATTTAGACGTACCCAATCAACCCGCCGAGATTGATTCGCGAATAAATTTACGCGCTTCCGCGCGGTATGATTACCGCGTACGGACGCGCGATAATTGCGCGTGCCGCGTCGCTCTATTATTGATAAAATAATTATCGGCCGACGACATCGCGAGGGATTAGAGTTCACGCGGCGCCCCGAATTTCGCGTCCGACAAAACGTGGGCTGTTTGAAGGAGCGAAGAGCGACTGTCGATTTAAATTGGGAACGTAGTATATAGTCACAGTAGTGGCCAACGCTATTATTTTTTAAGAGCGCGCGGATTAATTTGCGAT
The DNA here is from genome assembly GCF_030848805.1 of Temnothorax longispinosus. Lineage (NCBI taxonomy): Eukaryota > Metazoa > Arthropoda > Insecta > Hymenoptera > Formicidae > Temnothorax > Temnothorax longispinosus. The sequence continues at coordinate 20,524,544 of NC_092359.1, read as the reverse complement.
CGATTATACGCAGCAATCGCGCGTTGCGTCCAGATGTTCTTCCTACTTTACAAAGCGCGCGGTAGCAAAATGTGAATTTGTCCAAAATATATACGATAATACATATAAAATATGTTGAATACAGTTTGCGCGTCTAACCGAGAAACTTGTTCCATTAATATAGCATGATTTGTGGATATTCATATATAACGCGTGGCCGTGATACATTCTGACTTCAGCCGACGACGATCCTGCAGAACGGCGCACGCGGCGATGACGCATCGTTACTATTAGATAATTCTAACCACGTGCGGCCGGCAAAATTAATTTTATTAATTTAAATTGTCAAATTTTATTAAATCGAATTATCACCGTCTTTATCAAGATTTTTATCGAAAACCCCGATGCTCCGGTAAAATTTTGTAGACTGCCAATGACGGATTCGAAAACGGGTCGATCGTCACGCTAGAGATGCATCTCGCAATTTAACAGAGAGCCGAGATGTGTCTTTTTGGCACGAAAGCATAATAAAACGAACATCGACCGCATAGAAAGAGAGGGTGAGAAAGAGAGAGAGAGAGAGAGAGAGCGCACGCCATCCCCTTGACTTTTTCCGCAAAGTTGAGAGCAACACGTCGCGAAAGTAGCGCGCGACAAGTCGCCGCGAACGCTCGGAGCTCGCGCCATGTGTGTGGGAGGCTGCTAATTTATTGCACATTAACGTCACTTGCTTTTGACGAGCGAGCGGACGAACGCGAGCGGGGAAACCACGCGAATGCGTCTTCGGCGCACGCGTCTCGCGGCCAGGGGAATTATTGGCTAACACGGGCGACACGTGAAATTTTGGCCTAAACCATCGAAAAGAGATGCCCCGGCCGATGCCAGAGCGACGAACGCAAGACGATAAAACGTTCCAATGAGCAGCGGTGAATCATGTTGTTACCGTTTTAATCTGTCGTCTGTCCCGCAATGACATGCGCGAACGCGCCGAGTCACCGAAACGTGACTTCGAAAATTGCCGTGAGGCGCATATGACACATCTATTCAGAATACGATCTCCCTCTCGTTGCCGCTGATAAAAGACGCGAGGCTTCGAGACAAGGAGCGCCAATTTTCAGCGAGTTCAATTTCCGTATAGATACAATTACCGCGTGGATACAGGAGAGAGCTCGAGCTTTACGCCAAGCATTCAGCTTCCATTGTCGCGGACGCGAACGCGGAATTCACTGCGGCGTCGAAATACGAACTTGCCGAAATTAAATCGGTTCCAATCCCCGGTTTTAGCACCTCGCACGGTCCGCGTGCGGCTACCACGTCGGAGATCGCCCGCGTTCAACGGATTTATACAATTTATAAGGGTCCGTGATTAAGTTAATATCAAAAAGCGACCGTGTCGCTCCGTGGTTACCATTACGCTATACATATATATAGGTATACATATATATGTCATTATGCATAAAACACTCGTCTTAATATACATCCTGACCCGAATACTCGCGCGCGCGTGCGAGCTGACGCCGTCTAATGCACCAACGTGAAAATAACAAAGTTGAAATTTCGCGTACGCGGCACGGGTTAGCGCGTCTCGCTATTGTGCCCCCGCTATTCTTGGCGTGATAATTCGGGACGAAGGACGGGAAGAAGGTTGGCACCAAAAGCTACCGTTTTCGCCGCGCGCGCGGACGCGGTTCGTGACTTTTGACGCGATCGCGAGGAAAATCGCGCGTTCTCGCGCCGCTCGCGCGTCTCGCTATATCGTTACCCAGTCTGTTAAAAGTGAGCGCAGCGGCACGCGATGACGAGGAGGAATCCCTGGCTTCCTCAGCCGCGCACTCTCCGTCGTCCTTAATTGGGTTCATGCACCGCCGTCGCTGCCGCCGCCACCGCATTAATAAATGCGGCCAGGCAAGTGCATTCTGCGCATCGCGAAGTCCAGCCACGCGCCGCGCGCGCTTACCCCAGCGGGCCCTTATAAAGGCTCAATCAGTCTGATCCCGATTGAGTCATTAATTGCCTTAAAGAGGGCAAGGTCTTGCCTACGGCACTTGGAGCGCAAAACCGCGTCCCCGAGAGCGAGCTGCATCTCCCTCGGCTTAGCTCGGATAAACCGATGCGAAGCGGACGCAGGATGCTCGAGGAATTTACCGGCGTTTTCGAAAAATTTTTGGAGGTCGCCGAAAATTAAAAAGTGTAAATCCGCATTGCGCGGAAATAAGCGGCTTATGAATTATTTAGCGACATTTTTTAATTCTTTATTTACCAGATACTTAACAGAAATTCAAATTAGCATCAACTTTTAATTACGCTAGTTACGCGAAGTGCAAAACTGTCATCGTACATTTTCGAAACTACAGAATCAATAATATTTCTCATGCATATATGCATGACACGTGCTAACGCAATATCGAAAACGATTTGATCGGTCGATCGATTTTCTTATAATCAATGATTTTCGTCAATTATATATATTCATATATTTATTATAGCTGGATTTGTTATAGGTATATAAATATATGAATGAAAATTTATTATATACATAGTACACAAGCAAGAATTTAATACCACGATATGATATTCTATCGACTGCATAACTTTCGAACTAACTTTTATTGCTTTCCGATGCAATAAGACGAAAAGATGGATCATCTCAAGAGAGAGACCTGACGGCGGATCGGCAGCTATTTCCGAAAGGGTAATACAATTCGAAAACGGAAGAGCGGCAGAGAGAGCAGATATGTTGACGATACGTGAATGCAAGGCCGAAGTTACTGCAAAAATTACATTTTGCTGCAAGCACCTATATTTGTTCTACGCACAATGCGGCTCGTCGAGTTTCCGCGACTTCGTTCGCCTCTCCGATGCGCGATGGCATCGTTAGATAACTCGCTATTCGTTATCCTCGCGATACGGCGCGCGGTTACGCGTTACTCGAGGATAGATAAACAGATCGCGGAACGATCGCGCGACACAAACTCGCGCTCGGACGCCGAATTTGCGAATTGCAGCCAAGATCAACAATCCACAGATGACAAAACTAGAAATCGAGAACATCCGCAACGATCAGTGACGCAAGACGCAAGCAGTTGTTACTGGCCGACGTATCGTCGAAACACGATACGACACCAAAGACGCGAGTCAATTCCATTAAGTTAATTTAGGTTCAGCGTCGAAATGGAAAAAGGATGTGTGTTTGGAAGCGCGAAATATGCGTAAATCCGGAAAAATTTAATTGGAGGTTTAGCTAAATTTATCGGTATTTATCTCTTGTTGTTAGTTAAACAGTGTCGAAAGACAAAAGATAAGTGGATATGAACTGTAATAAAAATTGGCACAACTGAAATGAAAGGTAAGAGAAGAAAACTCGAAGTAACAAGAAATAACAGATGCAAAATCATATAGTTATTCACTCTTACATTTTATCCGATGATTTTTAATTGATGTCAGAACAAGTTCAACCGAGCGAAGATCGCCGCCGCTAAGAACAGATTATCATTCGAGGGTATCATTACACGATGTCGCCGGCAATGCAACGGTTGAGGACACGATATTCTCTCGCATGTATCACATTGAGGAAGGGAGGAAGAGACGGTGGTACTTCTCTCTCTCCACATCGCTATCCCTTCGTCTATTCTCGCGCAATACGCCTCCAGGCGCTTCCATAACTTCGCTGTTGCAAGATTTCTCTACCCTTCGTTGGAATTCCGTTTGTATATAGGGTGTCCCATAGATCCCAAAGGGTCTCTAGCGTCAACACACACACACACATCAATTTTCGAGTTAAAAACAATTTGAAAAAGGGCTTTTTTTCGAACTGAATTTCGATGAAGATTGACAAATTATATATTTTTGGAGTAATTTTAGGCGGAGTTCAATAAAATTTTTATTTAAAACTTTATTACCAAGATACATGCAAAACAGGATTGGAAGATTGCAATAGATGGTGACCTTTTTCGACAACTTCGCGATGAAAAAAATCGACTCCAAAATGCCAAAGATTCTGTCATTAGTATAAGTTGTAAGACGTCTTATACATATATCCAATAATTTTGAGACGCCTTATGCACGCATTCACAAAGGCAACTTCCTCCGTACTGGCAATCCTTCTTCATTCGCTCTGACATTCAATGTATTGTCAAGGGGTACTTTTACTCTTTCTTCTTCGTCTCGAACATGCTACCCCCTCATATCGATAACAGTGGCAATGCCATCGTTATGACAGAAAGACCAAGCTTTCAAAGTCTTTCTATTTCTGTATTCACATTCCGCTTCCTATATATCTTGTGTGTGTATGTGTATCTTCTACTGTGGAAACCGATGCAAAATTAATGAGGTGCTCAGGCCGATCGGGAGTGTCGTCGTGCATCGACGGCCGACGGCGCGACAGACGCGCGTTCCCGGATGGTTAAAAACCTTCAAATGCGGGGAACCGCGACGCGTCGGGACGCGTCCATGATTTCGATCCCGGTTCTATTATTAATGATGATCGGTTAACCATCGCCTTCCACTAGGCAGTACAAACCCCACACACGCGTGCAAAATCGCGCGTCGCCATGCGTGAATTTTGGGATTATCCATGCGCGTGCGTGCGCATTGCGTAAGGAGCTAGCTTGCTTGCTTGCTTACTTGCTTGCTTACTTGCTGGCCTCCGCTGCCGCTGGGCGTACGCACGTGCGAGGATGAAATTAGCCGATACCCCTTCCTCTCCTCAGCCTCCTCCATCACCATCATCTCCTCTTCCTCCACATCTTCTCCTTTTCTACTCTTCCCTTTTCCGCCGGTTTCCCAAACCGCGTCCAGACTATGGAAGCCGTTTTCTTCGCCGTTTTCCTTTTCTTCTCCTCCTCCACCCTCCCCCTTAACCCTGCCTACCGTCCTCCCTCTCTCCCGATGATGCGTGTAAACATAGGTCGTGCATGGCGCGCATGAGACCAATTTTAGAAACGACGTTTTGTCTCGCGCAGTCTAAGACCGATGTCTCTATCAGTCGTCTGCCGGAAACTTGGAGGGTGAAAATCGGGGGGGTGTGGAAAGGAAAAAAGGTCGGGAAGAGAGAGAATGATTTCCGTCGCAGCTGTTACCAATCCCGTCTGCCTAGGGTGCTCCATTAATTCCAACAATTGTCTATCGTATCGCTTTGACGCGCAATTATTGACTATTCCCGACGTGAAAAAAAGATATGGTGATTTAAAGGAGTTACCTAAAGAAATTCATTATGACCCTTTACATTGGAGCGAGCGCGTGGGTACCCATCACTCGGAAATATTTTGTTAAATATTTTGTTTCGCCAAAGAAATCCATAACTTAAGCGATCCTGAACGAACTAACATTGTAATATCACGTTCAACAAACGAATGTAAAAGTAAACGCGCGAAATATTTATTTGACAAAATTTCATAGGCGCTGTTTCGACGAAAATAATGGCCACAAAATTGCGCTTTTGACTCACTACCGTTCGAGGGTTAAATTTCCTTTGAAGAACGCAATCATCTTTGAAGAACGCGATAAAACTATTGAAGTTCTAAAGGGAAGAATCTCATGTTTAATTCTAATGGGAAAGATGTTTTAAGATACATATTTATTTTTTATATTTTTGAGAAGCACGTGCTGTTGTATGAACTTAAATATAATGCAGCGATAGATATTCGACCTGCTGAAAAATACAAAGGGGAGACTTCCGGTTACTTTGCATAACAAACAGTGAGTCAGCTCGTATCCACTTGAGCTGAAATTTCTTAAGACATCCGTACCATTCCAAATAGGTTAAACAATCTATATTTCCTACAGTAAAATTTTATACTCATGTATTTGTGACTCGGCATTTGCACCTATTTCTTAAAATACATAAAATTACTTTATTTATTTGGAGAAATCAATAGAAATAATAAGATAGCAGTTAAAATGAAATTAATTTTAATATTATTTTCATTAATATTAGTTTCATTTTAATCTTGTACCATTCCAATGACATTTAAACTGAATCTTTGAACAATGTCCCTCTTGCCAAGCCGACGATCAGGTCCTAAAATACTTCTCTTCCTTCTATAGATATCTGTCCCTTCAGCGACACGATACAATAGGTATTAGAGTACCTAGAATTTGGGGTGCGACACTTCTTTTATCTGCCCTCCCCCATTGTATCCCATTCTCTTTCTAGAAAGATTAAACCTTTCCAAGAAAGTCGTCTTGACTGCATTGGATAACAACAATATAGGACAAAATAGGAAATAAAGCGTTTTCCCATTTTTTTTATATTAAATATTTTTTTGTTTAGTTTTAAATGGTCTCTTTATCTTAGAGGGTCAAATTAAGAGCGGGGTATATAGGTTAAATCAATTTTCTTTTTTTATATCTTTTAAAAGACTGTTTTTTAAATTTCATTTAAAAAAACTCGTCAAATTGGTGATTATAAAACATTTGATCCATGACCTTAAAAATGGGTCTGCCTAATGGTGAATCGAATACGGCAGGTAGAATATTAATTTTCTCGACAAACAAAGACATAAGAGGTATTGCGCATACTTCTGTTTATACATGAAAATTTGAAAGTTGAAGCTGACAATCGGAGATGTATTTACTGCGCCTAAAAAATTGTTTAAAAAGCAGCTTTTTTTAGTGTTCGTTCACTCAATGAAGAATTTTTTATAATACTGACCATTTTTTAATTACTATTGATAATCAAAAGTTGGTCCGCAAACAAAAATATTTGCGTATCGAAATAGTCAGCGAATTCATACAGCAGATAGACATATATTGGAGAGAATATTAATTTAATATAACAAGAACGATCTAAATAGAAAAAAGAGGAACAACCAGCTAAATTACTGAAGAAATTATTGAAGAAAACTAAAAATTTATCGTATAATATATATATATATTTTTAACAGAGCAAATTAAATATAAATGGAAAAATTTTATTAAAGATATATTTATGAAACTTCAATCGCGTTTTTCTCGAATTGGCATTTCATGAATTTAGCGATAGCGATTGTGTCCGATATTAGTTCGGATTTCGCTCACTTTATATCAAGAATGCGTCTTAATGTAACGTGACATCAGAATTTAGACAGTCCGCATTCAATGATAAATACAAGAGAATGGTTTCGCAATCGACACACAACTCCGGTAAAATCACGTCGGTCGATTGGCGGCTCGTCGCGCCTCATTATCCTCTTCGGTTTCGCAAGAAAGCCTTCCTTATTCCGAGCGCGTCGTTCGTCCAGAAGAAGATCGGCCGACACGTGTCCTCAGGTAATAGGAACGGTTGCGAGGTACGACGCAAGAAGGTGCGTGAGAAAAAAGACGAGGAGGTGGACGAGAGTGGAATCTAGCTGACGGCGCTCAACACGAGAGAGAGAAAGAGAGAGAAAGAGAAGATCGCTGCCACACCGTCGTCGCCACAGTCGTCGTCGATTCTCGAGTGACGATCGCGAGAGATCGGAGGCTAAAAAACGTCTAAGAATCGCCCGAACGATAGAGGTCTGGGCTGCTTTACATTATCCGCGCCGTAGCGCGGACATGACAAGCGTGAAGAAGCACGATCTCCTACGTTAAGGCGAGACAAGGTGTCGTCTCCTGGAAGATGAGACGAAAGAGAAGGAGCGCGCCGATATCGCGCGCGCGCGCGTGCCACGTGGCCGCCGCGCGTGCCACGTGCGCGTCGTGAGAATGCGTGCGGGATCGGCAGCGAAGAGATTTCGCGCGGGACTTGTAAACGTCGGTCGCGACTGATTTATCGATCGCGGCTCGTGGCCGCTGAGCGTTGATCGTTTCTCTCTCCGGGCGGAAACGAGCGCCGATCGAAGAAGCCGAGACTCGAAGACGCGACTCGGTTGGATTGCTTCGTACAGAAAATCTTGCGCGGAAAACAATTCTCTTAATTGGCTTTTTTTGTTGATATTTATAACACTTATATGTGAACGATCGTTTAGTACATATTATGTGACAAGCGATTAATTATAAAGATAAAAAAGTATAATTATTACTATCTCGAGCGTAAGAAAGGCGTTCGAATTAATTTTAAGGGTAATCGTTACGATAAAGGTATTTAATTCAATAATTCAACAAAAACTCTGCCAATTTTATAAAATTATTGGCTATGTAAGTAAAAAAAATTAAAATATTTTATCAGAGAATTGCCTGTAATTTTATAAAATATTCTTTTGATAATTTTTCATTTTAACATTTCATCCCTCACACAACTGGTTACAGATTTTATAGAATTATCAATTTTATAGAATTATCAATTTTAAATTTTCACTACATTCACAATGTAGTTATTCCATTGAACGATAATTCTGGGAAAAAAATAGTAATTGATATACTGTTATACACAGTATAGCATTATTATAGAAAATGTATTATTTTCAAAAATTCATTGTTCTCAAAATTAAGCTCGACCGCCTCTTCTCTTTAAATTCATATAGTTCTTCCAGTCAAAATTAAACGTTTTGGATAGATGCGATGTAACGCGATATAAGTAACAGACACTCAAGTATGCCTGTGCGTTGATCGCGATCGAATAATCGTGTCTCGCGATTAATTCCGCCGAGATCTCGATGATAAAGTGAACAACAAGAGCGCCGCCTCACCCGACACCGTTGGAACATGAGACGCGGCCGAGACGCCGCGCCAAGAGGCACGTGCCTTTCACGAACACGTGTGTAGCAGGTGCGACACACCACGGCTTCCCTCCACTCGGTCACCCCGTTGATGCACATACGCGGAAATGACGTCGTGATTCGGGAAGCGTAGAAAAAGATCCGCTGCGCGCATCTCGCACCTGGTTCAAGTACGTCGCTGTATTCTAGCGATAAAAACCGAACGCAAGGTCAGATATTCCTGAGAGACAGGCCAATGGAGGGAGAGAGAGAAAAAAAGAGAGAAAGAAATTCGATAAGATAAATAAGACGCAGAAAAGTAACTTTCGACGACGTATACCGAGAGACATTCCATTGTCCGTTTGTATAACACACATAAGTTAGTTGGTTGAGAGAAAAAAAGAGAAAGGAACCAAATTTCTTTAATTAAAAATTAAATTTTATTTGATAATTTATTATTATTTTAATAAACATACACACACACATGTTTTGTCTTTCTATCTCTCTTTGATATTAAAATATAAATTGCTAATTAAGGTATTAAATTTAATTAACTGGAAATTTCAATTATCTAGACAACTTTTCGTGTTTAAGAGTCTGCTATATATCCTTGCTTGTTTGCCGGCAATTAATAGCCGAGACGAAAGGGGCACTGTCCCTGAAAGTACATCGAAGAACAGCGGTTTTGCGGAGCGATTTATTTTCGACCGGCTCGTATACGAGCTATACGAGATCGCGTAGCGAAAGTTATGATTTAGCGAGGAATAATCGTCGGCCGGACCACGGGGCGGATCTAAAAATAATCTCTGTATATACGCGTTTCGCCGCTACTCCACTCATACACGCGTAATCTTTGATATACGCGCAACACGCCAATGCGTACGTGATGCTAAGATAAGCTTCGCACATTCTCTCTCCCTTCCTCTCTCTCTTTTTCTCTCTTTCGCGCTTTCCCTCCACGCGGTCATCTCTCACTCCTTTGTACCGTAGAGATGGGTCGACTGTGATGAATGCTTGAAAATTTTACAGCGGCGAGCAATGAGCGTTACGCGACTCGTCCGCGATCGTCTTAAAGCATAAGGGATACTTTCACATTCCCGAACACGTCGCGGATTCGTTCGCTCAATTAAATCTCAACGTCGAGAGTTATACGCAATCGTCATCGAGCGACAGGATTTTTTTTCCCTCCGCGCGCGGCCACAATAAAATCCAACGGCCGAGTCACGCGACCGCTTTCACAGCAATCCTATTTTTATCTCGCGTAAAAAGAAGACTTTTTTGTGTGGAGCCTTCTAACAAATTTTCAAACTTACTTAAAATTTATTTATGTAATCAGCGAGTTATAAATTGCGACAATATGTTATTGTAACGCGAAGATGCGAGGCAAATTGCTTCGTAAACTAGGTGATCTATATACTGCCAAAGATTTCGCCAAAATCGTGGCAGTCGGAAATATTTAGAAGACAGATGGAACATCCTTCTTCACGCTGTGCTGCAAATATCGATATAAAAAAAAACAATTTTTCTAAATATATACACGTTATATACTTGTCGATTTTACAGAAACTTGAAATCTTCGAGCTGTACTCTGCTCGTCACGCTCGTACTAGATGACATATGATCTCGATAAATCGGAATGTGACGCAACCGAGAGATGTAATTGAATCACGGACAGTTAGGGGTTATGAATTAATTCAATTCCGGCTAATTCAGCCAACATGAGAATGTACGCTTGACGGAACTCGCACGGGATCGTGGCTTAACCGAATCGAGCCAAACGAATCGAACCAACTTGGAAGTGCGCGCCGCGCGCTGAAAAATAGGTAAAGTTTTACGAACGCGCTACGCTTATCGGCACTGATGACGCGCGTGTACGCGCACATGCACACACGTGCGCGCCCGCGCGCGCACATACGCGAGTGCGTAAACAAGCACGCTCTCACACAAACGTGCGCGCGCAAAATTATGTACGAAGCTGTACACCGAGCAGACGTTCACCGTGGTGTAACGTCGCTACAGGCCACCGACAGGCTTTAGAAAACACCGTTCCTAAGACGTCAGTCAATCGTTTACGCAATCTTCGAACAGAAATCTCGAGTTTCGCTGTATGCGCGAGCGTGTGTCAGCCACGCACACGCAACACGTTCACACGCACCTTGCCGTGAACGCGAATACAAGCGGTATTACGAGATACAGTATGAAAAAGTATAAGTAAAGTCGGAGCCGCTAATTTTACGCACCGAAGTAATCTATTGCGACAGTACATACTTGCGGTATTACACTAATTTCAAAATGCAAATAAAATTACGTATATATAATACAGTATAATACTGATGATTTGGCAATTTAATGTAATATACAGACGTTAAATACCGATAAAGCTGACGGTAATGAAAATTTCACTTTTCGTGTTATATATCGCGAATTTACGGAATGTTACGCGAAGGAAGGAAGACTCGACGATAGCCTCGCAAATCTCGATCATGTTCCGTGACTGGTTCTCGGTTGGGAGCGTAGTGGCTCATTACGTCTGTCACATGGTAGCATAGGTGCGGACGGCGAAATGTCGGCGTAAACAGCGGCACGTCAATCATTCGTTTACGCAATACACGACAGCGCGCAGATCGGTGTATATAGCGGCGCGCGCGACGTTACACACGGCCGTTGTTACGTGTACGTGAGAAATTTCTCTTTTCCCACGTGGCATTGCGGAAGAAGCTTTCAGCACGCGTAAAACTGACGTACGTTATAACAAAATGGATACGACGCGTACGCGACAAGTTCCTACTATCCCGATTAGATTACGGGGCGCCTAAGAAAACACGCTAAATCGGTAGAAGTTCGCCCGATAATCGAGTACGAACGTGAAAGACGAGATTGTACGATCCTGTCGCCCGCTCCGCGGAAAAGCATCACTCATTATCGTCGTCATTATCGCGACTGTTGTGCCGCTGGAGCCTTTGTCACTGTTATCATTGCGCAATTCGGACCACCGGAGACGCATTATTGCGCGTAATCGTCGCGGCGATGCGCGATCTCCGAGAGCGGTTCACCGCGTATCTTTACGAGCTTTCGCGCTAATTTAGTTCAAAAAGCTACGTTACGACTGTTACCTTAAAATGTATCATACCTAATATTAAGAAAATAACGGTGGACATATTGAGGATGTTATTATAATGGACTTGATACTCTCAGAGGATTAATCGGTACTGACGAATTAAATAACGAGAGACTTCTCTCTTAACAAATATAAAATCGTATAAAATATTTCTACGCGCTTTAATATTACAAAAAATTTGCATTTATAAAAAAAATCATACATTTTTACGCGGACAATATTTTGGTAGATGGTAATGGTTATTTATTCCGGCTACGGGATGGAAGCCGTAAATAGCCTCATTTTAATTATAATTGATACGAAATACTTTAGTATTGCGATAATCGATTTCTGATGCGATAGTGGCCGCAGAATACGCCAATTGTTCCATTAATTTCGCTAATAGAAGTTACCGACGTGTAATTATTTCTAGATAATGACATAAAATATATTATTATCATTTCGATTCGTGGTTGCGATATCAACCGTGGATCGACGTCCACCAATTAAAGTCTCTCTTCCCTCTCCCTCTCTCTTTATCCTTAGAGCTCGTGCAAACATATATTCATTATTCCCGTGCGCTAATTATATGTAATCAATAATTTACTTACCGATCGTTTTTTTTTTATTAATAGTTTCCTTATTATTTATTATTCATATTTCCTATTTATTCTTTATTCCACCTTGAATTCCATATCTCAGGAATATGGAATAAATTGCTCTCTGTATTACGACTCTTTTTTTAGCTCCGGAAATCTTTCCCTTCCCACGATATGTCGCCAGGATCTTTAGCCCTTTCGTCATGGAAGCACCGATTTGTTTTGTGGATTTACGGTCGGCGCGGCACGCGCCAAGATGACTATACCGGAATATTCGCTACTCTCTCTCTGTATTATATATTCGTCTCTTTGTAAACTTGAATCGACGAAATGGCGACGCATTATGTTTCCGCGCTGGAGAGTAGTACCTACCGACTTAATAAGGAATCTTCGTCGATCTTCCTGCTAGTGACTAGGGTTTCCCGAAAATATACGCGTGCACGAATGAATATTTACAAAGCGTCGTACGAGACCGACAATTACCGCTTTACGGTGTAATTTGTAATAATACATCTTATCTCGCGGCGATCTGTTTCGCGGTTTTACGGTTGTCTCAGCAAGAAAAGCCCGACGATCGATGCTCGAAGTCGATGTCTAATTCGAGAATCCGATAAATCGATCAATAGCTGCGTGTGGCTGACGCGTATAGCGATTGTCTCCGACGAAGGTGTCTCTCAATCGAGCGTTGCACTTATCCTTCACGCCGTGTAAAATAATCGATACGTTGTAATTGCGATTCAGTGTTTGAACCTAAAACGGACGAGCGCGAACGCGGGTTGGCATCTGACAATCTCACCGCGAAATTACGAATCTTTTGTTTGCCGCGCGAGAGATTAATGGTCATTCATTGATCGTATTTGTTAAACGTTACATCAGAGTCTGTTTGGATATTTTATTACGGGGACAAATAATCTGTCTTCCTCCGTGGATTTACAATGCTCGGGGCACGAGCCAATTCGGACGTACAGTCGAAGTTGATACTAAATTCCAGTCAAGAAAATGGTAAATAGCAATCTTTCAGCCGTGACGTTTCTGAAAATATAACGGTATCTTTATCCTCCGAGACACGGCGTCCCGGTTTATCTTCAGCCAGTTTATCGCCCGATGGCTCCACGGGGAAATGGATTGATAGAAATGAATACACTCCTACGCATAATTTCGAAAACTATATAATGTGTGACGGAGTAAAGCATTTCGCGTGAAAATTAGTTTTTACGCCTAAGAATGAGAGAGTATTTACGTTAGCTAATTATTATTTTTTTAAGTTACAAGTACAATAAGGTTACACAAATTATTAAAAACAAAGTTGCAGAGACTAAAGATGCTTATGGATAATCCATAGAAATATCTGTTTACGACAATTTTGATTGGCAATTTTTTGTCCGTCGTTGTCGCTACTCGATCGCAGATTCCTCCGACAAAAAAACGTTTCTCAGGTTTAGACAGCTATCAGCCAGTCGCCACGGGCATTTAGGCCTTTTGTCACGGCTGCACCGATTTGTTTCGTGGATTTACGGTCGGCGAGGCACGAGCCAAGGAGCTGAGAGACTCGCGTTCTCTCTTCCTCCCTCGGTCTCGCAGTCGTCGGTATAAGTTTAAATCGGGAATGGCGGGCCGGGAGGCCGTCATGCGGGAGGCGCGATGGTATTTTTATCGGGCTAAATATAGGTAAACCTCCTATACGGAACGCCATACCAGTGGCCGCCGCTCCGGTGCGCCGCGGCGGCCGAGGAGAACCGCGAGAGAGGGAGAGAGAGAAAGAGGAAGAAAGAGAGAGGAGATCCGGGGCGTAACTACTCGTTAACGGGCCGCACCGCGTAAGCCGGCTGGCTTCTCCTCCGGGTGTATCCCGGGGGTGTCCCGTGACCGCAAAGGAGCACTCGCGGAAAAAGAGAGGCGGGCAAGATTCCTTGATTAATACCGCATAAACGAATGACTCTCCTCCCGCGAAGTCGCGTTATCTCGGTACCTAGCCGTGATCGACGTGCGATCCTTGAGGCAATCGCGGCATCTTAATTGCCGCGAGGCGTAAGCTGGTAATAAACGCTTAAACCATTCTCGATACGCGAGACACGTAAGACATTCGCGTTAATCGTGAGAAATCGATGAGAAGCGAAAAGAACACAGAGTATACACGTAAACAAGCCTATTGATAAACTTCCCACGGTATCCAAAATTACGATAAATGTATCATTTGTTAAATTGAGATGTATGACAGTTCCGTGCGCAGCGTAATTCAGGCAACGCGTTAGATCCAATTATCGGATATCTTGCGGAATTTTTTAGGAAGACATGGTACCTCGTGAAAATATGAAAATTAGAGGACTTTGGTTTTGGTGATGCATTAGAAATGTATGCTAACCGAATCGCATATTATGCGTGACCGAAATGAGCCGTTTCGATGAGTCGCGTTGCACCACTTATCACTATGCTTCATGTGGCGCTTTGTTAATAACGTTCGCCCTTGTTTACACCAATCGTTTGTATTGCGGCAATAACGCGGACATTTTTCGGACGAGCGGTCCGGCTCCTAGCCGCTTTTAGCGGACCGTACAATATAATCGTACTACCATAGGGCGGTGTCCCATGACCGCAAAGAGCTTCCGCAGAGGGAGATGGAGGGAATGTAATTTGAATTCGATTCGAGGGCGAATCACCCGGCAGGCGCACAGTGGAGTAAAGCTCCACCGCTGTCGCTGCCGCTCGACACAGATTCGCGTAAAAACTCCTGTGTTCTGCCAACGTGTTCCCTCTTTCTCTACAACTGCGAACATTTGTAGTCGCTTCGGCTCTAAATACTGCCTCCTATATTCGCTATATATATCGCTACGCGTGTAGTATTATAAAACGCTACGTTGCTCGATTCACATGTTCACGCTAAACGATTTTTAAATACATATTACTATATTAAGTAATTTTATATTAATTTTATATTTAATATTAATAATTATTAATATATAATTATAATTTTATATAATGATAATTTTACATTTTATATTAATTATCCGAGACTACTTCCCACTTAGTGATTCGTTAACATTTGTTAGCTGTAATAGTTGAAAAGTTTATTACTAAAAATATTTTTAGTTCTTGGTGGAACGAACCTTTTAAGTAACCGAGATATTCGAGGCTTACGTTGAAGCAGAATCTATGGCCCAACAGCCTCGAGAAAACCGAGAATATGACCTTCTATATAGGAAACGTCCAGCAAATCTGGTGGGTGGTCAGGTGTTTTCCGAATAGCAACGACGCACAGTGTCATACCATTCGGTACAACGAAAGATCGTAGTATTTCACGCCGAGATATATATATAGATATAGCCATTCATTTATTCCGGATTATTATGCCGCTCCTACGTATTTATAGCATAATATATACGCGTTGTTTCACCTTTGCCCCTCGCGTCTAAACAAACATGCTAATTATGCATTTACTCTATCACGAGCGATATCGCATTCCGCAGCAATAAAGTCGTCGAATAAAGAATGGCGATTCGACTTTACAGTAATCTAACAGTTTTCAATTGTAAAAGACCAGACATATCACGTCGAATTATACTTTTCTATATTTATGTGAGAGAAAACTTTAATCAATTCTTAAATCTTTAAACTCTTTCTTTTCTTTTCACTTTCTTCTCTTTTATTTATAAATGAATATTATATAAAAATCAGAAGTATGATATTGAATATAACGTCAGTGTCTCTCGTCGTACGACGTTAAATTACAAACAAATCATCGCTGCAACCAAGACAGCCACATTCCTCAAATTGCTGGCAATGTTTCTTTCGTCTTGACTTCGTCTGCATGCCGGCCGTCGTAAAACTTTAAGTTTGAAGTAAGCGGTTGAAGCATGGGAAAAAAGAATTATAAAAGTATATAAATTCTCTGATTGACTGTATTTTATATTCACGAAATAAATGGGAGAAGAACGCGACTGTAGTTGCATATATATTGCCGTATATATAATATTTTGAAATATATGAAAATTTTCCCAATTGCAAAATAATTACTGAAAAATAATACGGTGAAATAAAATATGACGGTTCGTAATTTAAGTTTTCACATAATTTACAAAAATGATTAATCAATGTGCTAAATTGAAGATAGTAAAGACAGCGAGTGCGTTTTACAATTATTTCCATCGTTGAGCGACTACAAATTTCACATTATATTGCAATTTTCTCTATACAAGTACACAAAACACGAGTGGTCAATGTGCCGTAATGCGAAATATCGATATTTCGCGTCGATATTTTTCGCTTCATTTAACGAGAACAATCGCTATCTAATTGTTATCGCGGGGACTAGCAGAAAGCGGTTCAACGACGATTCGGATAAAGGAGGTATTTCAGATAAACGCAGTATTTCACGTTTTTAACGTGGTTATCGATATACACGTAGACGCAAGATGCTAAAGTATGTCACCCAGCTGTAATCAAGGCTTCGCTATCGCGGTCTCTGCGTGATTTCAGAGTGACCCATCCACGACGTTTCCGGCGAGAGATAACGAATAGCTTCTAAAAGAAAAAAGGCAAGAATAGAGGGCAGGATAAAATCGGAGGGACAAAAGAAAGGGTGTATGTATGCCACGCGTCGTTAAAATTGCTGCGCAATAATTCTGTCGTAATCGGTGTTGGGGACTGATCGGCTTGCCGTCACTCCGGCCAAACTCCTTTATCTCCGACGTGCTAGATTCCCCCAGACAAGCGACCGTAATGTCAAGATCAGAGGGACGGGTTTGCTTTTAATCTGGCGGCCGGATCGGGCCGGATGTTCCGTTACTCTGCGCGAGTCCAAGTGTCCCGTGGCATTTCCTTCGTCGCGATATTACCACGCGATATGGCGGCGTAACGCGCCGATAAGATCGCGAGAGAGACTTTCGTCCGACCACCAGCACCGCCGCGACACAGATCGCGAATCGAACGCGCGGCTGGAAAGTGCGCACGCACGACGCGTGTGAGATGCGCCAGATACGGAATTGGGTTAGGTGAATGTTTATAGCTGCTCTTACCTACTCGGCTCGGATAGACGAGATCTATCGTGGCAGTGGTATTAAACATAGTTTTCGTCGATTCTCTTCTAATACCACGTGACGCAATGTAACGCAACGGAATGCAACTCGGCTCGTTTGCCTGTCGGCCAAACGAACGTAACGGATGCCCGGACGAGACGCGCGATCCGCTCTATTTCAATTTCTTCAACTTCAAAAACACGTTATATCAAACATCGTTAAGGAAAAATCACTACTTTAATGAAAGCTCAATATCTCACACACACATATATATATATATAGAAAAAAACAGATCTTTGATACTACCGAGTAATAAAATGAAAATAAGCGAATCTATTGTAGAAAATTAGAAACTCTGCTTTTACATATCCTGTGTATATCCAGTGCATATCTGATTGCAACAAACACGAATTCTAACATCAAGCTATTACTTGTCTAAGTATCAAGAAATACTAGAATTATTTACATATGTCTGATTACTATCGCCACGTAAAAAAGACCTAGCGATGCAACAATATATTACCAATTGCATCTAAATGTATTCTAGTGTATATTTTTGAAATTATCATCTGTTCCCAAGGTAGAAGCAGTTACGAGTAATTTTTTTCGACGGTTAACTGTTTTTAGAATTAATTTAGCTTGCAAGAGAATGTTTCGAACACGATTGAACGGGGACCGCCGACGAGGATCGCTCGATCGTCATAAATTCGACACGGGTGAACGTCCGATGCAGCGTCGCGACGTTTATTTTACGCGAACGCGCATCCCTCGTACCTCGTCGCGTGGCCAACGCGAAAATCGACATGTTTCGCGTACGGCGGACGCGATAATAAAAATAGAATATCCGTATAAAAGCGTCCTAAGTGCAAACGTTTACCAATCCTCTCTCTCTTTCTCTCTTTCTCTCTCTTTCCCCTCCCTCCCGCCCCTTTCTCTCGCTCTGTCTCGCAAAGGAGTGTCGGCGTAAAAACACGGCCTTGCCCGGAACGCGGTACATGCGAACTCACCCATGTGAGGCAAGAGTGAGTCATTTCAAGTCACCTCGTGGAGAATAAGAGAGTGGATACGTGCCTGCGCGTGTGCGTGAGAATGCAGGAGAGAGAAAGAGGGTAGGTTTAATTTGTTCTGGGAATATTTCCCAAAGAGCAAAGGCATTTGTGCATGGATTCGAAAGTGACACGGCGAAACATAAGATAGTTTTAATACTTAATTAATGAGTTGAGAAACCATTTATCAAACATGCCAGGTATATCGCGAGAATACACCAAGATCAAATTAAACATCGATTAATCATATTAAATAGGGTATGTAAACTTCAGAAAAGTGTATTTTTAGTTCTTTTCATGCACGACATATTTAACAGATAAAATGTTGGACTCTTTATGAAGAATCTTTTAAAATTCGGACTCTGATAGTCTCACGAGCTAACTGATCTCAAGATTAATTCTGTTAAAAGATTCTTAATAAATGACAGTGAAACAAATGGAAATGGAAATTTCGTATTCTTGAACATTTTCCTCACGTGCTATCGAATCAAAGAACACACATTCTCAAATTTATCAAATAAATATATACGCGACAAAACGTACATTTTCTCCTAGCATAAATCGTATTTTTGACACGAAGAAAAAGGATTATGATCACGAAGCAAACGAGAGCGAGTCGAAAGAGAGGAAGGAATTTATACACGAAACACGAAGAGAAGAGAATCGCTGACTATCGACCTCGAGGTCGTGGCAGAGACGTTCCCCGTCGCTTCCGGGAGAACAACGCACGTTAGAAGGCACATTGCAGGAGGAGATCGTCCCGCTTGGTACAGGACGACGAACTCGGGAGCGGCAGGAGCGGCCGTTCGCTGCATCGCTGCCGTCGCGCGTCGCTCCGCTCGCTCGCTCGCTCGCCTCGCATCGTCCTCCTGGTCGACGACTCGCGACTGCGCCGTTATAACTGCGGCTTGCGGTCGGAAACACGTGGGAACCCGAGGGAGAGGAGGTTCCTCCGCCTTTGTGCGTATCGGCGGGTGCGCGCGTGCATACGTGTGTCGACGTTGCATCGTGTGTGCGCAACGTCCCGTGGGAATCCATACCTCCGCGCAAAGGGAAAGAGAAAGAGGGACAGAAGGACGAAAAGCGACACAAAAGCGATCCATCCCAAACGCGGAGCGCACAGCCTCCCCCCGATAAATCCCTTCTTCTTCCGTGTTTTTCCTCCTACGTGTGGCCCCGCCGTTTTACGACGCTACGTGGAAATCGCTGTCCTTCGATCGTGAATCCCGTCGATCGGTCGCCTCCACAACCGCCCCAAAGCTGCCAGGATTAAACTTCTTCGAGGGATTTTAATTGTGTAGCTGTAGCAGAATTCGTCGGAAAGTTTTAAAGTTACATAATGTCGTTTATGTCACGTACATGTTTCATGTTAATATATTAGAGACAATAATATATCTTCCAATAATGATAACATATATTGTTTTTACATATTATTAATGTATTGTGAAAAATAAAGATATGCGGCTTTATACATTATCATATTATTTCTTGTGTAGATTATTTAAGTATTTTTATTCAAGTATTTAAATTTATACGTTTTTTGATTTTGCAAGTTCTTTTTAATATACCGCATGATTATTTTTGCACATAACAACTAAATGACATTTACTTTGAAGTCTGTGCTCTAAAATTCACATTTATAGAGAGAACATATTGGTTAATTAACAACCTAAAGGCCGGTTGTTTCAACCTGTTGGTAAACTAACTAATAGTTAAATCATATATGTGTCTTTGTTTTTCCTTCAAATTAAATAAGGATTATTTTCCTTCAATTTAACTATTAGTTTACCAATAGGTTGAAACAACCCGAGGAACAACCGGTCCTAAGTCTTTTACTGAAAAGTAACATGTGTATACAAGACTCTTATAAGAGAAATAAGTTTTTCTTTTATCATTCCGAAAGGATTGAATGCGAATCGATTCTACACTTTACTTTAACTCGCTTGTGAAATAGTAAAAAAAATTTCTATTTTAAAAGATCCGTTCTAGATCCTAGAAAAATCCTAATCTTAGAAAGAGAATTTTTTTTCTTGTTTGCTGTGTTTCTATTCAATTCAGCCGTAAGGGGAATAATGCATAAACAGATCCGCGAAAATTACATCGAACTCAATATGTCGAGGACACGGGTAATCGATTCCGAGCGAGCGCAAAGCTCCTAAAATCTAGAATAAAGCTCGCGCGGCTGCTTGCTGCTGCATAAAAAAATAGCTTTGCACTCGCACGGGCGTAATCTCGCGTGGTAAGCGACTCCGCAGGTAGCGCGCGGCAAGACGATAGACACGTTCGCGTGAAGGGTTCGATAAAATCCCGCCGTTTTTTTTCCCGCCGCGCCGCCGGGGATGCTCGTTTTACGAGCCAACGCGAAAAATATCGTCGTCCCCACGGGGATTTCTTTGATCGGTCATCCGCTGCTTTGACGAGGTTCGCGGAATTTACAATTAACGAATTTTTTCCTCGGAGCACTCTTCGGTTTCTACATCATTTCGTATAAGAGCTATTATCAGACTCGTTTCGCATGTACAATCAGCGAAACAATTCTGGCAGAGACACAAGGTGCAAAGTCATGCATTCTGGCGCGCCGATAAATCCTTTCCGCGTTTATCTTAATCCGTTGACGTGAAGATCGCTTTCGTGCGAAAAATTGTTGTACCTCTGCCAACATTGATCGTTCGTGATAGCTCCGAAGTTAAGTTGGAAAACTAGCCTGCGCTAGAAAGGCAGTTTGGACTTTTACATCGTTGAGAAACATATTCGACAGTATGTATATCCAACCGAGAGTAAAAAGAATAACAACCTACCTCCCTTAACCACTCCGTTTTGACAGATAGCAAATAAAAATATTAGTTGGAAAAAGCATAATAAATTTGAGATTAAATATTAACGAAAGATATTTAATTTGAGATCTAATATTAACGAATAATAAATTTCAGTTTTAAAATTAACAAAAAGTTGACTTGGAAAATGTTTGACATAATTATAAAAGCTCGGCAAGTCGATTGCATTACAAATGAGCAAAAAATTAACATTGTATTCAATTCCAAGTATGAGAAATTATTAAACTTCTATTTTTATATGTTACATTGTGTTTATACAATTGTTTTCTCGAGCTGTGTTTCTGGATTTGCCAATGTACATCGTCTGCACTGTCATTGAGAAATGAAATTACAATTCATGTATTCATAACAAGTAAATTAGTGAGCAATCTAACGCATCGAATGCAAACCACGTTTCTTTGCGGTAACGAGAACGATTAATGAAGGCTAATGTGACAGGAACGACCACACGCATAATCTACGACGATTCGTCTCTCGCGGAAAATGGCCGGGGAACAAAATATGACTGGGGCTTCGAGGGGTATGAAAGTTTGAAAAGCTGGCCGCACTTAGAGAACTATTCCGCGCGCGCTAGTTCCACGTGGCCTCCACCTCCTCTCCGCTAGAAGCTTTAATCCCTATAACGTAGGAAGTGAAAGAGTAGACTTTAGTACACGTGCGGAACTCATGGAGCACTTGAAACGATCTTGTGCTTTTAGCGTGTACTACACCGAGATGTTGCGCGTTGGGAAAAATGCGGCAGGCACAACCGCCTGGTTAAAATCTTATTGTTATACGTATGACGGTGGTGTAGTGTAGTGCACGGGAGCAGCTTTATCGCTCGAGATGTGCGCTAGCTCTCGACTACGTTTTAGCTAATTTTATAACAAGAATTATCATTAACTCCTAAAAAATTCAAACTTAAGTAAAATAAATGATTACGTGAATCCTTTTCGCTATCCTCTATATAGGTACTACATTCCTGGAAATATGTCTACATTTGCTATAGAATTCTGCATGAACTTTTGCTATATAATTATAAAATCGTACCTATAGTTATGTATGCATTCTCGCATGCGAGTGTGTGTATGACCTCTTATTTCAGCATCGACGTTAAATCCGATTCAAACAAGTCCCATCGACAAATCGATACATTATGTCATTATACCTCACCGTGTCCATATGATTCCAGGAACAAGACACTTGCTAATGACTGGAGTTAGATACGATTTCTGAAGTTGTTGGCGCGAGCGATCAACAAAGTTGATCGGACGAAAGCAAATAATCGCGTAAAGTCTCGCCGTTTGTCAAGTACGTAAGTGGTATTAAACGCAATTGACTCGAGATTCCCGATTACTTCGTAATGAGGAGAGAGAATCCATCCTGGCATTTTATCGGACGTCGTTTAACACTCGCGTCCGTCCGTTCGCATCGCGTCGCATTTTCGCGTAGACGTATCGCCGACTCGCCCGCATTTAATAGAAACGGCTGATGCCCATCGACCTGTCAATAATATCAAAATTGTGTACCGCGGTATTCCGCGAGTTAGCTACAAACGTAATTATTGGAATAAATTTGCATGACTAGAATCGGGTCGTTCCATCTCTCGATAGATTCATTCCATCGGTGGGCCAATCACGGTACACGCTTCCAATGGAAATACGTTCTAATTGGTACAATAGGATGGACTCGGCTGTCATGAAGTTTATAAACTTTCCGCGTCCGCGTCGCGTGTATTAATTTCGACGGAGTATATTTTCAATTATGCCGTCCGCTCAAATTTATTCGTAATTATTCGATCAAGAAGAATACTACAAAATGTAAATACGATTTCTTATAATAAAGAAAATTCGAACATTATGATATTGTGATACGACATACAATCGTCAATCACAAGCACGTAGTATTTTTTGTAATGTAAATAATACAGAATATTTTTACAGATAAATTTTATTTATTATGTTACTTTTCTTTACTTTAGTTTTTTTACTTCTTTACTTGTCAATATAAAATAACGTTTCCTAATAACATACGTATCACTGATTAAGATACTTTACTGCCGTCATGTTAACTAATTCAACGTCATTTGCCGGTGCAATTATCTACTCCGAATGTATATTACATTTATCCTTCGGAAAATCGATCGATCGTTTCGTTTCGCGCAAATGTGTTCAATGCGATACGAAGTCCCGGGAGCCGATTATTTATAATTTCCCAAGGAGCGCGACACAAAAGTGGAGAGCTTTGCTTCTTTATTCGCGGGATCAAACGCGAAAAACAGAATGAAGATGTAGATCCTCGTGAATCGCTCCGCCGTGACCCCGAGCACGCTGGAAGGATTAATCCTCGCTGGATGATATCACACACACACACACGGCGGGGACCTAACAACGAGGCGCTTCGACCTGTGGACCGCTCGGAACTGGTTTCCGAAATGATCCACCCGACTCCGACCCACACAACGCAAGACAACGGCGAGACCATTCCTGCCGCGCGCGCTCGCGATGACGCGAGCGCGAACGCCTCATCTCCGCGCGGAGAAAGAGGTCTTCCCGTCGCTCCAGTCCCGGCGGAATCAGATACGCGAGACTCGAGTCCATCGCCATAATTTCACGAATAAAAGGCGTCAAATAGATCTGGCTCAGAATAGAAACGTAACGTCAGAATTGACCTCCTCTCCCCGGATGATCTACCGGATCACATTGCAACGGAACACATCCTGACCTTTTCACGGTCTTCCACAAGTCGCGGTGACAGCGATATACATTACCGTTTAAAAGTTTGGAAGCACTACCTTCTTAAGAAAAACAACAGCGGTGCTGATAAAATTCTTCAAATGAAATATTTCCTTGGAAAATGATTAGAAACAAATAATACTGTGTTCAATAGTTAAAACATACAGTAAAGTTTCTCATATATGTTTTTCTTTAGAAGTATTGGCACGACTGTTGTTTTTCTTAAGAAGCTAGTGCTTCCATACTTTTGAACGGTACATCGCATGGACAAAATATCGTATTGACTAGCAATTAGTTTACTTTAAATCACAATTAAAAGCTGAGTGAAGAATGTTGGAAGAATGATCGTAGTGTTACCCCGCTGCGTTTCCTGCAGCTGACACTACGATCATTTTTCTAAAAACTGCTCACTCTACAGCAACTCGTAACATTTCTAATTCAGTTTCGCGATTGCAACTTTTTTTCTAACGGAGTCGTGATATATAAGTCGGCGATACATGAAAAAAAAATATCGATTAATAAGCACAATGTGAAGTTTTAGATCAAATATGCTTGCGCGTCGAATAACGGCGTATCGCAGTTATTAGTTCGGAACGGGAAAAAGCGCGGGACTCGAAGAAAATTACGAGCGAACAAAACGCGCCGGTTGCAATTGCAGTTATAGTTGCTTGAAAACAACATTCAGCCTGAGAGCTATACGAAGCGACAATGCGCCGAAAGTCACTTCTACCCCCGCGCGTGTGCGCCCCGATGCCCTTTTTGCAAGAATAATTACGCGCTATAATTTATACCGGGGAGTCAGTGTCTCTAAAATTTATGCGCGAAGGTGCATACAGCGCGGCGGCGACGGCGGCGGTTCGCGATCGCCTTGAAAATGCATGCCCGCGTCCTCGCCACGCCGGAGGAAAAGTGCATCGAGACACGAAACCCCGGGACTTGACTTTTCGAAGTTTCCTGCGCGCGTCGCTCGAAGGGCTTTATCCGACGAACGGCCCGAACGACGAGCCACGCGACGTACCTTTCAAGGTGAGCGGGATTCGTCTTCCCGCTTGAAAAAAAAACATCGACGAATGGACCGGCGGAGGTCTCTCTCTCTCTCTCTCTCACTCTCTCCCGCGTGCTTCAAGTAGCTTCAGACATCGACGCATACGAAATTTTTGTCCAGCAAAACGTAAGACTTTCGCGTTGAGTTATAAATAACTCTCCCCTTCGATAAGCTGCGAACAGAAAAGTGTATCTCACGCGACGATACAAAGTATAAAAATTTTAATTTGAACGGTTATGGTTCGTAACCTCGTGTCTCATAACTCCACGCTAAGCTCCCGATTTAATTCTGGCTGAAATGCAACGTGATTCAACGTTCTGATTGCATTGTTAATGCGACAGCTCTTATCTCGACGGTCGAGATCGCTCGTCCGGTAAAAAGAAAAAGTTCTGCGAGAGAGCCTACCTACGAACGTCTTTCACGGTATAGGAATTGTGAATCGCGATATGTAAAATGATATGTGCTGAACAGGAAGAAGGGGAGATATACCTGCCTTCGTTTCGTTGTTATATGTAAAAGCGAGGAATTGTCAGAAAACGGACGTAAATATATATACGCGCGTCTCGTTACGAAATAGAAACAATTATTTTAACTTACTTCCTCGCAACTTATCCTAAATATCTCACGTAAAATTCTTAAATAATTTAATTTCTACTTAAATATTTATTAGCTTCTGTTCTTTTACCCATAAATTACAAAATAGTAAAATTTTGCTACAATATCCTTTAAAAAACCTTAAAATGTTTCATAAATTGCTAAAAAGAAATCACAGTTTCCACAATTATTATAAAAAAACCGATCAACTTGAAATCAATTATAAAGTCTGCGAAAAGACGCGAAAGGATCGTAAATACTAAAAACGATTATCTCCAGCGTCATACGTCTAAAAAAAAATGAAGAGAGAGAAAAGAAACAAAAAGAAGAAAAACGAGGTGAAGCGACTTTCGAATCCATTCGGAAGATTCGCAACCGGACCTACTACCAGATCCGACGCGAGCAACCCGGTCGTAGAGCGCGAACTGGTCAAACGACATTTTCCACGTTGCAAGGTGCCTGCAATTTCTACCGGAGAGATGCATCCCGCCGATGCCTCGGTGCCTCGGCGGCAAACTCAAACTACGATCGACTTTGAGCTCACTCAAAACTTCGATGCGCCGTAGCGCGTGTAGCTAAGTTCTCTCACAGAAGCCGAGAGACGTGAGAGAAAGAAAGAGAGAGAGAGAGAGAGAGAGGGGAAAGGGGGACAGAGAGCGAGAGAGGAGGCAACCGCATCGAAAGATAGAGATAGGTTGAGATGAGATGGAAGGAGACGAGAAGGAAGAGAGAAAAAGAGAGAGAGCGACGAAGAGGAAGAGGCTGAGTTGGAGGTGTGGAGGAGGAGCAGGAGAAGACGTGGAGAGAAGGCGAGAGGCGAGGAAGGAGGATTCGAGGAGGCGGCCTTGAGAACACGGACCACGGAGAGACCAGCGCTGAGGTAAAGCGCGAGAGGGAGAAGAAGGGAAACGCACACACACAGAAGGGAAGACGGAGAAAGAAACGGAGTGGAGCGAGAGAAGAGGGAGGGGAGCGCGGGACGAGAGAGTCAGAGACGGGAGAGACCAGCCGAGCCAACTTCAACGCGAACGAACTGCTTCACTGGCAAATCATTCGCGGTTCTCATCTCGCGTCGTTGCGATTCTTTTTCGAAATCGTAGCAGCGAGGAGGGAACGAGGCGGAGAAATCCTCGCGTCATCGTCCAAGTTTCCCCGAGTCATCGGGGGTCCAAGCTTCGAAATCTACGGGGCGTCTCGATACTCCGCGGATCACTCTCCTCCGAGTATCACGAAAGGGTGGGATCGAATCGGAGATTCGCGAGACGAACGACACTCGCGCGAAACACTTCCTCGATCTGGACGTGCCAGCGAATTCCTTATAACATTTTAAAATCTCACGCACCGACGCGACGCGCCGGACACGCGGTTACGCAATCGAAATGATGCAAGAATGGCGATACGGCGAACGCGCATCAATGCGAGCCGACTTTACGTCTTGTACGCCGCATGACGCGAGAACCCGACGATTTAGGCTGATATCTCTCGCGTTATACAACAAATTTGTCGGACAGCCAACAAGCTGGATGTAACTCGCGAGATTATAAATTATATAAATATCAGATAGATTTTGCGACGGATTTGCCAACGTCGGTTAAATTTATCTCTCTTCTGCCTTTTTATGTAATCAGAAGTGCAGAAATATGGAAAGCGAAGGAATACGTAAAATTACGTTTACGAAGTTCGACGATATTAGCAAAATCCCAGTCCTTTTATGTCAAAAGACACTCTCGTTCGACTTCGTGCTTCACACGTCATCCTCGTGATGAGAACCGCTGAAACGAAGCAGAGCGCGCGCTCTCGGCGCAGGTAGGTCGCTTGAACCCACGGCTCTCTACGGAATATACGGACACTTGGCGAGGTTCGCGAGGTCGCGTGCGCTGCATTTGGACAGGCAACGATAATCCCATTATTTATAGCTCAATGTTTGATTTCAGTCTATCGGTCGTTATTTCCGCGCGCCGACACCGGCTACACCCGCATAGCTTGACGCCGAAAGTGTCAACCGGTCTCGACACTTGATAGTCCAAATTTGTGTCGTCTTCATGCATAAAAAAAAGAAACTAACGATATATTTTCTGAGAGTTTTGACAATTATTTCGAATACTAAGCTAAAAAAGAAAATATATATTATTAGCCTTTTGTTATGCATGATGAGGACCGATACAAATTTTGACTGTCAAGTGTCGAATTTGCGAGGAAATACTTTTATAGTACGGACTGTAATAGTTGACGATATAGATCATTTCTTCTTTGCTAAAGAATTTTTTCTCTACCCACTAAATTAACTAGTATTACTAGTCTACTAGTAAGTACGCGTAATACGAGAATAGCGGACGTACTACGGGCTTATTCACGAATGAATTATTCGTTGGAGATG
This sequence comes from Temnothorax longispinosus, assembly GCF_030848805.1. Taxonomy (NCBI): domain Eukaryota; kingdom Metazoa; phylum Arthropoda; class Insecta; order Hymenoptera; family Formicidae; genus Temnothorax; species Temnothorax longispinosus. Next base: position 20,496,650 of record NC_092359.1, on the reverse strand, counting down.
AAAGAGCAGGCATATAAGTGCTTCTTTATTTACGGGAGACCATCAAGTTGAAATAGCGGCGCGTGTAAAAATAAACCATCCGAATTGTCGTGACAGTGTCCGTTGTTGAACCGGCCACAGAGAGAGAGAGAGCGAGAGCTCATTTGCCGCGTTTCTTTCCGCCGCGTTTCCGATGCGAGGTGACGATGTTAATCGCGCGAGCCGGAGACAGGTCGTTAGGCGCATTCGCGTGGCCGGGATCTGGATAAACGTTCGCTGTCGAAACTGTGAATGAACGAGCGAATGAATTAAACGGGCGCTTTGTCGCAACACCTCGAGTGTGCTAACGAAGTTTGTGACGCGCGAGCGTATACACGCGCTTCCGCGCCCGTAACGCCGCGCGCGACATTTTATAAATAAAGCGCGGCAACACGTATACGCGTCGCGCTGTCGCCGTTAAGAGCGAGACAAAAGAGAAACTGTCACGATGAGTTAATCAATGTTTAGTTTAGCCTCTCTGGCCCGATATTATCAAATCCACGCGAGTGTCTCGAAAGAGAGACGCCAATGCTTTCGCAACATTAGCGAAACACACCGGCTGTAAACACTGTTTCGAATTTGCGTCCAAAAGATTTCGAGGATAAATTCCTTGGCTTATTCATGCGCAAAGTTACACGGCAAATTATAACAAATGAAGACGAACGATCGATATTTTCACCTCAACGTAGCGTCGTATTTAATTCTGAAATAATTCTGAATAAACAAATGTTTCGTATTGCTTCGAATACGAAATTAAAGGCCAATTATATTTCTATTCGAAAAGTACAAGTGCTGGCGACAAAATTATTACATTATTTTTCAATATACATTATTTGCTTGTCAACACACTTTTTGCAGCATTCTATCAGCTCCCTCATACTTCATATTCTTAGAATAAAATGTTTTTGGTTCTTAATTCTGAAATAATTCTGAATAAACAAATGTTTCGTATTGCTTCGAATACAAAATTAAAGGCCAATTATTTTTCTATTCGAAAAGTACAAGTGCTGGCGACAAAATTATTACATTATTTTTCAATATAAATTCTTCGCTTGTCAACATACTTTTTGCAGCATTCTATCAGCTCCCTCATACTTCATACTCTTAGAATAAAATGTTTTTGGTTAATTGTGTAGCCAGGAATGTACCGGTTACTTTATCAAACCTTTCTATCCATTCATACTTTCCTCTGTATTATACACAGTTATCTCCGTACTATATTACCACTCCTCCGTAAATTTCAATCAGTTTTACGCCTTTTGTTCGTAGAAATGATCTTATCTTATTATAACGCGCTGCTCGATACTGGTGCGCACAGCGAATGGTGCTCCCAATACTTATCATTGGTTACAAAGCTAAATACTACAGGTCTTAGAGTTGCAATTGACATTATAACTTTTAACCAAACATTTTAAATAAAAAAATCGCCCTTACTTTTTTATTTATCCTCATATAAGCAATCCAAATTGAAATAGCGGACGAGATACCGTGAAGAAACTATCACTGACATCGAAAAATAATCAAGCGAACAATATCGAGCGTATCGTTACGCATCATCGGGCACGTTCACGAGAGCCTAACAAACCTGCAGTCAGCTCAGCCGATCGTGCATCGGCTCGAGGGGGGGGGGGAGTCCCTTCGCGCGTCGGTGACATCCGATAGCGGATTCGTGAGCGCTCGAAGATAAGAGATGTTTACACTGACGTTCGAGAAATGCAGCCTACGTGTAAACACGCGCCGCCGTTGCAGTGATTCGTGAGAGATCTTCTTTAAGTGGGTGTAATCGAGGAACCTTTCGAGGCAACCTGACCCATAAAACTTAACGGGTACGTACGTGTGTATAGATCGACTATCGGGTATCGGGCCAGATAAGGGAGTAAATGAGCGGGTCGGGTAAATCAAGGGAATCTCGTGGCGCCATTGATCTCGGCGCGAGCGCGAGAGCGGGTGGCTTTCACGTTGTTTCACGGGCGAATCTGCACACGCGAGGCGATTATGCACGTTGAAATCATAATCGTCGGCCGAATATCGATTTGTAAAGCCCAATCGGTTCGCTGAGGGGCTGAGCATTGATCACGAGTTTTATCAACCTCGAGATTAATTCATCTATATTAATTCCGCCGGTCGGTATCTGTGCTATGGTGCCGGATAATTATGTTTCATTAGGTTTGGAAAATCGTGAAAGAAATGCGCGTGTGGCTACAAAATTGATTATACGAATGCCATTTCTCTCATTCTCACGCGGAAATATTTTATAGCCCGCTAAAATATTTCGTCATTTTATTAACGAGAATTTTTAAATCGCGGCACGTTGTACGTGTTGTAAGAAATTCATGACGCCGACAGAAATTTTGGCCATGGCCGTGTTAATTAAATTAAAACTAATTACCCAGCAAACCCTAGTAATTTACATTTGGTGTGCTATTACACTGAGGTTTCTAATTAAAATAAACATAGCTTCGTTTGCTAAGTTCAGCGCGTGGTGCCGGGACGGATGCGGCCCTGCCTGCGCGAAGGAAAGCTTGACAATCCGGGGAGACGTTTGCCAAATTACACCTGTCCCAAGAGACACCTGCATCGATGTTTCTAGGTAAACCGTGACTCAGGGAAACCTTTCTCCTCTTTGTCTGTACTTCGCCTATCTTTTTCTCTTTCAATAATTCTCGGTGTGCTAACAATACTGTCCGACACTCGACATTCAAAGAAGAAGGAAGACACTCAACTCTTGTATCAATGTGTAGATGTTTGTTTCTCCAAGAAAAAGATAAACATGATCTTTCCAACTCTCGAGAACCTCTTTTCGCAACAATTAGTGTATTGATGCAATTGAATGCGAATAAAAAGAAATTTCATCTATGGGCTCTGCATCAGGAAGAAACTAAAGACCGAATTATTTGTTGATAAGTGAATGAAACATGCAAAATGTAACTTTTCATGGTAACTCCTAAACTGGAATTTAGTCTGTAATTGCAACACCGATATCTTCTTCCATCGCCATGCAACGTGTAACACACGGGATCCCAATAGTTTACGTGCCGCACAAAGTTCGTACATGTTCCTCATCCGTAATTGGTCACCCAATTACACAGATTGAACGTCACTCTCCTGACGGACGGGCGCGGACTGACTATTTATTAAAAAGATTAACATCCACGTAAGAGCAATATGAGTTGCTGATTGCACGGAAGTTAATTTCAGGGAAGAATAGAGGGGAGTGGAGAAAACCTTGTAATACAGCAACAAAATCATTTCGCCGGCTCGATAATTCTTTCGCCGCCTCGGCGACTTCCGGCGCGCGCGATCCATATGCATCATGCGCATACGTGTGCGTATGCGCGTACGTGTACATGTACGCTCCCCCTTACCAAGCGGCGGGGTGCGCGCCTTCGCGTATGCTCGCCTTGAACCTGCCGGGCCGCGCGGAGAAGTTTCACGAGAAACTGGAACCGACCGACGCGATACGGCCTGATACGCTCTCTGCGCACGGCTTTATGCACAACAACGGCGACCGGTGCATCTCTTCCTCGCGTACCTCTCTCCGACAGAATAAGCTCTCCCTTCCCCTCATGCCCTGGACTTGCTCCATCGAAGGAAAAAGCTAACTTAAACTTTTCCTCTCAAGCGCGGATTCGATGTTTACCGTGTAAAACTGACGAATATTTCTAAAATTTTGCTGTATGCCTGATTGTATGTAATGAACACAGTTGCAGAAATTCTCGCGTATCATTCAAAAGGGTTAGAATAAGAAATGCTTTTTATTTCTTAAAATGCAATAAATGTAAAGATGTGTACCGACACTTTTTCTGTGTTTTAATATTCCGAAAGACGACACTTGCTAAATCAACTATATTATGGATATAGGAGGTTTGACAAAAATATCCGATATGTCTAGACAGACAGCGATTGAAGATTCATTGGTTTAGTTCGACAGGATATGGTGTAAAATACAGAATTCAAAAAGTACAGTAAAATATGTTGAGTTAATTATTTCTCGGCAGAAGAGCATTTTTACTTAAAATACTTTCATGTATCAAATATGTAATGTAAAGATATTACGTAATGTAGAAAGTTACTATACGCAAACGATGCTTCGGCAACGGAAAAAAAATTTCTCGAATGACTGAATGACGAATTAATCGGGCAGACCGCAATGAATCTACAATTCCACTCAGTGGTAGCTTCTTGCCGGTGTAAAAGTAGATCGCGATCCGTACAGAGTATCTTGCTGATACTCTAAATGATTCGCACGTGCGCCGGTTATATCGCACCGGCGCGGCGCTTACTTTATATACCCCTGTAACATAACTAGAGAAACACCGTGCGAGACGTACGTGCCGCACGCTAATCCCGCTCTAGTCCCGCGCTAGCGGAAAGCCGCTAGAAAGACAGCCCGCGGCTGTCTCCCGCTTGAAACGAGAAACGACTATGTTGCAAAAACAAGAGGAGAATCGTCTTGCATCGAAGAGCACGGCTGTTATTATTGTACGCGCTTAATTGTAAGGAGTGTTCTGGTAACCGGAGATAGCTGCATCGCCGTTGATACCAAATAACATAATCTCGTACATATCTATAATGGGTCTGTAGCCAATAATAATCTATCCTTGCAATCCCCCTACTCCCTGTACTCCTTTCCCTGTATAAATTACATTATAAAATTTGTATCTCAGAATTGAGCATATGCTTCAATTAATATACTTGGAAATAACTCGGAATTTCTCCGCAAAAATGTAGGCTAAGCGTCATTTTTTCTAATTTATAAATCTAAAAATTAAATATTTTCAAAAGCATAAAAATTAACAAATTATAATTTTAAAAGCGCACTTAAAGAAGTATGAAATAAAATCTGTATACTTTAATACGCGATATTAAGTCACAGCATTTAAAATTTAACTTAAACGTTTGCGAAAGATTTATAATTTTGACAAGTCTCACGAAGCATTTTGTAAATTTCGAAAAATCTCGCCGCGTGTGAAGAAAATCAACGTTGCGAGACCTTGAAAGAGAGGCAAGGTGCCGATTCGCTTTTGTCGTGAGGCGATCAAGGTTCTTCTTATCCTACCGAGAAGGCCCGCGATAAGATAAGGCCGCCGACGGCGGCGCTCGTACTTCCGATCATGCTTTGAACGCTACGCCCGCGCTCGATATTCTTCGTCGAGCTATTCGCGATTAATTTTATTTTACTTACCTCACATCGCGAATCTAACACAATAAATATTTCTTTTACGATGACATTGACGTGCGATAATGCCTACCAACGCGTGAAGCTATCACGACAACTCGTGTCGACTCTGTCACCTTCGTAACTGTCTTAGAAACACTTGAACACGTGCTCCAGACGTTTTTTACAATGGTTACAAAATTTCGAGAACCCGGTTAGACTACCCGATACGTCATCGCTCATTTCGCGATAACGCTTCGTGTATTTTTCTCCCAAGCAAATTTGAAACAACACCTTCGCGCGCATGCACGCGTAATCTCAGTATGCAGCCGGTGCAAATATTTGAATGATGTAATGTACGTTATACCTGGGGAATTTTAGAACAAGAACGTCAAAGGTTGCGCTTTGCGCAGATTAACCAAATTCTTTTTGGCGTTCTTTTTGCTCTCGAGGACGACAAACCAGAACTAAATCTTCGTGTAACGTCTCACTCTGAAATAAAAAGTTGTTCAAAAGCTATAAAATTTAAATAATAATACAAAAATTTATCATTATATTTTCTTATATAAATTATCGCACTTCAACAGTAATCGTATCGTCTATGATAATTCCGATCACAAAATAATTTTCAAAAAAACTGCACACTCTGCTCTAGCAGGAAAATTAACGATCCAAAGTTGATTCAGAAAAATAATTAGAGACATAAGAATGCTGCGACATTAAAGCAACATCTCCTAGGTGAGACAATGGTCTGGGTTTTCCCAAGTTACGAAGTTGCACATATGCTAAGAAGCTCAGTCAAGTGTTGCAAGCTAGTAGCAATTCAGCGACAGTATACATAAATGCGGGTCTTCTTATCTGCATTACATATCGCGATTAATCTTGCGAGACGATACTACCTGAGTTTAGCTCGATTAAAAGCAAATTCTCTCAGTAAGATACGTTTGCGTGAGATATCTTAGAGTCGATCGAAAAATACTTTAATAATCACGCTTTAAAACTTTTCAAATATTCTACATGAAATTTCATGATAAAGAAGCTTCATGATGAAGCATTAACTCCTGACAAAACACTCGGCGTGACGGTCAATCAGAAATTACCAGCGATGGCGGGGCTTGAACGTTTCGCGTATGTTAAGTGGAATTGTCGAGTACGAACATACCTACTTAAAAAGAAAGCTTTGGCCACAACTCTGTGAGCAAAGTAGCATCGTCATTCGTACGAATGTACCAGGGTGGAACGCTTATGTTAATGAGCCCGTGCGATTACCAGACGGGGACGGTGAGCGTAGAGATGATGCCGAGGTGATAGAGACGTCCAGACCGGATACGAAGAAGGCCGAGGAGGAGAAGTACCGGATAATCGTCGTCATGCACATACCGAGGTATCGACGTTCTTAACCCCCGACTACTTTTTCCTCCGCAAGGCGAGCCCCGGCGAAGGAGGAAGTCGCGGACGGACGTGCATGCACACCTGCGCCAGGGGCACCTCCCACCTGCGGGGCACCTGAGACACACCGAGAGATACCGCGAGACGAAGACGACTTCTTTTTCGTCGCACCTGACCGACAGCGAGCCACTCGCGTATATATCTGGTGAAACCGATAGTCGTTTTTCTCCAATCTCGCGCATGATTTTTACATCCGAATTTCATCTATAATAAGAAAACGGCTACTGCTCGGGAGCAAGTTCTATTTTCGCGGAGAAGCAGACGGAGTCTGCTTTTTATTACGTGTCTTATTATAAACTCGTGTAAACGAGCGAATTTTTGGCGGGCCAATCGGCCGATTTTAATGGCTATTGGAAACGTGGTTGTGGACGAACCTGCGTTGAGATCGACGATTTAGCGATCATATTATTCAGAAAATCTTCGCAGACTTTTGCGGATATCTACATTGTATTATTCTCAACCGTGTTGCGCGGAGCCAACTGTGCAACGGTGACCAGGAAGATCCTAGCCGAGGTAACGGATTCTCGGGGTATACTGTTACTACGCCTGAGAGAACGTACTAGTGAGCGACTACCGGACGATTGGCACGGAACGAAGTATCGAGCCGTAAAACAATTGTCTAAAAATACCCGCGGTGGAAAAAACTCGCCGGCCCGTGATCGAGTCACGGGATAATCTTGAACCAATCGAAGACAAGCCGTGAATAATCTTAACTTAATATTGTCCGGATGTTTCCTATCCGCTACCCCTTTCAATTTATCCTTCTCCGTTCGGATTATACGATGCGCTGGAATGGCTTTTCGACGATAAATTTAATAGGCATTAAAATAATTATATATACATATATGAATATACTCACTTAGAAATCGTTATAGAAACATCAAACAACGTATTTTTACCGTTAAGAAATATTACCGCACATTAATCGCAAGTGACCGTGCATCTTCCCACTTTTTATCCAATAATTTATACAATGTAACGCTATTGTGTTCTTGCAAAAAAAATTATAGATTATGATCTGATTCAGAAAAAGAGATAGAAAAAGAACGCATGGTCAATAAATGTGTGAACTTTTTGTCACCGTTCTTGACCGGTGGTATCGATTACACGCTGAAAAATTACTTTATCGATACTTATTTATTCTCCAGCCCGAAGCAAAGCGATTGCTCGGAGCGATCTAGTAGAAAAAACTCGACACGTGGAGAATTTATCGTTGATTAGAAAATAATTTCATATGAATATTGGAGCGTGTCGCGATTATCCGCGGGGCAGAAACTAAGATAGCGCACAAGCGGCGGCAAGTGCTGAGCTTCGCGGGAGATTCCTTCGGCCACGCGATACAGTTTTTCGTAAAACCTCGCGTGACTACTTTCCAACCCTCCCCCTTTCCCTCCTCCATCTACCCTTCCTCGCGCGGGCCCGAGAAAAAGTTTACATACGCCTTCACGCAAAGTTCCACCCCGACTGGCGCGGCGGCGAGACGCACGTGCGAGTGTTCTTTCGCGTGACGGCGAACTGTTATGGCCGGTATGACGACAGATTACCTATTTATATCACTGTACAGGGCGTCTCAGAAACTTCGCGTTTTCTATAAAGCATGGAAACAAAATTAAAAAAATATATATATCGAGGTGTAACAAGATTTTAAATGACTTAAAGGAATTGAATGTTAAAACGACTGAATTAATTAATTCCAATTTCGAAACACAAATAAATAACGAAAAACTTCAATTTATCTTAAATCTGGTTTACTTCAATAACATTTTGATTTAAAAATTTAGATAAAAGTATCGACGATCAGTGCTACTCTCGTTGAGTAGCAATCAATTTCAAATTTATTAAAAAGTTAGCAATTGAAAGAAAATTTCTGATAAATCCTGTATAATTCGATTTCTCCCTCCCCACAGCAATCCGCGAAATTGCCTTTGAAATATCGAAGATCTTTTCTTCGGAGAAAAATAAACGGAAACACGCAGCGGTTTTTCGATGTCGAGCGAGATATCGGCGACGTATGTATTTATTTTCACGTATGATCGAGTATGCAAATTATTCCTTCTGTCGTAATTTTGACGTTTATGGCACATTCATTACAGTTGCTATGGCAGGGAAGCACTATTAACCATATCGATCTTATGAAAATCACGCCTGCCAAACGCGACGAAAAATTTGTTCGCGACTAGAACGTAATATCGATTTTATACGCTAAAGTCTTGGAACCACGCTCTTTCCAGCATAATCCCGTAATCATCTTTGCAATTTGTAATATGCGACAATTGAAATAAAAAAATAAACATTTAGAAAAACGAAGAACCGTTATCGATCATATGATCATATCAGTCTGTCGGTAAACCACTACTCCGAGAAAATCGCGATGCAGATCCCATAAAACTATTTTTAGAATCATCTTGCCAAGTCAAACAGTCATAAAATCTTGTTTGTTCCTAGTAATGTGAGTCATGAAGAAAATCGCGATTTTCGAAAAAGAATTAAATGATAAAATATTAAAATTTAATTTAATTCGAACTTTGCTTTTATAATGCGAAATGTCACATTTGTATGTGATAGAATAAATCTTGAAATCAATTATGTACATCTTATGGATTATCGTTATGTTTTATAGATTATGTGCCTATTATCATCAATTTTCGTTTAATTTTATACAGACAATCAAAGTGTTAATACGTTTTAATATGTCTTTTTAGATCGTCAAGTACATAAATTAATGCAATATTGAAAAGCACAAGTATAATAAAATAAAAATAACATAGTTCAAAAAAGATGTTTAAAACATCAGTTTACATATATAAATATATAGACATTATTAAACAGCTTTTTTGTAGTAATATTAATTTCAAATTTAAGAGTATAAATATCTAATTAAAAAATGTTTAATTATGATCGAAAAATTGAGATTTACAACAGCTTCTATCGCCTCTCGAAACTTTGGGGCAGCAATCGACAGAGTCGTTGGTTGCAATTCTTTTTTCCCTTCCCGCCCTATTACCACCTCCGCTTCCGTAAGATGTCAAATGTATCGAACATATCGCATTGGCCCTCTCGCGAATTTACCTGTTGTAGTAGTGCGACGGAAAAGGCTGGCAGTTGAAGAACGGGTCGTTGTGCAAATGCGGTTGTCCAGGTACCCCCGGTCCCTGCGGATGCGCGTGCGGGCCCATCGGGCCGCTGGGTCCGGGGCCGCACATACCGGGCGCGCCTTGGGGCTGCATACCGGCCGGCCCCATCATGCCGGCCGGGCCCATCGGATGGGGCGCCGCTGGATGATGCGGCGAGCCGACCATGTGGGGCCCCGGGTGATGGGGATGGGGCGAGGGTCCGCCGCCCCCCATGTGCGGGTGAGGCGTGTGGGGCGAACCGCTCATCATACCGTGGGGCGGCATCGGATGGGGACTCGGCGATGCGCCGTTGAGATGGGGCGCCGCGCTAACCCCGCCGTGCGGGGTCGGCGGCCCGCCGTGCGTCGGCGTCGTCGCCGGCTGCGGCGGCGGCAGACTCGGCGGTCCGCCCGGGCCCGTGCCCGCGAGTGGCGGCAGTGGGCCGTTCGCCATGTTGTTGAGCTGCGTGAGCGATGCCGCCGCCGACGCCATCGCCTGCAGAGGATTCGTGGCGCCGCTCGCCGTGTTGATGCCTAGGTGGTGATTGCTGTTGGCGATGTTGTTGATGGGGTTGCCGCCGCCGAGCGAGTTGTGGCTATTGCTGCCGCTGTGGTTAATGCTGTTGGGGTTGACGTTGCTGTTGCTGTTAGTGGCGACGCCGCCGCCAAGGGATTGCAAGGACGGCGGCAGCGGTGGCGAGCCGGCGGGGGGCGCTGCCGGGCCCCCGAGGCACCGGCCCGACGGACCGGGGGCGGTTACGCTGCTGGGAGCTACCGGCACGCCGGCGTGGAGTGGGATTCCACCTGGAGGGCGCTGTGCCACGCTCACCGCCGGCATCACTCCCCCCTCCACGGCGCTCTTCACCCTCTCCTCGAACTCCCGCTGGGATTTGGACTAGAGAACGAAGCGTGTTCCTTCTTCTCTCTCTCTCTCTCTTTCTCCTTTCGCCTCTTCACTTTCTCCTTTCCTACCACGTTCCTTTTTCCCGCTTTCGTACGATATCTCACTCTTCTTTCTCCGTCACTGTTTTTCCCGCTCTTTTTCCTTCCAAATTTTCCGGTCTTGCCCGAGTTTGGATGACAAGTTTAAAGCACAACTTTCCTCAAACATGTGCAGCAACCACCACCACCTCGAGTGTTTTGTATCCTCCAAATATACGCACTACGAATTTTTTTCAGTCTTGAGATCGCCTTGAAATCGATTACATCTTCGAAACTCCCGTTCCTCGAAATGCCGACACGACGTTGCTTGATTCCTCTGTCACGATCACTGCGAAGGGACGTTACGTATCACTGCACATCGTAGGAGTATCCTTCCCCGGCGTAAACGAGGGGGAGAGTCACGCGTTACCCCGAGGTGCACATCGGACGGAAGGTATCGTGGCGGACTTATGTTTACACGTTAACGCAATCACCCTCACTATATCGCTGAACTCGTGGATGATCCCGGAGAACTTCCCCCACACAGTTACGCGAACAAAAATCTTTCACATATTATCCCACGTGTGAAGAAACGGCCCACCTCTGTTCTCGTCTCAAAAAGGAGCAGCGAATCTCCCTTTCCTCTTATCGCGCGCCCCTCGTGTTTCCCGGTCACTTCGACGCGAGTACTCACTCTTCGCGGATCCTCCCGGGCCCGCTTTTACTCGACGAATACATACGCGCGGGCATGCGTGCGTGCGTGCGCGCGCTCGCTCGCGAGAGTACACCTCCGTTCTGTTTATACGTCGGGGGCGCCTGAATATATAGCGGGCGAGAGAGTACACTCCGATCGCGTGTTCCGAAACGCGCGGTTACGACATGCTCGGCACGCAATCACCCGGTCACGATAAGAGGGGGAGAGAGTTAATGCCACTGGCCAACGACGACGCGTCCGCTGCGGCACGTGGCCGTCACGTCGTCGTGTCGGTCGGTGTCGCGACGCGCAGCAGCGGCAGCAACAACAGCAGCAACAGCAGCATCAGCAGCAGCACCTACGTTGCGGATCAGCGCCGCTCGCCGCCAGCCGGCCATCCTCGCGCGCCCGAGAGAGAGATCACCCTCCTCCCTCCTAACCGCTTACTACCACCGCCTCCTCCTCCTCCACCTCCCCCCCGGCACCTACACGCGGCACGCCGCTACCCAACACACCGCGCCGGCTGCTGCTCCCGCGGGATGATCCCTCGCATCCCTTCTCCCTTCCTACCCCGGCCCCCCTCAGTCGCCACTCGGCGACCCGAAAACCAAACCGGCGCGAGCACGCCGCTGCTCCCCGACCGACCGCGTCACGCGTCCCGGCATTCTCTTCGCGTTCGCGCCTCGGCGACACGAAAAACTCTCTCTTTCTCTCTCTCTTTCTCTCCGGGCGGACACACCGGCTAACGACGGTCACACACTTTCGTGATTTACCTTCAAGTCGTACGCGCCGGTTTTCCAACTCGTTGACTCGCTCGGATTCAGGCCGACTCTCTTTACTCTTTTGTTTACCTCGACGTATACACACGGCTCCGAATTGTCGCGCGCGCGCGCGAGACTCTCTCTCGATTCACCAAAACCACTCGTCTAATGTCGCGACGATTTCATTCACGGGGAACGCGCTCGGCGTACACTCCCGGCGTAAACACTTGCAAACGTATTCCAACGCGATACGACGGGGACAAAGGAGGATAGAACGACGAGAGCGCGTTGCCGCCGCGCGTTGCGCGTTACCACGACGACGTACGGCGCGCGAGCGGCAGAGAACGTAGGATACCAAACTCCACGAAGGCGCTCGCGTTACTGAGGAGCGGCGGGCGCGACGCGCGACGGCGCAGCGGTCGGCTCTCTTCGGCTGCTGCCGAGTGCCGAGGACGCTGCGCGCCGAGCGGCGTGGCGGGGAGCGACGCCAGAAGGGAGGGGGAGCGAGCGACGCGCGCGGTAGAGCGACGAGAGCGAGTGGGGAGAGAGAAGGGTGGAAGATCGTGGGACCGCCGTCGTTCGGGTGGTAGATCGGAACACGAAGGTAGAGGGGAGGGGAGGGGGACGCAGAGAGAGAGATGCCGGGCGGCGAGGGAACCTCATGCACACGATGTTGCCCGCGAGAATGAAGAAGGTGGTGTGGAGAGGGGTGCCACGTGAGCGCCCGACGCCCGGCGTCCACGGCAAAACGGCGGACACGGTCCCAACCTCACGTGTGTCGTGTGCCCGGCGAGAGAAACCCCTTTCTCCGAGAGGATTTCGGAAACTCGAGAGCGACCGGCGCAAGCTGCTTCGTCCACTTGGCGGAGCGGAGTTTGATAAGGCTGATATGAAATTTCGGAGTAGGAAATATCTAGGAAATATCGTGCTGCTCGTGCGAGTTCGTGTTCGGAATTAATTTACAGGCGGTTGATGAATTCGGTTGAAATTGCGTGGAGTGGCGTAATTTTTCTTTCCCTTTTGTTTCTTTCTTTCTTTCTTTTTTTTTTTAAAGCTAAATTGCTGTTTAGTCCGTGGTGTCGTGGGTTAGCATAGCCTGATCGATCCTGTCATATTCGTGTGTTCCGATTTCTTCGTCACGTGTGAATCGTGTGATGCCTATAAAGAGATTACACAGATATATATCTTTTTTTCTTCCAATCTGTAAATAGAACTCGCGAGGTATAATAAAGCGCTTCTCTAGCAACGTCGCGAGTTGCATTTAACGGCGGCCGTGTTTAGGAAATTCGAACGTATGTACGTACGGGATGTGGCCGCGTAACGAGATCCGGAAACGCCAGTGTCCGATTCCGTTTGGTAAATTGTTGCTCGTGAAGGAGGAAGTCGGTATCTACGGTCAAAGTCGGCGGGTGGATACGAGAAGTTTCACTTTCCGTGCGATTCGAATCGCTCGGGCTTTCCCCGCACTTCTCCCCCCTCCCCCTTTCCACCTTCTCCGTTTTCTACCTTCTCGTAAGGATTGATTCGAGGGTGTCCGCTAGGATCACCGTAGTCCGGAAATCCGATTCATCGTAATCGGGGTCAAGTTGAACGTATTTGTACGACGCGCGAGGAAGAAGAATCACCCTTCGCCCGTCTTGACGTGCACCGACGTGCCGAATTGACCAATCGATCCACGAGCGTAAACACCTCGCGCAACTGCGCTCGCCCGAAAATTCGTCACAGTTCTAACATTATTTCGTTCATACATCTTTCGGATGATATTAGAATAATAAAGCGGAAAATAATGAAGAAGAAAGTCCTAATCGTAAGCGACTCTTCCAAATAGATCTACATCTGGAAGTGTGACTCTTGTCACACGGACTTTTTAATAATTTATTCATATAATTGAATTTAATATTGTTTATAACTGCCTAGTCTAGTCATGTTCCTTCAATTTGAAGTGAGAAATCTCGGAAATACATTTTTTAAATAATTTTTAGAAACTGTACGGTTTGAAACACAAAGTTAATCTTACCGTGATAGCAACGTGCGGCAACGCATTCGATGCGCGAGATGGAGATTAAATACAGAAATCCGCTGATTTGCGGTAGGAAAATCGCATTTTGAGGCATTAAGCATCGGATATTTTCCCGATACAATGAAACCGGAAGGTTGTTCTCTCGAAAACACGGGTCAATTTTCGTAGCCGTGTGCAATTTCGATTTCTTTCTCGCGGTTGCCATGAGGAAAATCTCGCGAATCACGAATATCGAACTCGCGCGGGATGTCAGTTCATGCAATGTGCGCACAGCGACAATATAAAATAAACAAATTCGATATTTACAGCACACATTACCAGATACGTCAAATGCGATATAAAATCGTAACAAAATTCTACAATTAATGAAAAATGTGTATAACTTGATTATTGTACAATATTCTTATACAAAGTTATTCAAAGTTTACTTTGCGGCAGACAGATTTGAAATTAATACAAATGAATTAATAATCGCAAGAAATATCCGCGGATTTGAAGTCCAACGACTAACGAAAGCCTCATCCGCGACAATCGTTATGTACGCCGTTTTTTTTTTCTGAACGCCATGCCAAAAAAGCCGTGCCAAAAGAAGCTTACTAATTGGATCACCGATAAAGTAATTTCGGATTAAAAAGTAATCGATCCGCCGCGTCGCCGTTCTCGCAGTTGCGGGTAAGAGAATAGTCTGCGAATCATTGTGCAGCGGACGGCAGATTAAAGTGGATGAAGAAAGATAGAAAAGACGGAAAATTGTAAAAATCCGCAGTTGGAGATTCGAATGCCGCTGGAATTATTCGATTACATTTCTTCTATTTCGTCGTCCAACATGCGATTTAATGCTTATTGTAAGTAATCAATTTAGTTAGTGAGAAACAAGATAGAGGATACTCCAATCCATAGAGATATTCCAATAAAAATAATATAGGATTATAACTGAAAAGAATTATAAAGCAAAACAAT
This sequence comes from Temnothorax longispinosus, assembly GCF_030848805.1. Taxonomy (NCBI): domain Eukaryota; kingdom Metazoa; phylum Arthropoda; class Insecta; order Hymenoptera; family Formicidae; genus Temnothorax; species Temnothorax longispinosus. Next base: position 20,481,557 of record NC_092359.1, on the reverse strand, counting down.
TGTATATATTCTACATTCTTTGAAAAATGTTTAATTACAGCATATTTCGCGATCTCGGTAATAAGTGGATTTCGAAAAAAGTGCGAAATTCTGAAATGGCATGGCGTATGATGCTGCGATTGAACTAGACAAGTTCGAAACAATATAAAGTCAACAACTGCTTCGCGATCTAAGTTGATCGTAGCATGGAGTAAAGGACTCAGGTAACTCCAGTGCCTGGCTACGTAGGTAGAGTTTGAGATAAGAGGTATCATTGTCCGTGCGGAGAGGCCGCAAGTCGACCGCTTACAAAGCACTGGAGAAATTCCGGATATCTTTCACCGTTTAACGGAAAATACGCTGTAATCCTTTTGACCTTCACCTTCTCAATTCAAAGTTTCTTCGCTTGTTTGTTGGAGAGAGGGGGGGGGGAAGAAATAGGAAGAGAGAGAGAGGGACGTCATTGATATATTTAACGCATATTTAACTCGTCGTCGCAAAACATCAGCGTCGAAAATAGAATGACTCGCGGCATTCAAGCATAAAACTAAACGCGATCACAGGCATCTTTTTTTTTTCCAGAATCAGAATCGCGCCAGTCTAGAACCCGTTACCATAATAACATTCTCTACTTCTCGATCCCGAGTTCATCGAACTTCTGCGTTACCTCGCTGATTTCCTTTCGTTCACTACAAATTGTTTCGCGATCTCCAACGATAATTAGCAATTCGTTCACTAGATTAACAAAAAATCTTGACATCATGATCTTTGATTTTCCAAAGGGCAACTACTTCGATCTCGAGAATCTCTTTCTTGGATTCTTTTTTTTTATTTTAGAATCAACGAACGAGCGAGTGAGAGAGATGACGCTTGCTTTAAGATTAAAATAAAATATTTTTTTTTTACATAGATGATGTTTCTAGTCCACACATCACGTACGACCTACGGGTAGCCTGTGGCTCAGTATTGGAAGAAAGAGGCAGTGGTTGGTGTGGGGATGGACTACCAGGAATTCTCCAGGACCATTAATCTGTTTCAGTGTGACACCCGGGGTCTTCTCTCCCCCAACTTTCCCTTTTGTTCCCCTATAAGCCCCTTGCATCCCTGCTCACGGTCTTGGCCGGATTCGAGACAGGTAGGCATACCTAACCCAGGCCCGTCTTGACCCAAGGAAAACGAACGACGTTCTTATACAATTTGTAATGGATCGAGTAGTTTCGATACGATACCAATGTTCAGTACTTATTCACTTATTGTTCCGCTTTCGAAAACGAGCAAAGGTGAAGAATGTGTCAAACGACGCTAAATCGCCACAAGGGGAGGACATACTTATCGTCGATCGCACTGATTTCCGGTGGATCCGATGGACAGGGTATAGCCGCGAATGGCACCTGTTTTACCTGGGCTCGCAAAAACGGGTTACGCTTCGAGCGAGAGAGGCTCCTTTTTCCTTGCGGTAGATCGACCTCTCGGTGGATCTATACCCCGGCATAATTGATCACGGACGGCGGAGCGAGCGCCTGCGTAAGAGCGATGTGGTACTTTGTGCCTCTTTCACGCTGATTTGTGGTTTGCACCCCGGCACGGCACGCAGGTTGGCCGAGCGAGCGGTGGGAGTCGATTATCTCTCCCTTCGCGGAGAGAGCGAACCGCTCACGTATCACGTCTATACATGACGTACGGCGTGTATTTACCTTCGCGCTTCGCGGCGAGTTAATGCCTGACGGCTTCTTCGGCAGCCGCGCGAATATGTATACGCAGTTGAAAAAGAGTTCGCCGACACGATTGTAGAAGAGCTCGTAAAAGAATTGTATGGATATCAACCGATGGAAGAATTGTATTATGGAAAATATTAACGAATGTTTTTTTAACAGACAAGATAATATAATTCTCGTATACATGAAAAAACTGGGTGGTATTTCTAATATTTCTAAGAGGATTTATTCAGTTTGAGAATTTAAAGTATTTTATAAGAAATTACTAATAAGAGATTATAAAAATATATTAACAATATAATATATTATTACTAATAAATTAATAAAGAATGACAAAATCAACTATTGATGATCTTAGTTGGTAATTCTTCAATTAAGATTAATAAACATTATTCAGCAAATCTAAACTAATTGCCAGTTAAAATATCTAAACACGATTATTTTCAAGGTAATTTACAGAATCCATATAAAATCGAAGATCGGTTTTATTTCAGAAGAATGGATCTCCCCGCGGGAGCTATACACACACGTTTCACCTCGAATCCATCAAAATGCCACGCGCCAAGTCTCCTCGGAGCTATCGAAGGCTCCGACGAAGTGAATCCTTACGCGACTCCTCGAAAGTTCGTCGTTCGGGGCCGGCACGCTCGCGCGCGATCGGGACCGGCAAGTAGACCAGCGGGCGTCGCTGAAGACGAAGGAACAATTAGAGGCCAAATAAAGACGAGGAGAGTCACAGTCGAGTGGGTTCGCAACGAGCGTGTGTGTGATTTCGGTCACGCCGCGCGCCTGTACATTGACCTCCGCTCGACAGGAGGAACGGAGCGGGAGAGAAAGATCCGGGGGAGAAAGAAGAGTAAAAGAGACGACACGGCAGAGAATGAGAGAAAGAAAGGAAGAGAGAAGGGAAAAAGGGGTAAGGAGGGACCGAGAGGATAGCATTTACTCAGCGTTCGTTTCTCTCCCCTCCCTCCCCGGTCGAGAGAGCCCTTCGACTCACCTCGATTCGAACCTCGCTCGTTGCCACCATCGGAGAGACAGGCCGAGGAAAGGAGACGGAACGCGGACACGTTTGAGGGAAAAAACGAGGAGACAGCGTGAAAGAGAGATAGAGAGACCCTACGAGAAAGAGAGAGAGAGACAGAGCGCGCGCGAAGCAGCCGAAGCAGAGCGGCGCGAGCGGGTCGGGGATACGTCGTGGAGGCTGAGAACTCACTCTTCGAGAGACCAAGCAGCAACCGGCGGTATATATACGTCTCTCTGTATGCAGGTAAAAGAAAAAGAAAGAAAGGGAGGGAAAAGAGAGAAACTTATTCTCCGTGTTCGATGATGTACATTCGTGAACAACCGGGAGAAACTTTGTTGCCAATGCCGGAAAAGCGGTCATCACGGCCGCGCCACGTGGTCGTTGAAAAATAATGCACCATAAGTGGCCAAGATTGTTTACGCGGAGACGAATCTCGTGAAAGTCTCGCAGTGAAATGAAATTTCAACCGAAAGGATCTCGGGAAACGTGAATACTCAGCGAGATTGCACGAAAATCGTGTCGCTAATATAGCCACCGTTCCTTTCCGCGAGGAACTGAAATAGAGGACGGCCGGGACGATCATTTTCTTGTGTGAACAGATACTATATATCGTTTTAGTATTCGCACAATTCACAGAACGGTGCGTTAGGGTGCGTTAACGCTGGAGCAGTGATAAATGATAAGAGCGGCGATACTAGCGAAGCAGCGGAAATAAATGCATTGATTTATATGTAAGTGTTTATATTATATATTACATACAAATCAATGCATTTATTCTCGCTGCTTCGCTGGTATCGCCGCTCTTTATCACTGCTCCAACATAAACGCACCCTTTAGCAATAAACGAGCCACTGATCTTTGAAAGAAATATTTTTCATGACAGCTATATAATCATTATTACTTTCATAATTACTAATGCTTATTTATAAATTGATTTATAGCAACCGCAAATCATTAAAATAAAAAAAAACAACGTTAATTATAGAGAGGTATATATAAGAGAGAGATGTGATGAAAAATTTCTCTTTTCCACAAGGGAATAATTTTTACTAATGCTGTGTGAACGCCGCGTTAGAAAATTGTATTGCATCATCATTGATGAAGCAGCGAGAAAGAATGCGAGACCGCAACACGGTACCGTCGTAAGAAGCAGACCGGTATACGCGGCTTGCGGCATTACCGAACGATTACACGCATCGATGCCGAGTCAACGTACGAAAATATTCCCTTTTATCAAGACATCGCGGTTCGCTCCGTTTACCTTCAGAAGGTCCTCGCGTGCTGGCTACGATCGGTTACCCTCGCAAATAAAGTGCGGTACTAAAAATACGGGCGTAAATCTTTTCACACCGCTGTTCGTTATCGTCTGTGTTTTCTTTTCTTCTCACCGACACAATCGCAGTTTCCTCGTTAACGTGAGAAATTATGTTTTTTTTTTCCTGTCGTTGACGCGCATCATCGCGTCGCCGGATCGATAAAAGTAAAGCTCTGTACACTTTTTGACAAAATATATAGATATCAATTCACAGTGACGTGACGTATAACTTGGCGGCCGGCTCGAATCAAATAATCCAAAAAAAAATATCGCTCTCCGTGCATCACGTTTCCGCGTGCCAACGTTGCGCCGAAATCGTTCAAATATCGGCAAGACCGAGTGGATAAAGGTTACAAAAACAGTGTAATATACTTCACCATTGTAAATCCTCAACCATCGCGTCACCATGAGAGAAGTATCAAATGAATTTGAATAATATATACATTTAAATATATATTCCAATTTGCATTTCAATTTAATATCGCAAAAATGCATAGTTTTTTTCAATCAGCAATGTTCATTGGGAATCTCGATGAGGAATGATTTTTCACGATTTATGTTCCACGTTATTTGAAGAAATGAGTCTTAATTCGTAAAATAATTCAACGTAATTTAAGCGACAACTGGAAAGCGTTCTCGTCTATTTCGACGGTGAGTTCTAGACTTCTGTGGCGCGTCGTCATTGAGCAAACAAGTACCACGTCCTTGTCCGAAGGACGAGAAGTACTCTAAGTTCGATATACTTAGCGGTTACCCAATCACCCTCAATCTAGCCCGCAACTATCTACTAACTCCTCGGTGACACGGTCGCACGCGTTGCGTCGGGTGTATCCGTGAAGGATGCAACCGAACTTCGAGTTCATGGTCGCGGCGCTGAAGGCGATCTCATTATAGATTCCAACTTGCTTCTTTGCAAGAGAGGAACGAGCGATCGGTTGTCGCATCGCGACGACTTTGAAATCATCTAAACGTAAAGAGTAAGCGCTGTTGTGTTTTTACATTTAATTGTATAATTTAGAAACCAAGGATATAATACTTAAAGAGTATTTTTAATTAAACAATTTAATTAAACATAGATGAATATGGGACGCACTAATTTTCATTGAAAGAAGACCGCCTTCAAAACCGCATCAAAGTTTGAAAAAATTCCATACAAATAAACTGCAATCGTTATTTGAAAAAAAAATTGGCTGGCAGAAAACCAGGAAGGTTGTTATGTAACGTACACGTTTGCACCATTATTAGCCACTTTACTTGCTGCTATCGAAGCGTAAACAACCTCATCTTCATTCCCGCGAGCGAACGAACGTAATAAAGCATTCCTCGCGCGCGCGCGCGGTCGACCAAAGATATGGGCTCTCTTATGGAAGTACATCAAGCGCCTCGTTAATTAATTTATATAACGTCATTCATTGAATCGGTCCAGTGTCCCCCTCCTGACTCGCCTTTTCCTGTATCGCGCGCGTCATCCGCTCGTACTTTCGATTCACGGACGTTTTATTGAACGTGTATCAGCTGTGTGCGGAACAAGCTGTATCATTCGGCGAATGTGTCCCTAGTCTTACCGAGACCCCAATTAATGAACCCGATGAGATAATTGATCAGAGTCACGTTAACATGCACGGCCAATCGCACGCGCGCGCGCGCCGATCGTATTATCGCAACACGTGATCTCGGCCTGCGCTTTTGTTTTCACTTGTGACAACTGTGCCTCGCGTCGGACAGATAGATCAGTCGCAGATCTTCGGTGACGGTACGGACCCACGGCAGCGCAAAATTGACGCGCGCCGCCGCCGCCGGTGAATAAAGTTACGTCTGCAGTTACGACGGCACAATGATATTACCGATGACAGTTACATGGTATCGCGATCCGGATTTATACAACAAACGCCAATTAGTTGATCGATCCGTGGGTCGGATTAAATTTCGTTAAATGTGATCCAATTCCATACATACGTGTTTTGCTCATTCATCTCGGGTAATAGATATCTTCTAATCGACAATATTCTGAAACTGATTAGCGTGTGCCCACCTCGGCTTTTATGGAATCGAACGACAGTTATGCGCCAGATTTACACCATAAACACATATTTCTCTTACGAGAGCAATGAAAGGATATCTATCGTAAAAACGATGACGCAAAATGTAATTGCTCGCCTTTTATCCTCCACCTACTTTAAAATCGCATCTATTATCAGTAAGGTGTACGTGATATTAGAAATAAAAGTTTCAAAGGGTATCAAGGGGATTTAAGTGGATATTTGACAGAATAAAGAACTTGCGCTTATCCTCTGTCCATGATTAATACCCCGCGACGACGTTCCTCTCCACATAAATTAATTGCCGACATTTGCGGACGGTAGAAGCTACCTAATCCATTAGGTTACTTTGACGAGTGAGAGACTCCTGGAAATATCCCGTTACCTCTCGACTCACCTCAACGATCACATCGTCGCAACTTATAATATTTAATTAACAGCAATATCAATCCTGTTTCTCTTTGAAACTGTACGGAAAAAAGAATGTTACAATAATAATTACACATCTTAACTCTCCATCTTACATTATAATATATTTGTAGTGTACGAGTCACACCAAACTTTTGTAATCTTAATTTTTAAAGAGACATTCCAGTTTTATGCCAAATGTTTAAGTACAGCGAGAAAGAAAGTTGACAAAGCCAAGGTGATACTTCGGCGATAAAGCAGTGGGTCTTACGCCCGAAGGTGACGTCCAGGCTCTATCAGGGAATTAACTTAAAAACTCGTAATCTTATCTCCAGAGGTCATCTAATTATGCGGCAAAACGACCTTAATTCGCGGTTAATTTCTTAACGAGATAACACCACCACCCGCCAAGGTAAAAAGGGAGGGGGGGGGGCAGCGTCGTGCCGCGGTTGCGTTAGGACCTCTAATGGCTCCGCGTGGCTACGTCCGAGTGCCCAGTGGATGGAAGGTAAAAAAAAGGCTAAAAAGCTGTGTTAATTAATTGGCGCGTAATTAAAACCCACAGCGGCGCGAGGGGAAGTGGAAGAGGCCACTTGACCAGCTACTTCAAAGAATTCGTGATACTAATCCGTCGTAAGATTTGAATCTCACACGCATGCCACGGAAAATGTGAATCCGCAAGCAACGAAGAAAATTTTGCGACAAAAATTTCAAGTATCGCGATAATAAGTTAGTAAAAACCGCATAACAATATTATTTTTTTCTTTTATTAAGAAATAATAAACATAGAAAGTTCTATAATAAAAGTCTTGATTTCTTGGGGATTCTCGTGCATATCTATCGTGCTGCGTGTGCATAGCGGCGTAGTTCTTGGATACCTCGCAACCGGGAACGCACTCCAAAATGGCTAAACGCATAATCGCGTGCGCCGGATCTCCTCGGTACGCCGCATAATTTCGGCGCAAATATCATCATCAGCACCGAACCAAAATCGCGCACCGTTAAGCCGGTGTGTGTGTCGGTACGAATACGCGTGCACATGCCCGCGCGCGCGAGATAGGTCTCATCCTTATCCGCACCGCGCGGCGATCCAATTAGTCACAGTCAACGTGGCGTGGCGAGAAACGGATGAAAAACTTCCCTCCGACCAACTTCCTATACAACGCGCCTCCGCCTCCGCTTCTCGCCGGAAATTCCGGAAATAATAGATGCGACTGGCGTTATGAATCTTATTTACCGCGCGCCGCTCTACCGGGCGCTACTAGGGCGGCAATTCACTCGCGGCCGACAGACCTAGAAGCCTGCTAGGCTGCCAACTTTATTCCCCGATTTGTACAACAATTTTGTAGACTTCAGAACGCGACGATTATAGGTCTATATTGATAAGAACGCTGACTGCATTAAAATTTATCAGTGTATAAAAAAATAAATGTGTACGATCACATATGGCATGAACATGGAAAATGTGCAATTTAATTTTTAATGCCTCATATTTCATTTATGTTTGTACAAATTGTCTTTATATTTTTATCTCGATTATTATTTTTTCACACTTTACGAACCTAGCCTCGCTAGCCTTGCGATCGCTCTGATGCTCTCTCTACGGCAGTTGCCACGTAACGCTTCAAGAATTTCTGCCAATAACGTAAAAATGGCCAACTGAAACTATATGAAAAGTCCATGCGTGCCTTGGAAGACGAGCGTGTAATCAGTGTATGGAGTCTCGTTGCAAACGTTTCGTTAATATCGAACAGAGTAAGCTTTACCTCCGAGCGATACGAATATTCTTACAACATTAATCACTCTTTTTCGTACAAGATTACAATTAGCAATTGCAATTAATTATCTTTCGCAATTGTGATAATTTCTGACGTAACGGAGATTTCTTAATTTTCAATTGAGTTTTTTAACGCAGACTTCCATCAGCTACACGAAAAAGTTATCGCGGCAAATATCTCATTTTAATTTCTAATAAATTATTACTATGTAAAAAATTGGGATTTCCCTGCGCAATGTAGTGGCTTCAAGAAATATGTGCTAAAATAAATTCTCACGAAATGTGTAGTTGGTAGAAGAAACGCGCGCATTACGTCCTGGCAGGGCCAGCAGAAGTGAGGATCGTTGGCACGGATCATATGAAGAAATTTCACGGCACTTGCCACCGTGAATTTATTAGCGTCTAACCATCAGCCACTATAAACGACGTCTCGACGAGAATTATATTATCTCCACGCAGTAATCTCGCAGCACCGTCCCGCGAATTGTCCTTTTCCGCAACAGATACCTTCTCCCATTCTTCGCTGCCAGACATGAATGATACTTAAAGTAAAATGATTAAGTGAGGTACTCTTGCACGTTTAATGCGCGATCTGCGTTATCGCGAATCAATCATTTCGGAAGCACTTAATCTACAACGCCGATTTATAAATATTTTAAAAGATTGTCATGTGTATAAAGAAATTAACAGGACGATGATATCGCCTCAAGGTTCTAGACAAAGTTTCCTGTTATCGTGTTGCGCAATCTGTCTACAATATCAGTGTCGAAACATTTATGACAAAGCAAACATAAAAGAAAAGCTTACCGCGCGCATGAAACATACATGGCAAATAACGGTACAGGTGGAAAGATCAAGGAACTCTCGCGAGACGAAAAGTTACACACGCGAATGGCTTTAAAGAAAATTTCCTCACAGCAATTGGAAGCAATTATACAGTGCGAGATCTCACAAATTCATCTAGTTACTCGCCGCTGCGTTCTTGATGGAATAATAAAGAGTATTCCGTGATAATTTCGCGCATCGCGTCATAGTAGATTGAGAGAATCAGGAAGGGGAAGGGGGACCTCACGGAGGGCACGTGTACATTTGTTTTAATTTTCCGCGCGGCGTATCCCCTAAGCGACGTAGATTACCGTGACGCACGGCGCGGACACGGCGAACGACACGAAGACGTCTCTTTTGGGAGATTTGGGGTTGCGATTGCCGCCGGCCCTTCGTCTCCCGGGGGATGCGAGGTCACGTATGGCCCTCGCACGTAAAGGCGAGCGGCGGGCGCGATGCGCGACGACGCTTCTCTCCCTCACGAAGCCGTTTCCGGAATCGCGCGAGCCCCGAACCGCGAAATCAGGCACGCGCGCGTCCCGGAATCGTAATTAACATTCCCGGCCATTAGCGCGTGGCCAATGCCCATCGGCACGATCAATCGTCACCGACGAACGACAAAGGTGTTTGTCTGCTTTACGGCGCCTCACCGCGCCGCGGTCAAGAATGCCACACGGATCTTGACCTTATAGATCGGCAAAATTGTTGAATAAATTCTAACTTGACAAATACGGGGGACACCTAAAAAAAACTCAAAAACCGGTATTCATATTAACATTAAATGCTAATTTTTAATCGAAGAAGAATATTGAGTCAATTAAAGCTAAAAGTCGATTTTCCAGAAATTGGAAGAGAGAAAATTATTATTTTAAAGTACATAAAAAAAAGCATTGGTCAGTAGTGTTATATTTAAATCATTAAATGAAAGAATTGGCATCGGAATCATTTATGACAGTTGTGAGAAATTTGCGTTTCAACTGAGATTTTCGTTTTTCCATTGGAGGCGCGAGCGTTCCGTTAGAATTCCCAAGACGTCGGGAATAGACGATGTCAAGAGAGAAACGAAGTTGAAGCGCGCATGAAATTTTGTAGTCAACGGATACATCTTCGTAGCGAACGAATAAGGTCGGATTAAAACCAGCACGTCGCACATCGCGTCGGCCGGGATATCACGCCGAAATCACGCCTATCTCTTTTATTTCGTTCGCCCTGCCCCGCTCGCCGCGCCTGCTCTCCCCCTCTACGCTCCGCACTTCGTATCTCTTTTTGCTCAGCCTTTAAAAATCGTTCCGCGGATGAAAAAAATCCCGCCATTGCGCCGGTAAATCCACTCGAATATCCGCCCACACACACGGACGTGCACGATACGTGGACTCGCCTGTAATTTCGAGGTTTTGCGCGAGCAACTGCGAACCGAGTTAAAATTTGTTGGCCGGAGATCAATGTCTCGAATTCTTGTCTTCGTTATTTCAAATATATTTAAATACTCGATACTACGCGAATTAAGTGGCAATTTATTTCCGTGTTTCATGACATCGAAAGAATCAGGGATCGTCATGCAAAATAACCTTTAGGATTATCTTTAAATACCTTTAAACCCGAATAATTCCGCGATACGTTTTATGTACACGTGATACATTATACTTAATTACAGTTAGAAAAAAATTTAAATCTCAGATATAAAAAGTTCCACAAGTAACGTGGAATTTGTTGTTAAAATATATTTTTATAGAATCTTCGTACATATATATAAATTACATAATTTTGACGGAATTATGATACTGGGAAAACACATAACTTTCATGGCATTTGGATAAAAGTTATCAGAACTCATAGATATCGTCAAAGTTAAACTTACGTAAATATGAGCACCGTCGCGTGGGCTGCAGCGAAACCAATGTAAATGTAGTTCGCGGATTCTCACATACTAACACCGCCTAAAACCATGTTCGAACGCGTTAATGGTAAATTAACGCAGTCGTTATAGAACGTAAAATAGCTTTGAAAAATTCAAGCGAAAGCAAACTGCGTTCTCGGGGTAGCCGGGTTTTCACGAATTAATAACAATTTACTATTCCAGCTGTTAAATAAAAGTAGGAGTCGACATTAAAAAAAAAATCAATTAATATCTATTTTTGTAATTAATTAATACCCCGTATTTTAATGCTAATTGATTTGCATATGCACAATAATGCATCTCTATTACATCAAATATCATTATTCCATTATATTATTCTCAATATTACATTATAATTTAATATCATTGTTTTCACGTTCTTCTAAATTTTATATGAAAATTCCCAATTTCTCGTCGAATCGCGATCTACAAGCCCTCGAAGCCTAAACAAACGCTTCGATGAATGTATATTATTTTACAAGACCACTTTATTAAGAAAATTATTTCACGAGGAATACGAAATTGTACATCGACAACGTAATTTGCAATGAACAAAATATCGGTCGAAATATTCCCGCGTGAGAGTCACTGGCTGCGCTCGGCTCGGTCGAGGGAGGAGGCAAGAGAGATGTAGGGAGGGAGAAGGGGGGTGCCGTGGGGTTGCCGTTGGATGAAGCGAGGGGGTGAAGGGGAGAGGCGGCAGGGGTTGGTGCCAGGGTAGGTTTTGATCAATATCTCGCCCCCACCCCACACCACCACACCACCGCACCACCACCCTTCGTAGCGGTACACCATGCCCCCACTAGAACCCCATCACCCGACCACCATGAATAACCAAGACCATATAGCGGCCTGCAGATTAAATACATCGTGGTACCATACGATCAAACCACCCCCTCCTCCTCGTGCACCCTATCCACCCACCTCTTTCCCTCCAACCTACAACCCTCCTCTTTAACAGCCACCACCGCTTTCAACGTCGTCGACCATCGTGTTCCCGTAAGAACGACTGATTTGCCGCACCACCGACCTGAAAGGGGTAGACGGGGAAGAGAAAGAGCGAGAGAGCGAGCGAGAGAGAGAAAGAGAGAGACTAGCAGGGGGCGGAGGTGGATGTCGTGTGTAACTTGGATGTGCACGTGTGTGCACGGAAAACCCCCTTTTCCACCGCATTCCGATCTCACGTTTTCCCGCGAGATCTCCTCATACAAACGTACAAGGACAACGTCCCCTCGGGGAGCGTTTTGCAACACCGCCGATCGTAAACGAATCCTTTGCCGTTGCAGCGAGAGCCGAAAAAAAAAAGAGAAAAGACTAAAATAGCACCCGCGCAACGCGTGATTACCGCGCTGGTGAGAAGACGGTGCGATTCGCGTTACGTCTAAATTGATACGTCGATCCGAGAGGAAGAGATAGAAATCGACTGGCCATTAGTAAAGCTGTCTCAAACCGAACCAAAACCAACATGAATTAAACAGCGTGATGAACTTGAAGAATCTCTCCGAAACAATTAGGATGGGCTTAAATCGATAATTGTATAAAAACAACACTTGTATTCATTTGCAGGTATGAAAACTAAAATTAGCATAATGTATTTTTCTTTTCGCATGTATACAGTATCAAAAATTGTGTGTATGAAAATTGGGATGGTTTGAGACAACGTAATGAACCCTGGCATCTGAAAATAATCGGTTATGCGTGTCGGGTCGGCGGCTCGACAGTTCGCTATTAGGCGCTAATTTAGTTGTAAGCTGCGCAGGGTTGCGAGGAACGAAAGGGGTCCCCAGGGACGATACTGGTCCGGACTTGAAGGATCGCTACATCGTACAGTTTCTTTGAGGTCCCAATTGAGGCAAGCGGGAAACCGAGCGAGACCTCGATTTGGTTTTCTCGAACTTTGTACACGTTCCTCAGGTTAGCCCGATGGTCGAGAGCTATTACTTTATTACTTTTCCCCCATCCTTGAAATATAAATGAAAAATAACGCGGGATGAAATATTCGCGCACGCGAATGAATTTAAATCAAGATGGTGGAATATGTTTAATTTAAAAAAGATTATTCCCCTGCAAAATTATGAAAATAATACATTTAATAATACATTTAATTAAATATACATTCGAACAAAATCAATATAAATATAATTCTTGAAAAATAGAGATATGAAAAAGGAAAGATGATTTTCCAATTCCACACAAAATCAAATATTCAGAAAGAATGGGCGCATCGTCATGAATACGTTACTAATATGTTGCTAACGACGAATCTATTCACGTCGCATAAATCCTCCGCAATATTTACCTAAAACGACCGATTCGACTTACTATTAAAACCGCAAAGCCGTGGCGCGCGGACGTTTTACTTTTTTTTTGTTCGCGGATTTAAAAACAATCTCCGCACCGCACCGCCGTCGCGCAGCGCCATGCCATGCCGTGTTGCTGCCGCTCGCGCGAGCCGCGGGGCACTTTTATCGCGCAGCAAAAATATGCTACACGCGGCAAATAGAATTTTCCGCCATGGAGAAACGGACAGTCGGAAAATACGAATGTTATGCTAAGCTGGAAAAAATGTATGCGCGTGAAATATATTTACGGCATCGACGGACGCTGTCGTCGGCTCTGTCTTCCTCCCGAAACCGCGGACAGTCGGATCGAATTGGCGAGGCATGTTTCTCAAGACCCGATCTCGCTCGAGATAATAAAACTCGCGACTGTCACGCTTCGCACACCGATCTAAGCACATCCTAAAGTTAGTCTCGCATTTTATTCTTCCTTGCTGCGATAGCGGTGAAGAAAGGGAATCTCGTTGCCGTGACAGTGACTCGTTTTATCGTTTACTGTCCGTGCGCGTGACGGTAACGCACGTAAACGCGAGCAGGCGGACCGCGAGGCATGCCGCGGCCGACTCGTTCGGAGACATAAATCAACTATAAACAATGTATACTAAGTATTAGCATTTCAATGAGTAGCGGCACGAGCGGCAACAATGTTAATTACTACGAGCGACGATATGGTTTTTGCTATCTAACGCGCGTATTTGCGCTATCGACACGCGGTACGACACGGTTTCCGTTATCCGCGTGACCCTGTGTGCTAAGTGATAATGCCGTTTGTTATCATCTTCGAAACTAATGAAGCGCGCTGCCCCCGCCGTTAGCCTGTAATCTACTACCGGCGTTGAGCGTAAGTGTCCGAGCATTAGCAAGTGGAGAACGATCTCTGGGGAGGGTAGGCAATATATTCCGAAGTTTCGTCATAATTTTTCATAGATCGCTCGTAATCGATAATGGATAGTACGCTTTAAAAGACAATGCTGCAGGCTAAGAAAATAGAAATAGAAGAACGGAAAACCCATAACCTAAAGAGTAATAAAAAGTGATATAAATCTTGAAAGTAAAAACTTTTTAGTTAACGCGATAATCTACAAATTAGCACAGAAAGATTTCCGTGTGCTATTAACACGCGAATTCGTATAAGACTGAACATGGGTAAGTCAAAAATGACTGCAAAGCGTTAATCAAGTTAATAATTTGACGAAAGTCACATAATTTTTTAAACTTCGCCTAGAATTAATAACGAAGATATTGTCATTTTGCATTCACTTCTACGATCACCGTACGAAATTCTTGACATCTTGGGCTGCCATCCTTTGATCGACCTGATTGGTTTGTATACGATTATTGGAATACTTCATCCGTACTTGTTCCAACAAGTATTTGCGATCGAATACTACGGAGGGCGACGGTTAAATGTCGAACGAATAATCTGACGGTATCAATTTTGCTTAGATGCGCACTAAATTTCGCAGTCCATTCTGTGAGAGTTGACTTTGGGTAAGTTTATAGCTTCTGATTGTTTCAAACCGCAAAAAAAGAACGAGAAGACTATTTCAGTTCCTGGAAATATGTCAGAAAACTTGTATTGTTTTCAACTATTTTTGAACAGATTTCCTCCATAATTCATTGCAAGTTCGGAAAATTTTACTACATTAATGTTTCTGTAAGAAAGAAATATTTTTAAAGTTGTTAGGAATAATTAGAGTCAAATTATAATTAAGAATATTTCTTGCAAATTTAAAATAATTTAATTGAAGATAAGGATGCTTTTTTAAACTGAATGCTATATACTTTCGACTAATCTAGTAATAGATTATATATACCTTTAACTCTAATAAAACATTTTAAAAGATACTATAATAAATTAAAAACAAGAATAAATTAATTGGAAACGTGTCTTCCGCATAATGTATGGCACAAACGCTAATTAATTATGCGTGTTTGGTGAAAAAATCTTTCTTCAATTTTTAAGTAATAAAATTAATGAAACGTCATTTCAGGTTGTTCGTATCGTAACTTCCGCAAATTGTAAATGTCAATAGTCATTTTTTTGGCCGGTTTGTAAGACCGCTCGAGGTGTCACACACGTCCAATCGATCGTTAAGTGAATCTCCCTCGTCGAGATAACATAAAGAACGATCGCGACCGCGGAATTCGATCGCGCGCGATCCCGTGTAACAACTTGGACACGGTTTCTTTTGCGCCGACCTGGCGCAAAAGCTCGAATTACCTTCAATTACCCTGAAAAACACGTTCTCCAGGTAGCGTTTTGGTACTGCGGCGATGACCATAAGTGATCCATCGCTTTAAGGTTGTGCCCAGGTACGATGGTTCGCGGCTACGCCGTTGCTACTCAGGATTCCAGTTCTCCCGTCCCCTCGCCCCTTTACCCTCCCAGCGAGCCGCCATCCCCTTCCCTCCTACTCCCCCCTGATTCCAGGTCCGAACCCCGCGCCCTCCGGCAACCCCACCCACCTCTAGCTGGAACCTGTTCCGTCCTTCCTCTCTCACCTCTCCTGTCGTTCTCTCGCTCTACGTTTCTCTCGCTCTTTTTCCATCTCTCTCTCTCCCTCTCCCTTTCTCTCTCTCTCTCTCTCTCCTTCTCTATTTCTCTTTCTCTCTGTCTCTCGCTCACGTATCTGGCTGCTGCTGCCGCTGGTGCTGCGGCTGCTACCTCGGCTGTATTTCTCTGACGTGTGCGATGGAAAGAGAGACAAAGACAGAACGAAGCATGAAGAGAAAGAGAAAAACAACGGAGTAAGGGGCAAAGGGTGAGAGAGAGAGAGAGAGAGAGAGAGAGAGAGAGAGAAAGAGAGAACCACGAGTGTATATGCGAGCGTATGCACATATATATGTTGACGAGTGACAGAGAAAAGAGAATAAAAGGAAAGAGAAGTACCGAACAGAAGATGAAGAGAGAGATAATAAAAGACAGACAGAGATGAGAAACGACGAGAGAAGAGAGAGGCACATCGTGCACGCGCTTCCATTGTTTGCAGCGTGTGTCTCTCCTACGCATCTCTCCTTCTCTCCTGTCGTTTTCCTCGTCACTTCTTTTCGTGTTTCTCTCCCTTTTTCCCCTCTCTCTCTCTCTCTCTCTCTCTCTCTCTCTCTTCGCGCTCGACTCTCGATTTTTTCCCTTGCGCACTTTCATCCCTGCCATCTCGCAGCGCCGCTGCGAGTCCTTTTTTCGAGTCGGTGCAATTTTTGTCACGGGCCTTCACATGCAACTACGAGATCTTTATAGTCGGGCCCGAGAGCGACTCTCTTTCTTTCTCTCTCTCTCTCTCTCTCCTGTCACCTAGGGGCGCGAAAACAAAGAGAAAGAGAAACCAAAAAAAAAGGAACACCGATAGATCGAGGGTCAGAGAGGAGGCAGGCAAGATGCGGCGCTGAGTGGGAGGAGGCAAGGTTACTGGAAGAAGGACGTAACTGGGGCGATGATCCTCCCGGCGAGAGAAATCCCGAGACTCTCCTCGCGTGCGCGCGACCTTTCTTGCGAAGACGTTGCGCTTTTTGTCCATGACGTACCCAACGTGTCTCTGCTTCTGTCCCTTTGTGCCCCTCTCAGCTCCTGCCCTCGTCCGTGCAGCACCCGGGGGCCCCCCCTTTCCTCTCGGCCCCTTCGATGCGTCCCCTCGCGCTACTCTTTCGTTCTCCCTCGTTTACCCTCCCTCGTTGTTCTCGCCGACGCTACGGGAGATTCGACGCCGAGGAGAGACGTTACCAGGACGATGATCTCCGGTAGGATTTTTTTTCTCTCGGTCTTCGCCGATCGATCCCGCCGACGCAAGACGGAATTTTGTTTCGCGCGTTTCCGTTTCGGAAGTGGCCTCGGAAAATTTTTAATTAATCTCAATCGATCGATTACACCTCTCAAACCGTTCAAATCATTGAAACTTTTTAGACCGCTTTTATAAAGCTTCGCCATGCGCCGTCTGTATTGCCTGAGCAACTTTGAAAAATTTCGAATGAGTTTTGATCGATCGATATCGTATTCCTTGGACCGTTTGAATCCGCGCGCGACTTTTCGAAACCCTTTTGCAAGGCTTAACGTAAGCAATGAAGTAAATAATGATCTTTCGCTAATGCGAATACATCTGCGAGTTATAAAACTTGTACGACACTAAAATGTAAAATGGTTGATATATAAAGATTTTTAGAGACGTCACTGGAAAACTGAAAACGCCATGAAACAATTTCGAGTTCAGTCAAGTGGAAACGATGAATGATTTATAATACAATGCTTTTCTTCGAGAAAAAAGGCATAACATTATCGAGGGTGACAGGGTGATAGGGGATGAAATGCTCTCGCCATCCGATTACGAACAGTCTATTTATTTTACGACTAGAATTACGATGATTTTCTCAGATTTCAGCCAAAATAGTTCATAATTCAGAGATTTGTGACAAATCGTGGAAAAGGATACCACAGGGAGAAAGGCAGAGAATATCGCGTCTTTTCGTCTACGTAGATACATCTTGTGTAAACCAGTTTTCATACGCCTCGCTCTTCGCGCGCGGTAGAGACGCAGACTCATCTCTCTTTCTCGACCAAGACACCAAGGACCGTATTCACCGCTTCATACATTTATCGCTAAACATGACACATTTACATCACGAGTTTCATGTTAAGCGATGGAAACTCAAAACCGGACGGTTACATTTGGACGCTAAATGCGGATGCCCGATTCTCATCTCTCTCTTTGACGCCAAGCGTGCGATCCAAAGGCAAGTAACAGTTAGACGTCCACGTTTGGTGGTTAAACGCGTGAACAGAACACGCGGGAGTACGGCCCTTTTGGGAGAGGAGCAAACACGTACGCAGAGCGGAGAGAGAGAGAGAGAGAGGATCTTCTCTTTTTCGCGCCGGCTTTCAAACTGGTTTTACATTCGACCAATATTGTCGGGATGTAAAGCGTTCACGTTCGCCGTGTGTCGATAAGCTTGTCGCGTATCTTTTGAGCGGGTGCGCTTGTTTGGCGCCAATGGACGGACGTATTCGAGAGCGTCGAAGCTGGCGAGAGATTCGCGGCGGGAGAGTCGTGAGAAGAGAGAAGAGGAGAGACAAGAAGGGAGAGGCCTTTCTCTCCCGATCGTGCGAGAGACTCTCCGCGAGACGTAAAGAGGAAGAAAACGATAAGAAGAACAAGAAGAAAAGGAATACGATAAGAACAAGAAGAAGATGACGATGAAGAAGGCGAAGAAGAAGTCGAAGCGAAGCAAGTCCGAGGGGGCGCGAAGCGAAGGGAGGATCGAGAGCGAGATGACCGCATCGCGTTTTCCTCCGGTTTTTTGCCTCGCGTCTCCTCCTCTTTGCACATCTACGATCTCTCCCGCGTATCTTTTCTCTGCCTTCTCCTCCGCTCTTCCGACCCGCTTCTCGCCGATGCGACGCGCGGCGCGGTGATCGCGCGCGCCGGTTACCGCGGCGAGTCATCCCGGTGACACGAGGATGACGCGCGCGCAAGCGAGATCGCCGATTTACGAGGATAATAAAACGATAACTAGCGTCGGCATTCCGCGAACGCAAAAATTGTACCTGTTGCACGGCGGAGATGCATCGTGTGCCACCGTTTTCTTACTACTATAATATTTCTTTCGAGTGTACGGCAGAAAAATCAGGCCCACGTCTCGAAACAATAAGACTCTGCTCTGAGGAGAATATTCACGAATATTTGTTATAAATGTGATCTTATATCTGTGTAATACTCTTTAGCAATCCTTTGAAAATGGTGCAATTTCATTAATAATTTCGATAATATAATTGAATTCGCTAGCCACTGGAATGTACATGGATTTTTTTATAACCAAGAATCGCGCGAGTCGCATCTTTCTATGCATCTTTCGATGACATTTTAGAAGCGTTCAGCCACACTACTGTCGATTTACTTCACAGCTGTGTGCTCGATTTTGCTTGTACATTGTCAGGAAATTTGGCGAGATTCAGGCAAATCAAGAGATCAAGATGGATCACTTATGCACACATCGATCAGAATAGACGGACAAATTCGCGCGTGTAAACGTAAGTATTTACCCGTGGTGTACATACGCGTGGGTCGAGGGATGGGATCTTCCAATTTCGCGAATTCCGCACGTCGGATTTTGCGTAAAGCTATGATATCGATATTGGAAGGATCGCAAGCTAGATGACGTCCAGAAGAAAGCAACAAATTGACGAAAAAAAAAATACGATGTTAAATACGTGTAATCGCATTTGACGTAATCGAAGTGCGAATATATATCAAATTAGTAAAAAAAAAAAAGATGAAAATTTACAATTCTATCCCAAAATAAACCTTTGCGTTTACGAAAAGTGCAAAAATGTAAGTAAATATTGCGCTCGCGCTCTAATATAAATAACAAGTAAATTCATAACTATATGCACGCACGCAATTATTCATAACGTAATTTGCATAACAAACGGAGGTGTATAACAAACCTGAAATATATAATATAATTTCGCATGACGGCTACGACGAGTACAGTGAAAACAATTATTGTAGGATCGTCAACGTTCTACGTATTCAAATTCTGTATTTGTAGCCGGTTAAACATTCTAATTTTGTTGCACCGTGCGTACGCGCCCATTGTATCTCTCTCTAACAGAAAATGTGTACTATTCATAATACTCAAATGTACATGCGCGTTATTTACGGTACGAATATCAAAGCCCTGACTATCCCGAACCTTCGGAAATACGTGTAACTTCAGATAAATGCAATAGCTATAATAGAAATTAATGTTGCAATTTGCAAACGAAAATTTAATTTTTTTATATACTTTTTCCGTATAAAATGTTTGAATATTTTACTCGTATCTAGAAATATGTTTAACTTGTTCTAAATTTTTTGGGAAACATTTTTGAATAATATCGTTTTCTATTACGTCATGTTCAATTGTCTTATTATGAGCACTCGGACTGTATTCAAAATGTATCGGAAATTATATCGGAAAATTTGCGACAGCTTAGAAGCGAATAGAAAACCGATTCCGGAATGTTGACTTGATTCAAAGCGTGAGCCGTACTATTTATAAAGTCTAAGATTATTGTACCAATAAGCTAAAATTTAACTTTGTAAGAGCAGTTTTGCTTAATTTGTGTAACGGTGTGCGTTAATAGTGAGATAAAATTTTATTTTATATCGTTTGCGCTTAATAACGTCTTAATCGCGTTACAGCAATGGTAAATATCAAAACAATGGTAATTACATATAATTGTGTGTATGTATGCAACATGCAATATGCAATTACATACCATTTTCGAAAAACAACCATGTATTTTATTTGCGCCAACTAATTCATATTCTTATTATTCTGTAATAAAAAGTATAAAATATCTCGTAAACTATTGATTTTTTGATAACTCTAATACTCTCTTTTATATTCAGAATAACTAAAAAAATCAAGCATTATGATTGATCATTGTAATTAGTTATATGATTGAATGTTTGTTTCGTCCGTTTCGCTTGTCCTACTTGCTTCTATTTCATACTCATTGTTAGCGACACGCGCGAAAAACCGATTTCGTTCATTCGACAAGATCGCACTCGAAATCGCATGTGGATTGGAAACTTGCATTTTCGCTGGAAATCGCAAATAATTACATAAATGCTCAGAATTTCGCGATGAAAAAAATCTCATTTATTTTATATATCTATTTTTGTACTTCCGATACTTTTGATTTATTTTTCTCCGAGAGAAGTGTCACTTGGTTATTATCGCGAAATATTTTAGGCACTGATATTCAAGAAAAATTCAGTAAGCGGTACAACGAGCATTAGTAATATTTCGATTTACCGTGTCCCAACGAGTCAAAGGTGTTATCAAAGTAGCCTTGGGGCAAGCGTGGCAGAAGGAACAAGCGAGATAGGAAGGCGAACGATAAGACAGAGAAGGAAATGTTAGTATGTAGGAGACGAGAGTGCATACATGCTCGCGAATATGTACTTATTTATCGGCGATAAGATACGACCAGTACACTCGTGCGCAATGCATGAACTGTTAGACCCAACACGTAACAGAATTGTAACGAAGG